>NC_031989.1:100855091-100923753 GCF_001879085.1 Nicotiana attenuata | reverse complement strand
GAGCCCGGGGAGGCTAGATTGTTGGGGACAGATTTGGTTCACGATGCATTGGAGAAGGTGAAGGTGATTCAGGAGAGACTCCGTACAGCGCAGTCGAGGCAGAAGAGTTATGCGGACAGGAAGGTCCGAGATGTATCCTATATGATTGGTGAGAAGGTCTTGCTGAAGGTTTCACCCATAAAGGGTGTTATGAGATTCGGAAAGAAAGGGAAGATGAGTCCGCGGTTCATTGGGCCTTTGAGGTACTTAGGAGGATTGGGGAGGTGGCTTATGATCTTGCCTTGCCACCTAGCTTGTCGGGCGTGCATCCAGTTTTTCATGTTTCTATGCTCCGGAAGTACATTGGGGACCCGTCCCATGTTCTAGATTTCAGTACAGTTCAACTGGAGGGTGACTTGACTTATGATGTAGAGCCAGTATCCATCTTGGATCGTCAGGTTCGGAAGTTGAGGTCAAAGGATGTTGCTTCGGTGAAAGTGCAGTGGAGAGGTCGGCCTGTAGAAGAGGCGACCTGGGAAACCGAGCGGGAGATGCGGAGCAGATACCCTCACCTATTTGAGGCTTCACGTATTTTTCTTGACTCGCTCGAGGACGAGCGTTTGTTTAAGTTGGGGAGGATGTGACGACCCGACCCTTCGTCACGTGAGTTACCGCCCCGTTTTCCCCATTTTCTATTTCTTTATGCTTCATTACCAGTGTTTGGTGTGAACGAGTTAATTTGGATTTGTTCTAGAAGGAAATGAGACACTTAGTCTCTTTAAGGAAGGTTTGTTTTGAAAAAGTCAACCGGACGTTAACTTATGTGTTAGAGGGCTCGGATATGAATTCCGATGATTCGGTTAGCTTCGGGGGATGATTTGTGACTTAGGAGTGTGATCGGAAGTAATTTTGGAGGTCCCGTGTAGAATTAGGCTTGAATTGGCGAAGTTAGTATTTTGGCGAATTCTGGTTGATAGATGAGATTTTGATCCGAGGGTCGGAATGGAATTCCGAGAGTTGCAGTAGCTTAGTTAGGTGATTTGGGATGCGTGTGCAAAATTTCAGGTCATTCGGAGGTGTTTTGGTTGGGTTTTTGATCAATTGCGTGTTTCGGAAGTTTTAGAAGAACTTAGGCTTGAATTCGATGTAATATGATGGTTTTAGTGTTGTTTGAGGTATTTTTATGATTGGAACAAGTTTGAATGATGTTATAGGAGGTGTTGGTGCTTTTGGTAGAGATCCCGGGGGCCTCGGGGTGTTTTCGGATGTCTAACGGAAAGTTTTGGTTTGTGAACTTGAGATTTTGCAGCTGCTTCTGGTATTTTCGCTTCTGTAGAAATGGGACCGCAGAAGCGAGTGGTGAGCCGCAGAAGCGGCAGGTATCGCAGGTGTGGAGTGGCTGACCGCATCTATTGTTCTGAGAACTAAACATATAAAGATTTAACTAAGACAGACATTTTAAAGCTACCTAGATAAATTCTTTCAAGATCGATAGAAGAACTTTGTAATTGTAGTTCTTTTCGTAGATTTCATTCTCTTACTAGAGTAATAACGCTTGAATTGGCGAAGATCATGTCCAAATTTTTCAGCAAAAAAGGAATCCAATAGCTTTCTCTTGAAGATTTTATATATATATATATATATATATATATATATATATATATATATATATATATATATATATATATATATATATATATANCAGAGATTTTACGTGGAAACACCTGGCTCAAAAGGTGAAAAAACCACGACCTACTACTCAGTAGGATTTTCCCAAACTTCCACTAAAATCACTGAGCCAAAACAGCATTTACAAAACTCTTTGTAAACCTAAGGATTAGCTCTAATCTCGTTGTGGCAACCAGCCTCTAACTGCTGCGACAACTTCAAGTTAACTCTAACTTGAATACTCAAAATACCTATTACAATTGCTTCTAGATAAAGCTGAAAGGTATAATATAAAACACCTTCTACAATTGAACTAGAAATAAAGAAAGACACATAAAACTCTTTATGGAGCTTGTTCTTCAATCTGGTTCATGTAGCTTCAGGTTTGCACACCTGAATCACACACGAATTGCTTGCAAAAAGCCTTGATATTTTGCTCCCAATTCACGTTTAACATCTGCGTTTTTGTGCAACACTTTAATGTGAGAACATCCTGCAATTTATAGAGTTAGTAGATGAAGAAATAACTAGAGTTCTGATGCAACTCTTCCTTGGTGGAAGAGTTCTAGTTGATTTCAACTTCTAACTCCTTCCCTATCTTGAATTGTGATCTCTTTGACTAAGGACTCCTTCTCCTTATCAATTATGCATCCTTTTCGATCAGGAGATATTAAATACACCAAATTAAGCTTATCTCCTTCACGTGAAACCCACATGCTCAAATCTGCCAGTTTCTGTGCACCTGAGTGATGGACCTAGTTCATCTTGAGTTCCTTTGTCAATCTTCAAAACTAACCTTTACTTGGGCCAACAGAATAGCAAACAGAAAGTCAAAAATATGCAGGATCCAATAGTCTAGCCTTGGCTTTCAGCCGGCTAGACAACACAACAAACACAAGTAACAGAAAGGTTTGAGAGCAAGAGTTTGTGTGTGTGTGTGTGCGTTTCTTTCTGAGTGTGCTCGTGTAAGTGTCTGAGTCTGTCCCTTGAAAATCAGAACAAGAAGGTTTTTTATAGCATGCAATAGGGTAGGACACATAAGTTAATGAATCAATCACACATACATAAGGTATGAAAAATCGATTAGCAATCAGTCAGGAATCAATTAAGAGGATAGAATCAAATAAGTACCACTTAATTTAAGGAAAAACCTCACACAGAATCAATCCGTAATTAAGAGCAAGGTTAATAAGGCATGAAACAGTTTTCGGAATCAATTAGGAATCAGGACACACAATCAAGCTGATAATACGGATACATAAATAGGGTAAGAACAAGTAACACTTAAATAAGGAAATATGGGTACTAAATTCAAACCCTAATTTAGGTAAGTAAATCAATTAACAGCTTAATTGACAGAGTTAAAGGTAACGGGCAAAAGACAACAGGATAAATAGTCAGAGAGTCGAAACCCTAGGATATATCAAAGACATAGAGATGAAACTTAAAAGGGACCGATCAAAATAGTAAAGAAGAAAACCATAATTGAAAGCATTTAAACGTTTGAGCATTTTTACAAAAAACTCGTTAGAAATCAAAACCCTAGGGTAAAACAAAATCGGTTAACAATAATAGTAAAAGCAGAAAAATCTTAAGGAAAATACCAAACAAACTCAAAAATGTTTTAGATCTGAAGAGATCTGAATGGATTTAACATAAATAGCTAGGTTTATGAACAGAGGTAGAAAATCTGGTCCGAACCAGAGATTTGAAGCCACGAAAATAAAAAAATTATAGTACTCACAGACATAGGGTTGAATATAGGCGGATTAACGAAAGGATGAGAGATTTGAACCAAATTTGGTTCGAATTCCTTGAGATATCATTAAGTAACATGAAAATCGAACAACCAATAGAGGTAGGAGGTCGGATAAGACGGTAAATCACCAAATGATTCCATATCCGGTTGGGAATCGAAGGGATTTGGAGGGAGTTTTGAGTGACGGCGCTCTAGGGTTTGAGAGCTTCTGAGAGAGAAGAGAGAAGAAGAGGGTTCAGAGGCGGCGCATTTTGAGAAATGGGTAGGGTTTTTTGGGGATTGTTAGATTTAAAAGGTAAGAAATAACGTGGACCGCTGATCTTAAAGATCAACGGCCACGATTAGAGGGGGTTCTGGGTCGGGTTGGACGGGTATTTGGGTGGGTTGAACGGGTATTTAGGTTGGGTTAGGTTAGGGAATTTAATTAAGAAAAGGGGCTATGTTTTAAATACCCATTTAATTTAATAAAAATAATTTTATATAATAATTTATAAATGATAAAAATATGATTTATGCATGAAAATAATTTAAAATAATTACTTAACATTATAAAGATATAAAAAGTCATTTTCTGTGTAGATAAGGTAATTATGTATATATATGGGCTATTATTGCAAATATGCAATTATAGTCTTAAAAATACAAATGTAATTATAAAAAATACAATTAAAATATTTGAACACTTATATGGGCATAAATGAAGAATTTAGATGATTAAATCATTATAAAGTAGTATGAGGGATAATTATTGAATATTTATATAATATAAAATGCAAAAATAAATTGATTTAAGGCCTTTAAAAATTATAGAAAAATTTTAAAAACACTTGTGCATGCATGTACAATATTTTGAAAGTATGTATGCATATTTAATAATGTATGAGGGAAAAATTGGGTATCAACAGCTGCCCCTCTTTACCCGGGAAGGATGAAAGAGTTTTCGGGTAAAGAAATGATGACCGATTTTGACCGAATGGGATGTTTTTGAAAAATATAGGTCGCACCCCGGTCTTCGAGCTTCCTACATATCCCTGGTTTTACAGGAATCAGGCCATGTGTAGTTCTGGACCCAACGGCGAATGAAGCTGATGGAGTTGTTATAGGAATGGTAGCAAGTTCCGAAAAGACTCCTTCTTTGGGGAGGATAGTATCATATGGCTTTTATGCTAAGTCATGAATATGAGCCTGAAGTGTAACGTATGTATCATAGGGCAGATATCTGAATGGTCACAGAGTAATTGTGGGTAATTGATGGGGTCGATTACGTTAGAAATAATGGTAAGGCATAGGTGGAAACCAGAAGGGTATGAATGGAAATTGGAGCGAAGGCTGCTCCTGTTTGAAGAACGGTTACTTCCCGAATTGCCTGCAAAACTTAAAACACAATGCATGCGAGTATATAGAGTATTGCGAGAATTTAAACATGATGCAAGTTCCCTTTGGACCATGAAAGGTTGTCTTTGGACGGTAAGGATGATGTCCTTAGACTATGACATCCCGGGCCATGAATCGTGAGATAAGAGATTCGCAGGCCATGAAATGATGTTCTCGAGCCATGAAAATGGTGCCTCTGAACCATGACGCCTTTGAATAATGATGTGCAGTATTGAGAGATCCTCAGGCAATGACATGGTGTCTCCAGGCTGTGAGGATGATGCCTTCGGACTATGACGCCTTTGGATAAATTGGCTATACATCAGCCCATGGAGTGCGGAGACATGACACCAAAGGTGATAACAAGGCAATGCTTAGCCTCGTGCAGAGTTTGGGGGCAGAGCTTAGCCCGAGAGAAGAAGATAATGCAAAGTTTAGAATAGAGCAACACTTATGCAGCGGGAGACAAAGCTTAGTCTCATGAGATGGCAGTGCTTAGCCTTATGCAAATAGGGAGGCAGGGCTTAGCCTCATGCAAGATTTGAGACAAGGCTTAGTCTCATGCAAAGAGAAGGCAGTGCTTAGCCTTATGCAAATATGGAGGCAGGGCTTAGCCTCATGCAGAGAGGAGGCAATGCTTAGCCTTATGCAAATAAGGAAGCAGGGCTTAGCCTTAGGCAGAGAGAAGGCAATGCTTAGCCTTATGCAAATATAGAGGCAGGGCTCAACCTCACGCAAGATTTGAGACAGAGCTTAGTCTCATGCAGTGAGAAGGCAATGATTAGCCTTATGTAAATGTGGAGGCAGGGCTTAGCCTCATGCAATATTTGAGACAGAGCTTAGTCTCATGCAAAGAGAAGGCAATGATTAGCCTTATGCAGATGTGGAGGCAGGGCTTAGCCTCATGCAAGATTTGAGACAGAGCTTAGTCTCATACAAAGAGAAGACAATGATTAGCCTTATGCAGTGAACACGTAGCAAATAGGAGTAGAATGTTTCTTAGCTGGAGAGACATTTGGGTCTGGTGGCCTGATTGGTAGTGATTTTGATGTGTGTACATTTGTGAATACTCCTGTCATGTTCACTGTGCCTGCGTTCAAAGAAGAATTGTTAGTTTTGTAGGGGGGAGGTTGGTTCTTGCCTTCGTCTGCTGGCTTTGCTTTGTTCTGCTTTGGGAATCCTGTTCGAGTCACCCTGGGTAAAACCTGGCAGCTGTGGAGATAGAGTTTTCGAAGATATGCACATATTGGTGAAACAGAGTTATTTTTATTTTATAAAACATAGTGATTTGTAATATCAAGTAAATTAGATGAACTAATGACTGTAACACTTTTAGAGACATTGCAACTTCCTTGTGATAGAATTTTGAGGGTCCTCCTCAAAAGTCTGCCCATTTTGATCTTTGTCCATTCTGCGTGTAGCGAAGTTTGTTGAATCTGCTCCAGAATTTTTAGAATCCTTCTCAAAATTCTGCCCCAGTTACTTAACCAATTTTTGACTTTCTGGCATATGATGGCGTTGGTTGGACTTGCTCCGGAATTTTGAGGGTCTTCCTCAAAATTCTGCCTCAGTTTTTGGTTCTGGGGGAAAATGAAGATTTTATTATGATATGACCGAACCCACAAGGGTGCCTATGTATCCCTTCTTAAACAGGAATCACGTGAAGCGTAGTTCAATTACATCATATGAAGGAGTGTAAACAGTCTAAATATAGTATCTCTTGACTGCGTCTGAATTAATTAGTTTTGGCCAAAATTCTCCGTCCATTTCTGCAAGTATGAGTGCTCCTCCTATTAGCACTCGGTGAACCATGTGAGGACCTTGCTAGTTGGGTGAAAATTTTCCTTTGGCTTCTTCCTGATGCGGGAAGATCTTCTTCAGCACCAACTGTCCCGGTGCGAATTGTCTTGGTTTGACCTTTTTGTTGAAAGCTCTGGACATTCTGTTCTGATACAGATGACCGTGACATACTGCGTTCATTCTTTTTCCGTCTATGAGGGCTAGTTGCTCATATCGGCTCCTTATCCATTCTGCATCACTGAGTTCGGCTTCTTGTATAATCCTTAAAGAAGGAATTTCTACCTCGGCTGGAATGACAGCCTCGGTACCATAAACCAGTAAATAGGGGGTTGCCCCAGTTGATGTGCGGATCATAGTGCGGTATCCCAATATGGCAAAGGGTAATTTCTCGTGCCATTGTTTGTGGTTTTCTACCATCTTCCTGAGTATCTTCTTGATGTTCTTGTTGGCAGCTTCCACAACTCCATTCACTTGAGGTCTGTATGTTGTAGAGTTTTTGTGCTTGATTTTGAAGGCTTCACACATGGCTTTCATCAAGTCACTATTGAGATTGGAGGCATTATCAGTGATAATGGACTCGGGAACCCCGAATCGGCAAACAATACGATCCTTGACAAAATTTGCGACGACTTTCTTGGTTACAGCTTTGTAAGATGCAGCCTCTACCCACTTTGTGAAGTAGTCGATAGCTACTAAAATGAACTTGTGCCCGTTTGAAGCAGTGGGTTCGATCGGACCAATGACATCCATTCCCCAAGCAGCAAAAGGCCAAGGCGCACTTGTTGCGTTGAGCTCATTTGGTGGTACCTTTATCATGTCTGCATGTACCTGGCATTGGTGGCATTTCTGTACGTACCGGATGCAATTCGTTCCCATGGTCATCCAAAAATATCCATCTCTGAGTGTCTTCTTGGCTAGAACAAAACTATTCATATGCGGGCCGCAAGTTCCAGCATGTATCTCTTCAAGCAATTTGGAAGCCTCCTTTGCGTCAACATACCTTAACAACCCCAGATCAGGAGTTCTTCTATACAGGGTTCCTCCGCTTTGGAAGAAGTGATTGGATAACCTCCGCAACGTGCGTTTCTGAGTATGGTTTTCCTGCTCTGGTATTCTCCTTTCGCCAAATATTCTTTGATGTAGTGGAACCAAGGTTTTTCGTCCGTTTCCTCTTCAACATGAGCACAGTAAGCCGGTTGATTGTGGATCCTAACCGGGATGGGATCAATGAAATTCTTATCTGGATGTTGTATTATTGATGACATTGTAGCCAGTGCGTCTGCGAACTCATTTTGAACTCTGGGCACATGTTTGAATTCTATCTTTGTGAACCTCTTCATCAATTCCTGCACATGATACAAGTATGGTAGTATTTTGTGTTTTTTGTGGCCCATTCTTCTTGAACCTGATGTACCAGAAGATCCGAATCTCCAAATACCAGTAACTCCCGTATATTCATATCGATGGCCAAATTCAGCCCCATGATGCAAGCCTCATATTCTGCCATATTGTTGGTGCACGAAACCTAAGCTTTGCAGATACCGGGTAATGCTGGCCTGTTTCTGATACCAAAGCTGCTCCAACACCCACTCCCTTAAAGTTTGCGGCCCCATCGAAGAACATTCTCCAACCATTGTAGGCTTCAGCAATGTCCTCTCCTACGAACGATACTTCTTCGTCAGGAAAATACGTTTTTAATGGTTCATATTCTCCTCCCACAGGATTTTTGGCAAGATGGTCTGCCAATGCTTGTCCTTTGACCGCCTTCTGAGCTACATAGACGACATCGAATTCACTTAACAATATCCTCCACTTAGCTAACTTCCCGGTTGGCATGGGCTTCTGAAAGATATACTGTAGAGGGTCCATCCTGGATATGAGGTATGTGGCATAGGCACAGACGTAATGTCTCAATTTCTGAGTTGTCCACGTCAAAGCACAACAAGTGCGTTCTAGCAGAGAGTATCGTGCTTCATAAGGTGTGAACTTCTTACTCAAGTAGTATATGGCTTGCTCCTTTCTTTCTGTCTCGTCATGTTGTCCCAAATCACATCCGAAAGCTCCATCTAATATAGACAGATAGAGTAGCACTGGTCTCCCAGGTTCTAGTGGGACTAGCACTGGCGGTGTAGACATGTATTCCTTGATTTTGTCAAAAGCCTTCTGACAATCCTCGGTCCAACTGGTTTTAGCATCTTTCCTCAACATTTTAAAGATGGGTTCACATATTACCGTGGACTGTGCTATGAAGCGGCTGATGTAGTTGAGGCGTCCTAGGAAGCTCATCACATCCTTTTTGCTCTTTGGTGGTGGTAACTCTTAGATAGCCTTAACTTTGGACGTGTCCAACTCGATTCCTGGGCGGCTGACAATGAATCCCAACAGCTTTCCTGCAGGAACTCTGAATGCACATTTCGCGGGGTTCAATATTAGATTGTACCTCCTTAGCCTATCAAAGAACTTCCTCAAGTCTGCTATGTGATCTGCGACCTTCTTGGATTTGATGATGACGTCGTCAACATACTCCTCTATTTCCTTGTGTATCATATCATGGAAGAGGGTTGTCATGGCTCTCATGTAAGTAGCCCCAGCATTCTTTAGGCCTAATGGCATCATTTTGTACCAGTACATTCCCCACAGTGTGATGAAGGCTGTTTTCTCTGTGTCTTCTTCGTCCATCCAGATCTTCTGATAACCCGCGAAGCAATCTACAAAGGATTGGAGTTCATGCTTGGCGCAATTGTCGATCAGGATGTGTATGTTTGGCAGGGGAAGTCGTCCTTGGGACTTGCTCTATTTAAATCCCGATAGTCAACACACACCCCGACTTTCCCATCTTTCTTCGGAATTGGTACAATGTTGGATAGCCAGGTTGGCTACTCAACTACCCTACGGACTTTGGCTTTGATCTGCTTAGTGACTTCCTCCTTGATTTTCAAGCTCATATCTAGCTTGAACTTTCTGAGTTTTTGCTTCACTGGCGGACACATTGGATTGGTAGGCAACTTGTGGGCCACATGGATTTGCTCAGACTGGTCATGTCATCATATGACCATGCAAAAATGTCCTCATACTCTTTCAGGAAACGAGTATATTCTTCCTTCTCTGACGGTGATAAGTGAATGCTTTTGCGAGTCTCTTTGGCGGTTTCAGAATCTCCCAAATTGATTGCTTCGGTTTCGTCCAGGTTGGACTTAGGTTTGTTCTCAAAGTCCTCAACCTCTCTGACAACTTCCTCAGGTATTTCATCTTCTTCTTCCGAGTCACTATCCTTATATTGCGTTGTCTCATTACATGTCACAGTCATCGATTCATCAAGAAAAGTAATAATAACACTGTAGAAAGAAAATGTGAAAGATAATAATGAATAATAAATAGCAATGCATTGATTAAATTTTGAAAATATCCAAAACAAGTACGGCTCAATGACTCGAGCAATTATTTTGAAACAAAATGCGTATTTAAAACAGAATTACTGAAAATATCTTGAATGCCTAACATGGCCATAAAACAAATCAGGCTAATTGCCAAGCTACCCAGGAACTCGGCGGGCCCGGCATGGTATGGCAGTCCAATTCCTGAGAACAGCTCCCTTCTCCAAAGTCCGAATGGTGAGGCCTTCTTCCTCCTCCTCCTCAACTATCGCATTGCAATCCATATCCTTTTCTTCTAGGAACAGGTTTCTCAGTCCAGCCAAAGCTTCTTCCTCTGTAGATCCCCATATTGTATCGGCCTGGTGAAAAGTCCGACTTAGGTATGGTACTGGTTGCTCGAGACGGTAATAAGGACCACGCCATGGAGGCGACCAATCATCATATTCCTGCCAAGTGTACTGATACCCAAGTCCGAAGGTGGTACCGTTACGTTTCAACTGTATCGGTTTGGTAATGCCCTGGAGTTCCTTTCCAAGTCCTTTGCCGGGTTCGTACCTAGACAATGCCAGTATGCTTTCCATTTTGTTACTCCACCACTTGTCCTTCTCAATTGCGTTGACATGTTCGATATGTTGATTAGTTTCTCCACCCAGCCTTCTTCTATTCTCGATGACCGGGATAGTTTGACTGGTGTAAATGGGCTTACTTCCTTCTCCGTGAATGATTACCTCCTGATGGTTCCACTCGAACTTCACAGCCTGGTGTAGCGTGGAAGCCACAGCCCCAGCGGCACGTATCCAAGGGCAACCCAATAGAAGATTTTAGTAGCCGATATGTCTAGTACTTGGAACTCAACATCGAACCAAGTTGGTCCCATCTGCAGACAAAGGTTAATCTCCTCGATCGTGGCCCTTTGAGACCCATCAAAGGCTTTTACGTTCATACTTCCTGCCTGTATCTCATGGAAATCTTTGCCCAATCTTTTCAGAGTAGTTAATGGACAGATGTTGAGGCTCGATCCCCCATCTATTAGGAACCTGGCAATGAATTTGTCTTCAAACTGTACTGTGATATGCAGTGCCCTGTTATGACTTAACCCTTCATACGGTAGTTCATCCTCGTGGAAGGTGATCTTATGACTCTCCAGCACTTGCCCTACCATGTTGGCCATTTCTCCACTGGTGATATTGTTGGGCACATAAGCTTCATTTAACACCTTCATCAGAGCACTCTTATGTGCTTCAGAATTTTGCAATAGTGGCAGGATGGATATCTGGGCGGGAGTCTTGTTTAAATGATCGACGACTGAGTATTACCTCGCTTGTACTTTCCTCCAAAGATCGTCTGGCCCAGTTTCAATAACAGGTTGCTCAGTAGCAGTCTCCTTGCTTGATCCTCCCAAATGTTCGGGTGTATAGATCCTTCCAGTTCGGGTCATTCCTTGTGCGGCCCCGGATTCTTCCATCTTTGCTTTTCCCTTTCGCCTGGCTTCAGCAACATAGTCCCAAGGTATGGCATTGGACTTGAAAGGAGGTGTGGTTGCTAGTGTCATTGTGAAAGGTGTGGCCACTTCTACCTCAAATGGAACAGGTGTGGCTGTAGGTGGTGCTACTTCTACCTCAAATGGAACCGATGCAGTTACCTTAACTTTGACTAACGGCTATATTTGTACCATGATAGGAGTGAGTGTGACTGTAGGTTTAAAGTCATCGCCTTCCCGAATAAGCCCGATTGACCCCTCAGGATCCCATTCTTCATCTGTCTCTATCACATGTACCCCATCACCCCTATGATCTGGAAGAGGATTGTTGCGGACGTTGGGTGCAGCTTCCTTCCCTTGTATGACCTTGTTATCAATCAATGTCTGGATCTTATCTTTCAATGTCCGGCACTCATCAATGGTGTGCCCCTTCATACTAGAATGATATGCATAGGTTTTGTTTGGGTTGACCCATTGAGATGAATTCTCCATTGCCACAGCAGGAATAGGGATGACATAACCAGCAGCCTTCAATCTTTCGTACAGCTGGTCGATGGGTTCAACAATGGTGGTGTATTGTCTGGATGGTTTGCGATCAAAGTTAGGTCGGGGTTTCTGGTAATTTGGACGAGTTGGAGGTGAATGATAGTAGGCTGGCTGGGTGTTATAAGTGTGATAGGCGGTGGCAAGTTGGGAATATCTAGGAGGTGAGGGTTGGTACGTAGGTGGAGGTGTTTGATATGTGAGTGGAGATTTTGGGCCTTGGGCCACCATTACTGCCCCTACTTCTTTCTTCTTTAATATGCCCCCTGATTCTAATGCTTTGTTCGTGGCTTGTAGTGCCTCGAGATTTGTCACCATCCCGCTTTTGATACCTTCTTCGATACTTTATCCGAGTTTGATGTGATTCTCAATGACCATTAGCCTTTCATTATACTGTGGGTCATGTGCCCTGACCAAAAATTTGTTCATCTGTTCCTCGTCTAATGCTGGTCTGACCTTGGCTGCTTCTGACCTCCACCGAGTAGCATACTCGCGGAAAGTCTCATTTGGCTTCTTCTTTATGTTCTGGATATAGAAGACATCTGGTGCATTCTCCGTATTGAACCTGAATCGATCCATGAAATCTGATGCCATGCTCACCCAATTGGCCCATTTCTTAGGATTCTGGCTTATGCACCAGGGTAGGGCATCTCCGGTAAGACTTCTCATGAAAAGCTTCATTCGAATCCTTTCATCTTTTCCGACCCCCACGAGCTTGTCACAATAAGTTCTCAAATGAACCTTGGGATCACCTGTTCCATCAAACATTTCAAACATGGGAGGTTTGTAACCCTCCAGCAGTTCCACATCTGGTTGTATGCACAAATCCTCGTAGTTCAGACCTTCTATCCCTTTGCCTCATTTAACACCCTGAACGCGACTCGTCAACTTCTTTTCCTCGGCCATGTTCTTGATGAGCAGGTGCTTTTTAGTAGATTCTGGTGTATAAGAGATTGGTTGAGTGGAGTGAGGTAGTGTTTCCACGTATATGGGGTTGTTTTGGTGGGTGCCAGGGATTTAGGTGTAGTGGTGATCGTTGGTGGAGTTTTGAGGATCGGGAACAGGGTGAGGTGTGTTCTGAGGGGTGTGATAGGTAGTGGTTTGTGGGTACTGGGTTGGTTGATGGTGGTGTTTTGGAAGAGTTGGTACCGGTAGAGGATTGGATTTTGAGGTGGTGCGGCGTATTGATGGGGTGCGTGAGGATTTTGTGGACGTTGGTTTAGCGTATTTTGAGGAGGTGCTGGGTTTTGAGAATTTTGTTGGTTAACATCTGGGACGTTTAAGGCGAGGGAGAGATTTGCCAAATTGCGGACCTGCTCAAGTTCCCCTTTTAACTCCAGTATTTTCTGCTCTAATCGCAGGACCAACTCATTCTGGGCCAGAGTGCTCCGACCGTCTGAAGTTTCGACGTTCTCAGTGTTTTCTTTTCGAATACCACTCAAGTCATCCATCTTAGCTTTCCCTCTACTTTTCGTATTACTTGGAGGAGGAGGAGGTGGAGGGCCTCTAGATCTAGTGCGATATGCTAATGATGCCAGCATGTGCGAACCAACCTTAGGGGATGAGAATAATAAAAATAAGGAAAGACAAAAAGGTAAACAAGTTAGTAAGGATTCTGAAAAGATGTTTGTAGTATTTAACACATATTGCGAGAATGTAAGTTCGCATCCTAATTTGGGAGCCTCGTTGTGCCCAAGGTAGGCCTAGCGACAAATAGATTTGGAGAATTTCAGTGCCAATAATTGCCTCATTTCATTAATGTAAAAATAGATGAATCTAAAACGACACTAAATAAGATAAGTCACTAATGGCACTTGGCCTTATTTCATTTGAAAAAGCAAATAAACCTAATCTACTTGGTCCCAGAAGGACCTTCTCCAGGTGGATGCTCTTGTCGATCAGATCCCCCAAATCGCGCAGGTTCATCAGTAAGTATGCCCTTGCTAAATGTCCTCCTTGGCTTCCCTCAGCGTTCTGGCAATCGGTGACTCTCTTCCTCATCTTTCCCTCTAATTCCATCAGACTGTACTCCAGATACTCCAACCTTTCGCTTGATTTAACAGCCCCCTCTCTCCATTCATTGATTAGTTCTATGTCGGCCTTGTATCGCTCCAGGTGCTCGGACTCGTGAACTCTTTTGCGCAGCTTGTTATATTTCACCTGTGCTTCAGCAACTTCATCTATGACCCTCTTTCCTGGACCAACCCTTGGCTCGAATATTCCCCTTATGTTATCATCCAACCATGAGGGGTAGAAGTACACGTGACCGGCGTGATACCGATCCGACTTGATGGTATCCTTTTCCACGATAATCTTCAAGTGCCACATGTGTTGTGCTTCACTTTTGTATGGAATGGCGTCACCCTGAAAATCGGCTATGAAGTGACTCATTTTAGCAACCCTCGGTATGACCTGCTTCCTGCTTGCCTGTCTCATAACCCTAAGGGGAGCATAAGGGTATATGCCCCTTAACCCGATCAATACCAAGTATGGAACATCCCTAGATCTGATGATGAACTCGTCAGTAGGGAACCATTCGAACATCCATTGAACTTGGTCCTCGGTCAAATTGTTGAAAAACTGCACCCATCCTACAGCATCCTCTGGTTGAGCAAACCTGTCTGGGATATAGGTCATTTTCTTGGGATGATGGAAGGCTATGTGATCATTCCACGGCCTTCGCCAAAACTCTTGACGGTATTGACCTTTTTGGAGATCTTCTAATAGCCAAACTTGCAGCAGCAGATTGCAACCTGCGAATTATTTGTACCTTTTCTGACAGCGCTCTAAGGCCCGGTAGATGTCTGCTATGATCATAGGGACAATGGTATATGTCTGCCCTTCGATCCCCTCCATGAAAGTTTTGGTTACCATGGCCAGTTTGGTGTGGATCCTGTCCCCTTGGATTGGGAACACTAACATACCCAAGAAGCAAACGATGAACATAAAAACCCTGCGGTGGATCCATCCCAAGGAAGTGATGGAGAATTCGTCATAAAAATGCGATAAGCTCTGCCGTGACCGTATCGTTCGTAGAGGAAGTCGAAGGGTATGTAGAAATTTTTCAGGCACTCCAAGTCATCATTCTTCTTCAATCCCATCATTTTCAGAAATCCCCTAGTAGAGCGATTTTCTGGCGCCAATAAACCAGGACTGTCCCAAGGTAGCCCAGCGAATCCCCCTGTTTCTTCCAAGAGAGGGGTCAATTCTATGTTTTCAAAGCGAAACACGACCCTTTCTTTGTCCTAGAACATTATAGCAGCTTCGATTAACATGTTGTTTGGCTGAAGGTTCAATAAAGAAGGCAAATTTCACAAGACCCTTTTCACATGATTCTTATCACTTGACGGAAGATCCTGCCACCAATCTAGCAACAATGGTGGTATGTTACGGACCATGCCAAACCGGGGGACTTCGTGCCTCATTTTCTGCAAAACAAATATGGTTAGGCCCTTTCCCCATCTATATCCGACTATTTATACAATAATGATTAGCATATTGGCACTTATTTCTCCAAATTAATGCACACAATCATGGTTGCGTCCGTTGGGATTATGGAAAACCCGATGGACTTTTGGACGAGGCTTGTCTTAAAGGTTTATTATGTGGACAACATATTAACCTAGCTAGGTTTGACCATGATGCATGTACAATTAATCAGAGTAAGGTTTCTAGAGAGGTCTAGACTGGTACTCTCAAGTGGACAACTTGAGGGGAAAAGGCACGAAACCATCGACTGCACCGCTGATCGACCAGTTTTACCGCAAATACGCCTTTCCGGATTTAAGGGTGATATATAGGAAGGGCGCAAACACTCATCAATCGTTGCTATAGGATTGATTACGCACGAGTGGAATATGATGTTGAGCATGATTTATGCAACAATAAATAGCATGTTGTCACGTATTTGCACGTTAAAAGAATGATAAATACAATATTTAATAATTGAAAGACGTTAAGAAAGAAAACAAGAAGACAAGTCAGTTTCTGTAATAAAGGAAATCATGAATGCTAAAAAATAGGCAATGAAATTCAAATAAGGTGGAAGGGAAAGAGTGCACATATTAACAGGATAGAGCATGCTTAAGACTAATTCACAAAAACAAGCTTGTTATGGTAAGGGCCTAAAGATAATCCCCAGCAAAGCCGCCATGCTGTCGCGCCCCCTTTTTCCTCGCGGAGTCCGGGTTTCGACATTTTGGGACAACTCATTTCCTTTTGGGATTGGGGTATGGAATTTGAAGAGTCGCCACCTAACGGATTTAAGGTGCGTTAGGACACCTAAAGCAAATAACTCATAAACCGGTTTGCACTAGCATTGGCGCACAGGTCATCATTTCCTTTTGCTACCTAATTACCCTCCCCTTAATTATTATTACCTAAGCGTTCTAATAGCATCCAGTAGTGCCTTATGCGTGCATTACCTGTCCCTTGCCTGGGGCCCTGGAGATGTTTAGGACCTCTATTTAAGGAAGTTCTAGACTCACTTATGTTATTTTAAAAGGAGAAAACTAAGCGACAAACAAAAAGCTAAATAGGACTATCACATAAAGATGCAATTAAGGGGCTCACATTTACCTCCACAAATAAGCAAACAATTGCACGCCTCAAACAAATAGTTTTGAACGATTCAAAGCCTTATAGCAGGAGATCTAGATGAGCACAAAATACGAAGCAGTATTATTAAGGCGAGGCAGTGAATACCTAATCAATTTGCCTACTGATTTGTATTACTTCCTGAATTTGGGCAGGTTTCGAGCAGCAGAAAAATAGCAATTTTGAACCCGGAATCCAATTAGCCTAAAAGATTGCCTAAGTGATAGTCGGACAGAATTTTATAACCCGGGTATCTGAGCTGTAAACAGTTACTGGTTTTAGCAGGCTGATGTTTTATCTTTTGGACCCTACAGGCATGATATCTAAGTGTAGAAGATTTGATCTTAAGACCTTATAGGCATGGTATCTAAATGCAAAATGATTCTGAAATTTCCTATAGACATGGTATCTAAATGCAAAAATGATTCTGAAATTTCCTATAGACATGGTATCTAAATGCAAAAATGATTCTGAAGTTTCCTATTGACATGGTATCTAAATGCAAAAATGATTCTAAAATTTCCTATTGACATGGTATCTGAACGCGGAAGTTAATTAAAATATTATAAGCGTGATTTTAAAATGCAAAACTGATTTTGAAACTTTGTGGGCATGATTTAAATGCAGTAGTGAATCTTGACGGAATATTCATAACTATTTTGATCCTATAGGCATGTCATCTACCGCACATAGTAACAGAATGTATTGAAACAAGTACCTATAGGCATGTTATCTATCGCATGCAGTGACAGAATATAACTGAACAAGTAAATAACCTATAGGCAGGATATCTAACATAAAGTAGTGAATAATATTTGAAAGAAACAGGCATCTAAAGCAGGTTTTCTACCCCATTCTCATGCAAACATCAAACTATGTCCAGTTTTCCCCAATTCACTATTGCCCCATTGTTATTACAAATAATTATTACAGACCATAAGCAAATGAATAGATTACAAAGTATATAACAATAGGAGGCCTGCAGCAGGCCCAATGCATCCGGATAACCCAGGCCTTCAAATCATAACAACTCCAAAGCTTAGAGATACACAGTAACCATTGGCAAAGCACCAAGAACCCAAATCTCTAGTGTGTCAGAGTTCCCAAGGGCTTCGAGAACCCAGGGCAGTGCTCGCACTAGAGAACAAATGTTCAGAAGGAGTTCATAAAGGATTGGAAACCAGCCCCAATGTGTCAGAGTTCAGAGGAGTCTCATGGACCCTAAGCAGTGCTCACATTGGGGTAGCAAGACCCTAGTTAACTAAGAGTAGGAGTTGAAAATAATATATGAAAATAGGAGACAGTTTTGTTTTTAAAAAAATAGTTTGGATTTCAGAAGTGCATAGAATCATATCACAAGATCAACATTTTCAACCTAACCACATTTACCAGATTGAGCTCAAATATCAATCAACAATATAGCAGAACAGAGTCACAGCTAGTTCAATCAAGGTTCCATATTGCCTGGGGATTGACTTAGTTCTATACTTATCACTAGGTTATCCTATGGACATGTATTAAGGAATAGCATGCTGGGATTAGGGTCCCAATCAGACAGTTATACAGAAGGGTAGCAAAAGTTGGAAGCATAAAAAATCATGAGTTAATCAGGAGTTTGTAGAGGGTGAACACTTAAAACAGGACAGAAATCATGCTAGTTGAGAGGCAAATAGACATAGGTTTAACAGATATGCTGAAAAACAAGAAGCACCTAGGTCTAACTTCATGGAGGTAGGCATGCTGATTAAGAGTAATAAACATGAAGCATATAGGTTCAACTCACATAAAAGTAGACATGCTGATTAAGAGTAATAAACATGAAGCCCATAGGTTCAACTCACATAGAAGTAGACATGCTGATTACGAGTAATAAACATGAAGCATATAGGTTCAACTCACATAGCATATTGAATGATAATAGGAATGGAGACATATCAGTAAAGGAATAGCAAACAGAAAGTTGAAAGTATGTAGGATCCAATAGTCTAGCATTGGCTTTCAGCCGGCTAGACAATGCAGCAAACACAAGTAACAGAAAGGTTTGAGAGCAAGAGTTTGTGTGTGTGTGTGTGTTTCTTTCTGAGTGTGTTCGTGTAAGTGTCTGAGTCTGTCCCTTGAAAATCACAACAAGAAGGTTTTTTATAGCATGCAATAGGGTAGGTCACATAAGGTATTGAATCAATCACACATACATAAGGTATGAAAAATCAAATAGCACTCAGTCAGGAATCAATTAAGAGGACATAATCAAATAAGTACCACTTAATTTAAGGAAAAATCTCACACAGAATCAATCCGTAATTAAGAGCAAGGTTGATAAGGTATGAAACAGTTTTCGGAATCAATTAGGAATCAGGACACACAATCAAGCCAATAATACGGATACATAAATAGGGTAAGAACAAGTAAAACTTAAATAAGGAAATATGGGTACTAAATTCAAACCCTAATTTAGGTAAGTAAATCAATTAACAACTTAATTGACAGAGTTAAAGGTAACGGGCAAAAGACAATAGGATAAATAGTCAGAGAGTCGAAATTCTAGGATATGTCAAAGACATAGAGATAAACTTAAAAGGGATCGGTCGAAATAGTAAAGAAGAAAACCATAATTGAAAGCATTTAAACGTTTAAGCATTTTTACAGAAAACTCGTTAGAAATCAAAACCCTAGGGTAAAACAAAATCGGTTATCAATAGTAGTAAAAGTAGAAAAATCTTTAGGAAAATACCAAACAAACTCAAAAATGTTTTCGATCTAAAGAGATCTATACGGATTTAACATAAATAGCTAAGAAAATCTAGTTCGGACCAGAGATTTGAAGCCATGAAAACACAAAAATGATAGTACTCACAGACATAGGGTTGAATATAGGCGGATTAATCGAAAGGATGAGAGATTTGAACCAAATCTGGTTCGAATCCCTTGAGATCTCATTAAGTAACATGAAAATCGAACAACCAGTAGAGGTAGGAGGTCGGATAAGACGGTAAATCACCAAATGATTCCATATCCAGTTGGGAATCGAAGGGATTTGGAGGGAGTTTTGAGTGACGGCTCTAGGGTTTGAGAGTGTCTGAGAGAGAAGAGAGAAGAAGGGGTTCAGAGGCGACGCATTTTGAGAAATGGGTAGGGTTGGACGGGTATTTGGGTTGGGTTAGGGTAGGGAATTTAATTAAGAAAAAGGGGCTATGTTTTAAATGCCCATTTAATTTAATAAAAATAATTTTATAAAGTAATTTATAAATGCTAAAAATGTGATTTATGCATGAAAATGATTTAAAATAATTACTTAACATTATAAAAATATAAAAAGTCATTTTCTGTGTAGATAAGGTAATTATGCATATATATGGGCTATTATTGCAAATATTCAATTATAGTCTTAAAGATGCAAATGTAATTATAAAAAATACAATTAAAATATTTGAACACTTATATGGGCATAAATGATAAATTTAGATGATTAAATCATCATAAAGTAGTATGAGGGATAATTATTGAATATTTATATAATTAAAAATGCAGAAATAAATTTATTTAAGGCCTTTAAAAATTATAGAAAAATTGTACAAACACTTGTGCATGCATGTACAATATTTTGAAAGTATGTATTCATATTTAAAAATATATGAGGAACAAATTGGGTATCAACATGATGGGATGCCCTCAGAGGCTTGATGATGTTATGAACACATATACCCATGCATGCTATGACATTTATACGCATATGCACGACATTATAATATTAAATGATTCACAGAGTTATTCAGATATACATGTTGAGTCTTTTACTCCATGTTTCTCTCATGTCTACTAGTTACTGATTTTCATTCCTTACATACTCGGTACATTATTTGTACTGACGTTCCTTTTGCCTGGGGACGCTGCGTTTCATGCCCGCAGGTCCTGATAGACAGGTCGAGAGTCCTCCAAGTAGGCATCAGCTCAGCGGAAGGTGTTGGTGCGCTCCATTTGCTCCGGAGTTGCTTCTTGGTCAGTATGATTAGTACATGTATTGATTGGTATGGCGGGACCCTGTCCCGACCTTTATGATATTATATATTCTTAGAGGCTTGTATACAGATGTCATGTATACGGATACTTGTATGGCCTTGTCGGCCTATGATTCGAGTATATAAAGAATCATGCTGGCCTTATAGGCCCGTACTTCATATTTATAAGTTTGTATTCCTTCATGCTTTATTCCGGTTCATTTACCTATGATAGAATGATATGAAAGATACGTTATGTTGGTACTCGGTTGAGTAAGGTACCGGGTGCCCGTCGTGGCCCATCGGTTTGGGTCGTGACAGGATTATTTGCTTAATTTCCAATTATGTACTCAGTCATAGCTATTATTTGCAAAACATATCTCAGTATCTTTTGCTATTTATTGATATATCATATCATCATTGTTTGGGCCGATTATCATGACTCTTATGAGCCCGACACAGTGGAGAGAGTAATGACTGGGTGAGGCCAAGGACCTGATTGTGAGGATATTTATAGGGTCAGGCTGCACTCCGCAGCATGTTTTATTGAGTCATGCTATGATTGGCTTATTATAGCGCTTCGGCTGGATTTGCCCCTCCGGAGTCTGCACACCCATAGTGAGCATAGGTACCTACTGAGTCGAGAGCAAAGCGCGAGTGTCGAGCGATTGGGAGGATTGAGTGACTGTGAGGATGGAGTGAATGGGAGGACTGAGTGATTGATACTCTGAGAGTATGCATATGATTTCATCACTGTTTTGTACTACAGTTGGCATATATATCTGACATGTAGATAGCGAGATGCATCATTTCTTGTTTTTAGTTGTACTTGATATATCTTACTTGTTTGTGCTTTAACTGTTAAACTTGAGAGGATGTCTACATTTCCCTACTGTATTTCTACAATTGGACTGTACCTCTGAAGCACGTCACTGCTTTCAGCCCAATAGTTAGACTTGTTACTTTCTGAGTTCGTTGTACTCACGCTACACCCTGCACTTCGTGTGTAGTTCCAGGTGTTTTCGGATACGGTGGGTGCTTATTCTCAGAGTTGTTTAGTCATTCGAAGATTTTCGAGGTAGCTACTCTGGCGTCCGCAGATCTTGACTCTCCTCCCCTATCCCTTAGTTTTATTTATTCAGTTTCTACTTCTTAGACAATGTATCAGACTTTGTACTTGGTATAGATGCTCATGTACTCGATGACACCCTGGTTTTGAAAAATTTCTGTATTGAGTTGTGACGATTTTTATCAGTTCTTCTTTGATATTTTTCTTATTTAAACCCCTTTTTAGCATATTTTAAACTTGAAAGTGTTGGAAATGTCTGAGTTGTCGGCTTACCTGTTATCGTAATAGGCGCCATCACGAGATGTTAGATTTTGGGTCGTGACAAGTTGGTATCTGAGCCTAGGTTACATAGGTCTCACGAGTCATGAACAGGTTTAGTAGAGTCTTGAAGATCGGTATGGAGACATCTGTACTTATTTTCGAGAGGCTGCCTAACCCTTAGGAAAACTTCACATATTGTATTTTTGTCATGCGAATTTGTTGATTCTGGGAACTAAACTTCTGTGATTCTATTCTTTCACAGATGGCGAGGATACGTGCTATCGGACAGGACAAACAACCACTAGTACCACCGGCTAGGGCCACGAGAGGCCGGGGCCGCAGTACGGGTCGAGGTACATCTCGAACAGCAGCTAGAGCAGCACCTGCAGATACACCAATTGCCCTAGCCCAAGAGCAGGTTCTAGATGTGGTTGAGCTAGTGGGTCCAGCTCAGGCACCAGCCGTGCCCATCGTGATTCTAGGCCTTCAGGAGGCTTTGGCTTAGATATTGAGTGTGTGCACTAGTCTTGCTTAGGCGGTTCTATTCAGATTTCGCCAGCTACTTCTCAGGCCTGGGGAGGTACTCAGACTCCCACCGCTCGTACTCTATAGCAGGTGATGCAGGGACTTCAGACACCTGGGGTACTACCAACCCAGCCAGTTGTAGTTGCTCAGGCCCAAGTGGGTCCTGTTATGAGTGATGATAAGCAGAAGAGACTAGAGAGATCACTACAAAAAAACTGGAATTAGCTACGAACGTCATCGCTAATCTATCGCTAAAACACTCGTAGGTAACAGAATTTCTTGATAATCCGTTGCTAATCCGTCACTAAATGAGATTAGCGACGGATTTTTCTATTTAGCTACAGAATTTTTCCGTCGCTAAAACCTGATTTTTTAGTAGTAGATTTGGGATACTCCAGCCTCCATCATTCAATGGGGCTGAGTCAAAGGATGCCCAGGACTTCTTGGATAGGTGCCAGCAGATTCTTCGTATGGCAGGTATTCTGGAGACCAGTGGGGTCTCATTTACTACTTTTTTGTTTACTAGGGTGCCTTTAGATGGTGGGACGGCTATGAGAGGAGCAAGCCAGTCAGTGCTGCACCACTTTCATGGCATGAGTTCTCCATTCTCTTCTTAGATAAGTTTGCGCCACAGACCCGCAGGGAGGAGCTGCGCAGGTAGTTCAAGCAGCTATGTCAGGAGGGCATGTCTGTGACAAAGTATGAGATGAGATTTTTAGAGTTGGCTCGTCACGCAGTTTCGTTGGTTCCCACTGAGAAGGAGAGGATTAGGAGGTTCATTGATGGCCGCACCTATCAGTTGCATTTTTCTATGACTCGGGAGAGTGTATCTGGTACTCGATTCGATGAGGTGGTTGATATTGCTGAGCGGCTAGAGTTGGTCCGTAGTCAGGAGTGTGAGGAGAGGGAGTGCAAGAGGCCTCGTGGATCAGTGGTTTCAACAGTGTTCCCTCTGAGGGTTAGTTCTACCACAGCAGAGGTCGTCCTTATAGGCACGCTCAGATGGCTCGTCCAGTTCATCGTGGTGCATCAGCTAGCCATGACTCGCACAGTGCTCGTCTGGGTCAGTCATCTCTCAGTGCACTCCCAGCTCAAAGTTCATCACGTGCACCTTCGTTTCAGGGTTCATCTGCACTAGGTTCTTCTACCAGCTATTCTGGTAGTCGGGCCCCGATGAAGTCCCCATCACCACCACTGGAGAGTTCTTCGAGTGTGGGGAGTTTGGGCATATGTGAAGGCAGTGACCTCGTCGCTAGAGAGGTCCAGTTCAGTAGAGGGGTCAGGCTATGACTTCCGCACCAGTTACTTCACCACCTACCCTCCCAGCTCAGGGTGGGGCCTAAGCAGCTAGAGGACGCCCTAGAGGGGGAAGCCGATCAGGTGGCAGTCAGGCCTGATTCTATTCATTTCCTGCCAAGTCAAATGTCGTTGCTTCAGATGCAGTGGTATTGTTTTAGTTGCCACAGAGATGCTTCATGACCCCTGGTTCTACTTATTCCTATGTATCATCCTATTTTACTCGTTATTTGGATATGCCCCGTGAGTCCTTAGTTTCATGTGTTCATGTATCTACGCCGGTGGGCGATACTATTGTTGTGGACCATTTATATCGATCGTGTGTAGTGACTATTAGGGGATTGGAGACTATAGTTGATCTTTTATTGCTTAGTATGGTTGATTTCGACGTGATCTTGGGTATGGATTGGTTGTCTCCATGTCATGCTATTCTGGATTGTCATGCTAAGACCGTCACGTTAGCGATGCCGGGGTTGCCAAAGATCGAGTAGAGAGGTTCTCTAAAGTATGTTCCTAGCAGAGTGATTTTATATTTGAAAGCCCAATGGATGGTTGGGAAAGGGTGTCTATCATATTTGGCCTTTTTGAGGGATGTTGGTACTGATACCCCTACTAATGATTCTGTTTCGGTGGTGCGAGACTTTCCGGATGTGTTTCCTGCAAACCAACCGGGCATGCCACCCGTCAGGGATATTAACTTTGGTATTGACTTGGTGCCGGGCACTCAGCCCACGTCTATTCCTCCTTATCGTACGGCACCAGCTGAGTTGAGGATTCAAATAGCAGCTTCAGGAGCTTCTTGATAAGGGGTTTATTAGGCCTAGTGTGTGGCCTTGGGGTGCACCGGTTCTATTTGTGATCGCATTGTTTATCGCGGTCGCGTGAAGAGGGACATGATCACGTAGGTCTGAGGAGGCAGTGCTTCGCGTTCGTATGGGTATTTTTGCGTTTGCGTAAGGTTAATTCGTGGGGTAGCATAGTTGTGCTTCGTGATCGTGAAGCATTTTCCGCGATCGCGATTAAGGACATCCAAGCAAAACTTAAAATATTTTAAAAATGAGGGTTTGAGACAGTTTACAAAATTTGATTTTGGGAGCTCGGTTGGAGGCGATTCTTGGAGAGATTTTCAAGGGAGTGATTGGGGTAAGTGATTCTTACTTAGTTTTGGTTAAATTCCATGATTATATCATTGATTTCATCATATTATTAGTGATNAGAGATTTGCTCGATTTGAGGTAAGTAACACTTCTAAACTTGATTCTGAGGGTATGAAACCCTAAACTACGTGTTATGTGATTGGTGTTGAGGTGACACACATGCTAGGTGACGGGCGTGTGGGCGTGCGCCGTGGGAATTGTGACTTGGTTGATTTCGTGGAATTGTGTAGTTGCATGATCTTGTTGGTATCCATATATTCTCCATGTGTTAGATAAATTGAGCTACGAGTCATGTTAGAAATCATGCTTAGGCTACATGCCGGTACTGTTGGGACCCATAGAGGTTGCGTTGCATGTTGAATTATTTGCTTAATTTGCAATTATGTACTCAGTCACATAGTTATTATTTGCATAACATATCTCAGTCTCTGTTGCTATTTATTGATACATCATATCATCATTGTTTGGGCCAATTATCATGATTCTTTTGAGCCCGATAGACTGGAGAGATTGATGACTGAGTGAGGCCGAGGGCCTGATTGTGAGGATATTTATGGGGTCGGGTTGCACTCCGCATCACGTTTTATTGACTCATGCCATGATTGGCTTATTTTAGCACTTGGGCCGGATTTTTCCCTCCGGAGTCTACACACCCACAGTGAGTGCAGGTACCTACTAAGTGCGAATTCCTAGCACGAGTGTCGAGCGATTATGAGGATTGAGTGATCGTGAGGATGGAGTGAATGAGATGACTGAGTGATTGATACTCTGAGAGTATGCATATGATTTCATCATTGTTTTGTACTTCAGTTGCATATATATCTTACATGTAGATATCGAGATACACCATTTCTTGTTTTCAGTTGTACTTGACATATCTTAGTTATTTAGGCTTTAACTGCTAAATTTGAGAGGATGTCTACATTACTGTATTTCTGTAATTGGGCTGTACTTGTGAAGCTCGTCACTGCTTTCAGACCAATAGTTAGACTTGTTACTTATCGAGTTGGTTGTACTCACGCTACACCCTGCACTTCGTGTGCAGATCCAGGTGTTTCCGAACATGGTGGGTGCTGATTCTCAGACTTGTTCAATCATTCGGAGATTTTCGAGGTAGCTGCACTGGCGTCCACATACCTTGACTCTCCTCCCCTATCCCTCAGTTTTATTCATTCAGTTTTTGCTTCTTAGATAGCATATCAGACTTTGTACTTGGTATAGATGCTCATGTACTCGGTGACACCCTTGTTTTGGGAAACTTTTGTACTGAGTTGTGACAGTTTTTATCAGTTTTCTTTGAAAATTTTCTTATTTAAACCCTTTTTAGCATATTTTAAACTTGAATCTGTTTGAAATGTCTGAGTTGTCGGTTTGCCTATTATCATGATAGGAGTCATCATGACAGGTTGAGTTTTGGATCGTGACAATGAATCTGCCATTTAGGTTGGTATCATAGAGGACTGAGTATTTTTCTAGAAGGAATGAATCACACCTCTATGATACCCTATCAATATATGATATATACTATGTGAGGATCATAGAAGACAGAGGTTCTGAAAGGAATAAACTAGGGCTATATGATACTCTTAGTATATCATATATGCCATGTGGGTGTCATAAAGGAATAATGAGTTTTTGTGTTGTTGAAGAATGAACCAGTCCTCTCTAATACTCCGTCTGTATATGATATATACCACATTGATATCATAGTATACCACGTTGATATCATAGCATACTACAATATGATATCTAATCCTCTGTCTGTATATGATAAATAGTAAAAAAGAAAACAAATAAAAAAGGAAAAAAATAGATGAGCCAAAAAGGTGTGCGGAATTAGATTATGAAAAATAAAACAATAACAACAAAAAAATAATGATAAATGAAATTAGGAAAGGTAAAAAAACAAGAAAATGAAAGGAAAAGAAAAGAGAAGAGAAAAAAGTTATAATGTATAAGTTGTTCTAATAACTGATTTGGAGAAAAAAGAAAATGAGAAAAAGAAAGACAAAAAGTATATTATATCAGTTATATTAAAAAAAAGGTGAACGAGTTTCTTCGTTCTCTTAATTGAATTGCAATTGAACTCTGCCCAAGCATTTACTAAAAAGATTGAGCCGAATACAACAAAGATTCTATTGCATATATTTTGACTAAGTATATACTTACCTAGATATACAAGATTTGAAATACAAAATCTAGAAAACTAAATCAAAATCTAAGACTCAAATCTTTTTATTGTTGTCTTGGATCCACAATTAATCTTACGGATCCTTAGAATTGGTATATTCTTTTCTGTCATGTAGTTTGCAGTACAGTTCATTATCAAATGGATCTTTCCGTTCTAATACTCTATTCGAGAGTTATCAGTATTTATCAAATCCGTTCCTATCTAACGGAACGCTATTGGATCAAATGACAAAGACATTATTGAGAAAAAGATGGCTTTTCCCGGATGAAATGAAAATTGGATTCATGTAACAGGAGAAAGATTTCTCATTCCTTAGCCGGAAAGATATGTGGCCATGAAAGAGGGATTAAGTGGAGCAGAATTGACTGGATGGTAGAGTCGTGGAAATGCTTGTTTCTTCCATATTTTGGACCTTAGCTCTATGGAAGAATATGTTACTGCTGAAACATGAAAGAATTGAAATCTTAGATCAAAACACTAAGTATGGATGGTATGAACTGCCTAAACAAGAATTCTTGAACAGCAAACAACCAGTTCAGATATTCACGACCAAGAAGTACTGGATTCTCTTTCGGATAGTCCCTGAAAGGAGAAGGAAGGCTGGAATTCCAACAGGCATCTATTATATTGAATTCACCCGATAGTCCCCATTTTGGGAACGTCCAGTGCCGAAGTCACTGAATGGGTAAGTCGCAAATCCCCAGACTATGTAATGTACTTTATCTGCTGGGTTACGGGCGGGCATTTTACTAGAGGTTTCTAATCTACCCTTGTGAGATTCCTGTTGAAGCATATACTCGGGAGGTGGGTGCAGGGCGGACGATTTTAAAGCCAACTCCCCATTCATTAGATAGAGAAGAACACCAAGATTTCGCGATCCGCTGCAGAATTTATTCCAACTCCAATACTATATCATTTATCTTTTCTTACTGTATAGAGAAAAAAAGATGAATAAAAGCAAAAAAAGTGAATTAATGAAATTAGATTATGGAGAAAAAAGAAAATAAAAGAAAAAAGAGTTAAATGAAATAAGAAAATAAACACGAAATAAAATAAATGGATAAAGGGAAAGGAAAAAAATAAAATAACAAAATGAAATGAGTCAAAATTGAGTGTGTAATCAAATTACGGTGAAAATAATAAAGATAACACAATTTGAGCAAAAAAGATAAACAGAAAAGAAGAAAAAAAAAAGGAAAAAATGAGAATAAGGAAAAGTAGAAAAGAAGGAAAAAAAAGCAACGAATAACAATGAAAAGGAGAAAAAAGAGACAATTACCCATAAAAGCTATATAGGTAGGAAAAATAATTAGTTTGATGGGTGGAAAAGTGTTTTTCCATCTATCAAGCTTATTACCCTTCCTACCTATTATTACCCTTCCATGTCACGGCCTATTCTAATATAGACCGTGATGGCGCCTAACGCCGCCGCTAGGCAAGCCAAACTGTGAACTAGCCACGTAATTTCCTCTTTTTAATAAATTCTTCCAAGTAATTAAACTTTCCTTAAATTAAAAAGATTTAAGAACTAATAGATTTAAAATAAATAGCACAAAAGCAACTAAGTGCAATTATAATCATGAAATAAAAACCAAAATCACGAGTCTACTAGTGTGTGTGCCAAGACTTGGTGTCACAAGAGTATGGGCTACTAGTACAATATAAAAATGATTACTGCTCTACTGTCTGAAATAAAATAGACAGAACAGTAACAACAGAAAGACTTCGGCTGCTGCAGAACGGCTCGGAAGGGCAGCTCACCGTGTAGTCTCGTACCAGGAGTCAAGCGTGCGCGCCGGACTGATACCCAGATGCACCTGCATCAGATCCTTCACATTTAAGTAAAGAAGTGTAGGGTGAGTACATAAACAACATGTACCCAGTAAGTATCCAATCTAACCTCGAAGAAGTAGTGACGAGGGGTCGACTTTAACACTTACTATGGGCTAACAATAATATGTCAAAATTATAACTAAGCATGGACTACATGAATAATACTGAAAACTCAATAACAGGAAAAAGTAAATACTCCTTTCACAAATATTAAGCCCCAAGTTTATTTTCATCATTTAACAATTTATATCTCAAGGCATTGAAGCAATATCAATTATGAATAGTTCCAAAGATTTATCATGCGCAAATTATGCCGAGGTCGTACGGCCCAAACCAACATAAGAATATTTAAACTGTACACTGCCGAGAGTCAAACGGCACGAACTATAGATGCATATATCTGCTACCGAGGCGTTCGGCCCGCTCCACAAATAGAAAATACTTCAAAGAAACAAACATTCTCAATAACATTCAAGTGTCTCATTTACAACTTCAAGTAAGTGAAATTTAACCTTTTACAATTCTTTTATCAAATTTCAATATGACTTAAGTAATTAAGTTATCGAGTATAGCATGACATGGGTCCTAGACTACCCGGATAATAGCATAATTAGTAGCTACGTACGGACTGTCGTCACCTCACACGTACATAGTTGTGATGACCCGATAGGTCATCTCATGTTTTGAAACCTAATTCTGTGATCCGAAGCCTTAAAAATCATGTGTTTAGCCTTCCTTGATTTGCGTGCGCAGTCCGGGCGTCTTTCCAGAAAGCTTTTATGTTAAAAACTGATAGAAATAAGAAATTTTGCCTAAAAACTTTATTTGAGTTGACTTCAGTCAATAGTTTTGGTAAACGGACCCGGATTCGTGTTCTGACAGCCCCGGTGAGTCCGTATCGTGATTTGGGACTTGGGCGTATGCCCAGAATCGAAATCGAAAGTTCCTAGCTCGAGATATCGGACTTTGTCGAAATTTGAATGTTTTAGGCTTAATGAATTGGAAATGTTTGATCAATGTTTGACTTTTTGGATATTGGAACCTTATTTTGGTTACGGAACCCAATATAGGTCCAATATCGTATTTATGACTTGTCTGTGAAATTTGGTGAGAAACGAAGTTGGTTTGACGTGATTCGGATGTCCGGTTGTGAAAATAGGAGATTCAAAGTTTTCTTGATGATTTTATTTGATTTGGTGTTCAATTCGTAGTTCTAGGTGTTATTTTGGCGATTTGATCGCGCGAGCAAGTTCGTATGATATCTTTAGACTTGTGTGCACTTTTTGTTTAGAGCCCCGAGGGCTCGGGTGAGTTTTAGATAGGCTACAGAGTGAAATAGGACTTAGAGCATTGTTGTTCTGCAACCGGTGTCTGATCTCGCACGAGATCAGTGTTCGCATTTGCGAACATTTCCCTAAGCTGACAGGCTCGCAATTGCGAGCAAATTCTTCGCATTTGCGAAGAATACCTGGGTCAGCCTTAATTCGCATTTGCGATCTAGAGGTCGCATTTGCGGGGAGCCAGTGATCACATTTGCGGTCAAGTCTTCGCATTTGCGAAGGGGAGCTGGGTCAGTCAGTGTTCGCAATTGCGATCAAATGGTCGCACTTGCGGATTGGTCAGTGTTTGAATTTTCGAACTTTTCATCGCAAATGCATTGATTGTAGAGGTATGCGAGTCTTCGCAATTGCGACGGATTTCTCGCATTTGCGGGCTTCGCATTTGCAAACCCAGGTCGCAAATGCGACATCTACAGCTGAATAAAATATGGCTTAGACGGGATTTTTGATTCATTCTCTAAATTTTCAAACCTAGAAACATAAGAGGTGATTTTCCAAAGACTTCTTCTTCCCCAATTCGTTGGTAAGTGATTCTAACCTATTTCCTTTTAATCTTTCACTATATTCACACGTTTTCAGCCTACAATATATAGTTTTCATGGTGGAATTGGGGGTTTTTGGGTAGAAGTTAGGGATTTGGTAAATTGGGGATTTAGACATCAAATTGACTTTTGTTGACTTTTCCGATAATGGCCTAAATTGAATTCTTTGCAATCGTGGGTAGTTCCTAAGGCTTAATTTGAATTGTTTGGTTGGTAATTTGCTAGATTCTATTGGTTCGGAGGCTTGTTTGAAAGGAAAAGCCGTGGTTGAGCTTTGAGTTTGGCCGTTAGAGCGAGGTAAGTGTCGTGGTTAACCTTGACTTTAGGGATTTGGACTTATTTGTCTATTTGCTACTTGTTTAGATGTTGGGTACAACGTATAGGTGAAGTGATGAGTACCTATACGTTGTTATCGGGTTATAGCATGCGGGTGGGTCTTATTCTTGTAATTGTTGCTTTCCTTGATCATATTATCCATGCTTAGACTAGTTAATCGTTATGTTGATCGTTCTTATCATGTTTACGGACTTTTGGTAATAATTGAGTATTGATTCAAAGTTGAGGTTGGATTTGTGGAACCGTATGTTGAAGTAAGACTTGTTCTTGCTATTTCTATCTCCATGTTGTCATTGATCATTGTTTTTGGTGACAGAGAGTGTTAATGCACGAAGGGTGATGTCGTGCCATATTGTGAGTGATAATGCACGAAGGGTGATGCCATGCCATATTGTGAGTGTTAATGCACGAAGAGTGATGTCGTGCCATATTATGTGAGAGTTAATGCACGAATGGTGATGTCGTGCCGTTTCTATTGATTCATATGGTGAGGTTGAGAGTGAAAGCACGAAGGGTGATGCCGTGAATTTTCCTTTACTTTGTTCACTTGTTCTTATTTGTTCAAGGTATATTGGTTGATCAAGTTCTTATTACTACTGTGATTCTTTATCTTGTGATCCTCTCAGCATGTCCTCCCTCCCAATATTACTTTTCTAGCTTTTACTTGCTGATCCTCTCAGCATGTCCTCCCTCCCAATATTACTTTTCTAGCTTTTACTTGCTGTTATCTTCGTACATATACTGTTAAATTGTACAGGTTTATTTGTAGGTGTCTTGTCATAGCCTCGTCACTACTTCGCGGAGGTTAGGCTCGACACTTACGAGTACATGGAGTTGGTTGTGCTGATGTTGTACTCTCCACTTCCTATGCAGATTTTGTATTGGTCCCAGCTGATCGAGAGGCGTAGCAGCTCGGACTGGTTCATTGGAGACTCAAGGTAGATCTATCGGCGTTCGCAGACCTTGAAGTCCCCGTCTATCTTTTTTGTTTTTACTGTTTCTTTCATTCAAACAGTTGTATTCCTTAATGACTTTTACTTGTAGTAAATCCTATAAGTTCGTGAATCGTGACTCCAGATACGGGTGGTAGTAAATATTGAGGTTATTGAGGTTTTTATATTATTCTTCACTCGTTGTATTTCATTTTAAATTTGTTGTTATATACTGAATTGAATAAGGATTGGCTTAATAATTCTCTAAAGTCAACTTGCCTAGCAAGTGGAATATTAGGCGCCATCACAGTCCCAACGCTGGGAATTTCGGGTCGTGACAAATTGGTATACGAGCACTAGGTTGCCTAGGTCTCACAATTTACAAGCAGGCTTAGTAGAGTTTGGGGGATCGGTATGGAGACGTCTGTACTTATCTTCTAGAGGCTACAGAGTTTAGGAACAATGTCACTTCTATTCATCTCTGTCGTGTGATTTTTGTTCTCACATTGCTAACTGGACTCTTCTACTCTTGTTCTCTCGCCGATGGCGAGAACACATACCGTATCCTCATATGAGCAGCAGCCAGAGCCTCCAGTGGTAGCTCCTACGAGGGGCAGAGGTCGAGGTCGAGGCCGTGCCAGAGGCCGAGGCAGAGGCAGGGCTCAGCCTAGAGCCCAAGCAGCAGCACCAGCGGCGGAGCCTCAGGTGGAGTTTGATGAGAAGGCTCCAGCCCAGACTGTTCCAGCAGGACCAGCTCAGGTCCCAGAGGGGTTCATCGCCACCCTAGTGCTTCAGGACGCCTTTGTCCGTTTGGTGGGCCTTATGGAGAGTGTGCCCTAGACTTGCACATTTCCCGTGGCACCAGCCGTCTCTCAGGCTGGAGGAGGAGCACAGACTCCTGCTACTCATACCCCGGAGAATATGGCTCCCCAGTATCAGACTCTAGCAACTCATCCAATTAGAGTGGTTCAGCCGGTTGTTGCGGCACAGGCTGGTGGTGGATCAGCTATGTCTTCTATGAGCTTATTCGAGTTGGACAAGTTCACCAAGCTCTTTCCATTTCACTACAGTGGTCTACCTTTTGAGGACCCACAGGATTTTCTTGATCGCTGGCATGAGGTGCTGCGGAATATGGGGAATAGTGGAGACCAATGGGGTCGATTTAGCTGTGTTTGAGACGACGGGTTCCGCCAAGAGATGGTGGAATGATTTTGTATTGACCAAACCAGTTGGGTCGCCTGCTTTTACTTGGGACCAGTTCTCTCAGATATTCCTTGAGAAGTTCCTTCCTGTCACCCTGAGAGGGGATTATCGCAGGCAGTTCGAGCGTCTCCAGTAGGGCAGTATGACCGTCACTCAGTATGAGACCCTTTTTGTGAATTTGGCCCATCATGCTATTCTTCTACTTCCTACCGAGAGAGAGAGAGGTTGAAGAGGTTTATTGAGGGACTTGCTCAGCCTATCATATTGCAGATGGCTAAGATGACTGGGAGTGAGATTTCTTTTCAGACGGCTGCCAATGTTGCCAGGCAAGTCGAGATGGTTCTAGCTCAGGGGAGTGGTCAGGGGTCTGACAAGAGGCCTCGTCACTCTGGTGGATTTAGGGGAGCCTTATCTGGAGGCCGGGGTACTTTTGGTAGAGGCCATCCTCCCAGGCCGTTTCATTCAGCACTCCAGGCATCCCTTGGTGCTTCAGGTGGTCGTGGCCCTCATATGCATTATTCCACCAGCTAGCCTACAGTGCACCACCAGCTCTTATTAGTGCACCTCCTCTCTAGAGCTTTCAGGGTGGTCACTCAGGTCGCCAGGGTCAGTTTCAGGGCCAACAGTCACAGCAGCCGAGGTCCTATTATACTTGCGGTGATCCAAGGCACATTGCTAGATTTTGCCCTCGTGCATCGAGCAGTTCTCAGCATCAGGGTTCTCGTGCCATGGTCCTGGCACCAGGTGCTTAACCGCCCGCTCAACCTGCTAGAGGTAAGGGTCAGGCAGCCAGAGGTGGTGGTCAGGCCATTAGAGGTGGAGGTCAGGCTGCTAGAGGTGGAGGCCCAGCTAGGGCTTGTCCTAGAGATGTAGTCTAGAGTGGTAGGGCCCAGCCCCGATGCTATGCTTTTCTAGCCAGACCTGAAGCTGAGTCTTCTGACGCCGTTATCACAGGTACTATTTCACTTTGCAGTAGAGATGCTTCAGTTCTATTTGATCCGAGTTCTGCTTATTCGTATGTGTCCTCCTATTTTGCTTCATATTTGGTTGTGCCTCGTGATTCTTTGAGTGTTCCCGTGTATGTGTCCACGCTTGTGGGAGATACTGTTGTAGTAGACCGCATTTATCGTTCGTGTGTGGTTACCATTGGGAGTCTTGAGACTAGTGTGGACCTTCTACTTCTCAATATGGTAGACTTTGATGTTATCATGGGTATGGATTGGTTGTCACCTTACCATGCTATATTGGATTGTCACACCAAGATGGTAACCTTAGCCTTGCCGGGGTTGCCTCGATTAGAGTGGAGAGGGACTCCTGGTAATTCTACCAGTAGGGTTATCTCTTATATGAAGGATCGGCGTATGGTCGAGAAAGGGTGTCTAGCTTATTTGGCTTATGTCCGTGATTCTAGTGTGGAGATTCCTTCCATGGATTCAGTACGAGTTGTCCGAGAGTTTCTGGAGGTATTTTTTGTAGACCTGTCGGGGATGCTACTCGACAAGGATATTGACTTCCGTACTGACTTGGTTCCGGGCACTCGGCCCATTTCTATTCCGCTATACCCTATGGCCTCGCCAAAGTTGAAAGAATTAAAAGAGCAGTTACAAGATTTGCTTGATAAGGGCTTCATTCAACCTAGTGTCTCGCCCTGGGGTGCGCCCGTGTTGTTTGTGAAGAAGAAAGATCGATCGATGAGGATGTGCATAGACTACCGGCAATTGAACAAAGTCACCATCAAGAACAAGTATCCATTGCCGAGGATTGATGACTTATTTGATTAGCTTCAGGGTGCCAAGGTGATTTCATAGATCGATTGGAGGTCTGGCTACCATCAGTTGAGGATTAGGGCCTCCGATGTTCCTAAGATAGCTTTTCGGACTCGATATGGGCATTACGAGTTTCTAGTGATGTCATTTGGGCTGACAAATGCCCCAGCAGTATTTATGGATTTGATGAACCGGGTGTTCAAGCCTTATCTGGATTCCATTATGATTGTATTCATTGATGATATATTGATCAAAACCCGCAACCGAGAGGAGCACGAGCAGCATCTTCGGATCGTACTTCAGACTCTGAGAGACAGCTAGTTATATGGTAAGTTTTCAAAATGCGAGTTTTGGCTGGACTCGGTCGCCTTCTTGGGGCACGTTGTATCAGCAGAGGGTATTCAGGTGGATCCTAAGAAGATTGAGGCAGTTCAAAATTGGTCTAGACCTACTTCAGCTACGGAGATCTGGCGTTTCTTGGGTTTGGCAGGTTATTACCGTCGGTTGGTGGAGGGGTTCTCATCTATAGCAGCCCCGTTGACCAGGTTGACCCAGAAGGGTGCCCCGTTCAAATGGTCAGATGAGTGTAGGTGAGCTTTCAGAAGCTCAAGACTACTTTGACTACGACGTCGGTGTTGGTGTTGCCAACAGGTTCAAGATCTTATACGGTATATTGTGATGCATCTCGTATTGGACTTGGTGCGGTATTGATGCAGGATGGCAAGGTAACTGCATATGCTTTGCGTCAGCTGAAGATTCACGAGAAGAATTACCCCGTTATGACCTAGAGTTAGCAGCCATTGTTCATGCGCTAAAGATTTGGAGGCACTATCTATGCGGCATGCAGTGTGAGGTATTCACAGATCATCGGAGCTTGCAGTATTTGTTCAAGCAAAAGGAGCTCAATTTGAGGTAGATAAGGTGGTTGGAGCTATTGAAAGATTATGATCTCACCATCTTGTATCATCCCGGGAAGGCCAATATGGTGGCCGATGCTTTGAGTAGGAAGTCAACTAGTATGGGTAGCCTTGCGTACATTCCAATCGGTGAGAGACCGCTTGCATTAGATGTTCAAGCTTTGGCCAATCAGTTCGTGAGGTTGGATATTTCTCAGCCCAGCCATGTTTTAGCTTGTATAGTCGCTCGGTATTCTTTGTTTGAGCGTGTCAGAGATCGGCAGTATGATAACCCTCATTTGCTTGTCCTTTGGGACACAGTGCGGCACGATGGTGCCAAGCAGGTTACTGTTGGAGATGATGGAGTTTTGAGGATGCAGGTCCGTGTTTGTGTGCCTAATGTGGATGGACTTCGTGAGTTGATTCTTGAGGAGGCCCATAGTTCCCGGTATTCTATCCATCCGGGCACTGCCAAGATGTATCAGGACTTGCGACATCATTATTGGTGGAGGAGAATGAAGAAAGATATAGTTGCATATGTGTCTCGGTGTCTAAATTGTCAGCAAGTAAAGTGTGAGAATCAGAGACCCGGTGGTTTGCTTCAGAAGTAGGAGATTCCTGAGTGGAAGTGGGAGCGTATCACTGTGGATTTCGTTGTTAGACTCCTATGGACTCAAAAGAAGTTCGCTGCGGTTTGGCTCATTGTGGACAGACTGACCAAGCCAGCGCATTTTATTCTTGTGGCAGTTACTTATTCTTCAGAACGGTTGGAAAAGATTTATTTTCGTGAGATCGTCCGTCTTCACGGTGTGCCCGTGCCTATCATTTATCATCGAGGTACGCAGTTTGCCTTGCACTTCTGGAGGGCAGTACAATATGATTTAGGCATGCAGGTTGAGCTGAGCACAACATTTCATCCTCAGATGGACGGGCAATTCGAGCGCACTATTCAGATTTTAGAGGATATGCTCCCGCTTGTGTTATAGACTTCAGAGGTTCGTGGGATCAGTTCTTCCCGCTAGCGGAGTTTGCCTACAATAACAGTGATCCGTCGAGCATTCAGATGGCTCCCTATGAGGCATTATATGGTAGGTGATGCTTGTCACCAGTAGGATGGTTTGAGCCGGGGGAGGCTCGGTTGTTGGGTACAGACTTGGTATAGGATTCCTTGGATAAGGTCAAGATTATTTCGGGATCGACTTCGCACAGCTCAGTCCAGGCAGAAGAGTTATTGTGACCATAGAGTTCGTGATGTTGCATTCATGGTTGGAGAGAGAGTGTTGCTCCAGGTATCACCCATGAAGGGTGTGATGAGGTTCGAAAAGAAGGAAAAGTTGAGCCCTAGGTATATCGGGCCTTTTGAGATTCTTGATCGACTGGGAGAGGTGGCTTACAGGCTCGCGTTGCCACCTGGTTTATCAGCAACTCATCCGCTGTTCCATGTGTCCATGCTCCGGAAGTATCACGGTGATCCATCCCACATGTTAGATTTCAGCACTGTCCAGTTGGACAAGGATTTGACCTATAAGGAGGAGCCAGTGGCTATTCTAGCCCGACAGGTTCGCCAGTTGATATCGAAGAGTTATCCTTCAGTTCGAGTGTAGTCGAGAGGTCAGCCCGTTGAGGCAGCTACTTGGGAGTCTGAGTCGCACATGCGCAGTAGACATCCCCACCTTTTCACCAGTCCAGGTACTTTTCTATGTCCGTTCGAGGACGAACAGTTATTTTGGAGGTGGAGAATGTGATGATCCGATAGGTCATCTCATGTTTTGAAACCTAATTCTGTGATCCGAAGCCTTAAATCATGTTTTAGTCTTCCTTGATTTGCATGCACAGTCCGGGCGTCTTTCCAGAAAGTTTTATGTTAAAAACTGTTAGAAATAAGAAATTTTGCCTAAAAACTTTATTTGAGCTGACTTTGGTCAACATTTTTGGTAAACGGACCCGGATTCGTGTTTTGACGGTCCCGGTGGGTCCGTATCGTGATTTGGGACTTAGGCATATGCCCGGAATCGAAATCGCAAGTTCCTAGCCCGAGATATCGGACTTTGTCGAAATTTGAAAGTTAAAGGCTTAATGGATTGGAAATGTTTGACCAATGTTTGACTTTTTGGATATCGGGTTCGTATTTTGGTTCTGGAACCCGGTATAGGTCTAATACCATATTTATGACGTGTCTACGAAATTTGGTGAGAGACGGAGTTGGTTTGACGTGATTCAGATGTCCGATTGTGAAAATAGGAGATTCAAAGTTTTCTTGAAAATTTCATTTGATTTGGTGTTCAATTCGTAGTTCTAGCGTTATTTTGGCGATTTGATCGTGCGAGCAAGTTCGTATGTTGTTTTTAGACTTGTGTGCACTTTTAGTATAGAGCCCCGAGGGCTCGGGTGAGTTTCGGATAGGCAACGGAGTGAAAATAGGACTTAGAGCATTGTTGGTTCTGCAACTGGTGTCAGATCTCGCATTAGCGAGATCAGTGTTCGCATTTGCGAACATTTCCCCATGTTGACAGGCTCGCAATTGCGAGCAAATTCTTCGCATTTGCGAAGAATACCTGGGTCAGCCTTAATTCGCATTTGCAATCTAGAGGTCGCATTTGCGGGGAGCCAGTGATCACATTTGTGGTCAAGTCTTTGCATTTGCGAAGGGGAGCTAGGTTAGTTAGTGTTCGCAATTGCGATCAAATGGTCGCAAATGCGGATTGGTCAATGTTTGCATTTTCTAACTTTTCATTGCAAATGCGATGATTGCAGAGGTGTGTGAGTCTTCGCAATTGCGGTGAATTTCTCGCATTTGTGGGCTTCGCATTTGCGATGCCCAGGTCGCAAATGCGACATCTGTTGCTGAACAAAATATGACTTATACGGGATTTTTGATTCATTCTCCAAATTTTCAAACCTAGTAACATAAGAGGCGATTTCCAAAGACTTCTTCTTCCCAATTCGTTGGTAAGTGATTCTAACCTATTTCCTTTCAATCTTTCACTACATTTCACAAGTTTTCAACCTAAAATCTAGGGTTTTCATGGTGGAATTAGGGTTTTTTGGGTAGAAGTTAGGGATTTGATAAATTAGGCATATAGACCTCAAATTGAGGTATGATCTTAAAACCAATTATATAATCGGGCTCGGGGGTGAATGGATAATCGGGTTTTGGTCTGAATTTCGAGTTTGGACCAAGCGGGCCCGGGTGTTGACTTTGTTGACTTTTTCAATAATGTCCTAAATTGAGTTCTTTGCAATCGTGGGTAGTTACTAAGGCTTAATTTGAATCGTTTGGTTGGTAATTTGCTGGATTCTATTGGTTTGGAGGCTTGTTTGAGAGGAAAAGCCGTGGTTATGCTTTGAGTTTGGCCGTTGAAGCGAGGTAAGTATTGTGGTTAACCTTGGCTTGCAGGATTAGGACTTATTTGTCTATTTGCTATGTGTTTAGATGTTGGGTACAACGTATAGATGAGTTGACGAGTGCCTATACGTTGTTGTCGGGTTATTGAATGCGGGTGGGTCTTATTCTTTTAATTGTTGCTTTCATTGATAATATTATCCATGTTAGACTATTAATCGTTATGTTGATCGTTCTTATCATGTTTATGGACTTTTGGTAATAATTGAGTATTGATTCAAAGTTGAGGTTGGCATTGTGGAACCGAATGTTGAAGTAAGACTTGTTCTTGTTATTTCTATCTCCATGTTGTCATTGTTCATTGTTTTTGGTGAGGGAGAGTGTTAATGCACGAAGGGTGATGTCGTGCCATATTGTGAGTGATAATGCACGAAGGGTAGTGCCATGCCATATTGTGAGTGTTAATGCACGAAGGTTGATGTCGTGCCATGTTATGTGAGAGTTAATACACGAAGGGTGATGCCATGCTTTTTCCTTTACTGTGTTCACTAGTTCTTATTTGTTCAAGGTATATTGGTTGATCAAGTTCTTATTACTGCTGTGATTCTTTATCTTGTGATCCCCTCAGCATGTCCTCCCTCCCGATATTACTTGTCTAGCTTTTACTTGCCATTATCTTCGTATATATACTATTAAATTGTACAGGTTTATTTGTAGGTGTCTTGTCATAGCCTCGTCACTACTTCGCTAAGGTTAGGCTCGACACTTACCAGTACATGGGATCGGTCGTACTGATACTGCACTCTGCACTTCCTGTGTAAATTTTGATATTGGTCCCAGCTGATCGAGAGGCGTAGCAGCTCGGACTGGTTCATCGGAGAGTCAAGGTAGATTTGTCGGCGTTCGCAGACCTTGAAGTCCCCATCTATCTTTTCTGTTTTTACTGTTTCTTTCATTCAAACAGTTGTATTCCTTAATGACTTTTATTTGTAGTAAATCCTAGAAGTTCGTGAATCGTGATTAGGCGCTGAAACGCTCACGGATCATTCAAAAACCGATTCGAGCATACGCCCAAGTCTGAAATCATCATAGGAACCTATTGGAACCGTCAAATCCCAATTCCAAGGTCGTTTACTCAAAACATTGACCGAAGTCAAACTTAGCCTTATAGGCCAACTTAAGGAACGAAGTGTTCCGATTTCAACCTGAACTCTTCCAAATCCCGAACTAACAATTCCCACAACTCACAAAACAGTAAAAGCACATATGGAGAGTCTTACTTAGGGGAACGGGGTTCTAAAAAGCAAAACGACCGGTCGAGTTATTACATTCTCCACCTCTTGAACAAACGTTCGTACTCGAACGGGTCTAGAATCACACTTGGAGCGCTTAATAAATGTGGATATCTGCTCCGCATGTCCTCCTCGGACTGCCAAGTTGCCTCCTCGACTGGTTGGCCCCTCCACTGAACCTTTACCGCTGAAATCCTCTTGGATCCCAACTGGCGAACATGCCTATCAACAATGGCAACTAGCTCCTCCTCATAACCCAGACTCTCATCTAACCGAATCATGCTGAAGTCTAACACATATGACAAGTCAGCATGACATCTCCGAAGCATAGACACATGAAAAACCGGATGAACTCCCGATAGACTGGAGGCAAAGAAAGCTCATAAGAAACCTCCCCAAATCGTCTCAACACCTCAAATGGGCCTATAAACCTTGGGCTCAACTTGCCCTTCTTCCCCAATCTCATAATCGCCTTCATCGGTGAGACTTCCAAGAAAACCTTCTCGCCCACCATAAATGATACATCATGCGCCTTCCGATCCGCGTAACTCTTCTGTCTGGACTTTGTTGTGCGGAGTCGCTCCTAAATGAACTTTAGCTTTTCCAAGGCATCCTTCACCAAATCAATACCATGTAACTTAGCCTCGTCGGGCTCAAACCACTCGATGGGAGAACGACATCGCCGACCATAAAAAGTCTCAAATGGATCCATCTCGATGCTGGACTAATAACTATTGTTGTAAGCAAACTCGCCCAAGGGAAATAATCGATCCCACTGTCCCCCAAAGTCAATCACACATGCTCTGAGCATGTCCTCCAAGATCTGAACTGTCCGCTCCGACTGCCCGTCGGTCTGTGGGTGAAATGCTATGCTGAGATCTACACGGGTCCCCAACTCACTCTGTACTGCTCTCTACAAATGCAAAGTAAACTGAGGGCCTCTATCTGATATGATGGAAACAGGCAGACCATGCAACCGAACTATCGGCTGAATATAAATCTGGGCCAACCTCTCTGAAGTATACGTAGTCACAACTGGGATGAAGTGTGCCTACTTGGTCAACCTGTCAACAATAGCCCAAACTGCATCAAACTTTTGTAAGGTCCGTGGCAACCCAACTACGAAATCCATAGTAATGCGCTCCCATTTCCACTCCGGCAAAGTCATCTGCTGAAGTAGGCCAGCTGACCTCTGGTGCTCATACTTAACCTGATGGCAATTTAGGCACCTAGCTAGATACTCAACAATGTCTTTCTTCATCGGCCGCCACCAATAATGCTATCTCAAGTCGCGATACATCTTCATGGCACTTGGGTGAATGGAATACGAAGAACTGTGTGCCTCCTCTAGAATCCTCTCCCTCAAGCCATCGACATTAGGAAAACATGGACGACCCTGGAGTCGCAGAACACCATCCTCGTCGATAGAAACCTCCTTAGCACCACCCTGTAGTATCGTCTCTCTGAGAACCATCAAATGCGGATCATCTAATTGTCGAGCCTTGATCTGTTCCAATAGTGAAGACTGGGAAACAACGCATGCAAGAACGCGGCTGGGCTCTGAAATGTCCAACCTCACAAGTATGTTAGCCAAGGATTGAAGGTCCAAAGCTAGTGGCCTCTGCTCTGCTAAAATGAATGCCAAGCTACCCATACTCTCTACCTTTCTGCTCAAGGCATCCGCGACCACATTCGTCTTGCCCGGATGATAAAGAATGGTAATATCATAATCCTTCAGTAACTCAAGCCATTGCGCTTCCTCAAATTGATATCCCTTTGCTTGAACAAATGCTGTAAGCTGCGATGATCAGTGTAAATCTCACATGACATCCAATAAAGATAATGCCTCCAGATCATAAGAGCATTAACAATCGTGGCTAACTCTAGATCGTACACAGTGTAATTCTTCTCATGGATCTGCAGCTGACGGGAAGCATATGCAATAACTCGCCCCTCCTGCATCAATACACAACCCAAGCCAATGCGTGAAGCATCGAAATACAATGATTACATCCCCGAACCGAAAGGTAACACTAGAATCGGTGCTGTAGTCAAAGCTGTCTTGAGCTTCTGAAAGCCCGTCTCACAATCATCGGACAAACGGAATGGAGCACCCTTCTGGGTCAATCTAGTCAAAGGTGCTGCAATAGCTGAGAAGCCCTCCACAAATCGGCGATAATAACCTGCTAACCCCAAGAAACTCCTGATCTCAGTCGCCGAAGTGTGACGAGGCCAACTATAAACTGCCTCAATCTTCTTGGGATCCACCTTAATACCCTCGCCCGATACAATATGCCCCAAGAATGCTACGGCATCTAATCAAAACTCATACTTGGAGAACTTAGCATATAGCTTCTGTTCCCGCAATGTCTGAAGCACCACTCTCAAATGCTGCTCGTGCTCCTCTATGATACGTGAATAGATCAAAATGTCATCAATGAAGACAATGACAAACGAATCAATCTACTGCCTGAACACCCTATTCATCAAATCCATAAATGCCGCGGGAGCATTAGTTAGGCCGAAGGACATCACTAGAAACTCAAAATGGCCATATCTAGTGCGGAAAGGATTCTTCGGAACATCCGAGTCCTGAATCTTCAACTGATGGTAACCCGATCTCATGTCGATCTTAGAGAACACTCTAGCACCCTGCAACTGGTACTTGTTCTTAATGGTAACTTTGTTCAACTGGCAGTGATTAATGCATATCCGCATAGTCCCATCTTTCTTCTTCACAAATAATACTGGTGCAACCCAAGGTGATACACTTGGACTGACGAACCCTTTTGCTAGCAACTCCTCAAGCTGCTCCCTCAACTCCTTCAACTCTTTCGGAGCCATACGGTACGGTGGGATAGATATAGGCTGGGTACCTAGAACCAAATCAATGCAGAAATCGATATCACGATCTGGTGGCATACTTGGAAGATCAGAAGGAAACACATCGGAGAACTCCCGGACGATTGGTACTGAATCAATCGCTGGAGACTCTACGGTAGTATCCTGAACATAGGCTAGGTATGCCAAATAACCCTTCTCGACCATGTGTCGAGCCTTCATAAAAGAGATAACCTAACTAGATGTACTGATGGACGAACCCTTCCACTCCAATCTAGGCAACTCTGGCATCGCTAAGGTAACAGTCTTGGCATGGCAATCAAGGATGGCGTGATATGGAGATAACTGATCCATGCCCAGGATGACCTAAAAGTTGGTCATATCAAGCAACAGAAGATCTGCTCTAGTCTCGTATCCACAGAATGTGACCACTCAGGACCGATAGATCCGATCCACAACAACAGAATCTCCTACAAGAGTGGAATCACAAATAGGAGTTCCCAAGGACTCACGAGAAATATCTAGGAAATGAGCAAACAGAGATGACACATATGAATAGGTAGACCCTAGATCAAATAATATCGAAGCATCCCTACCACAAATAGAAATAATACCTGTGATCATGGCATTTGAGGACAATGCATCTGGTCTGGCCGGAAAAGCGTAGAACCTAGCTGGAGCGCCGGCTTGCTGGCCTCCGCCTGACTGAACGGTAGCTGACTGACCTGCCTTGCTTCCATATCTAGGACGTCCTCTACCCGCCTGCCCTCCGCCTCTGTATGGCCGAACAACTGGTGCTGTAATCATGGGATGAGGACCCTGCTGTACTTCCTTGCCCCGACGATTGGGGCAGAACCTCCGTGCATGACTGGGATCCCCGCACTCAAAACAACCTCTCGGTGCGGTGATCTGCTATCCTGAAGTCTGGCCCTGATGGCTTGAATACCAACTAGAAGAACCCTGAATAGCTGGCAAACGGTAAGAACTCTCTGGCATAGCACTGGAGTAGGCGCTGGAAGAACCCTAGCGGCCTGAGTACCCCTGGAAAAACCTTGAATAGCTGGTGGGCGGTAAGAGCTCTCCGGCATGGAGTTGAAAAAGGGTCGGTCCGGAGCACCCCGAGGAGGCGGTGGTGCTGGATATATGGGCCTACTAGGCTGACCCCTCATGAACTGACTTGTGCCCCAGCCGGGGCACCTCTAAACTCTCCGGAATAACAGACCCTCTTTTCCCGATGTATCTACTCTCTACCCCTCTGACGGTAACCCTCAATCCTCCGAGCAATCTCCATTACTAGCTGGTAGGAAGTCCCCATCTCAACCTCTCGAGCCATAGTAGCCTGAATACCTGAGTGCAACCCCACAACAAACCTCCGCATTCGCTCCGCCTCAGTAGGAAGTATCATAAGTGCATGGCGAGACAACTCAGAGAATCTCGCCTCATAATCGGTCACAGACAGCTGACCCTCCTGAAGCTGCTCAAACTGAAACCGCAACTCTTCTTTCTGAGAGGGTAGAATATAGCTATGCAAGAATAGGCGTGTAAACTGGTCCCAAGTCATGGGAGGAGAACCTGTTGGCCTGCCTAGAAGACAAGACTGCCACCACCTACGGGCCCTGCCCTCCAACTGGAAAGTAGTAAAATCCACCCCATGGGACTCCAATATCCTCATGCTGTGCAGTTGTCCCTGCACCGATCAATGAAGACATGGGGATCTTCATATCGCTCACCCCCGAAGATAGGGAGTGTAGCCTAGTCCATCTATCCAATAGCTTCTGTGGCTCGACGGCCGCAGCTGGTCTAGGCTCAGGTGCCGCTGCTGCAACTGGCTGGGCACCGCCCACGGGTAGTACACCCGGGGTCTGATATACAGCAGTCGCATGTCCTGGAGCCTGAGCAGTAGGGGTCTGTGCTCGCCCTCCCATTTGGGATGTGGCTGGCACTACAAGAAAAGGGCTTATCTGCGACCAACATTTAGGGACGAGTTAATAATCACGTCTCTAAAAGTATATGTATTGCGACGAAATTGTATTGTGGTCCTTAATTCTGTATTTTATTGCGAAGGTACTAAATTTGGTCCCTAAAAAATTAGTAACTGGTCCTAAATTATAATTGAGGGTCCATGAGCGAGAGTGAATGTCGCCAAATATAATACTGAAATATTAAAAACATATTAGTTTCCAAAAAATAAGCGCCAAAACTGATATAGTAAACTTAAAAATTCCAAAAACTAAAGAAACTCTATTTTCCCAAAACACAACTGATCGATCTGCCCTATAGCCCGTTTGGCCAAGCTGCAAAAATCAACTTATTTTGAGAAGTACTTTTTTTCAAAAGTGCTTTTCTCAAAAGTACTTTTGGTGAGAAACAGTTTGTGTTTGGCTAATTAGTTTGAAAAGCACTTCTGAGCAGCAATTAGTGTTTGACCAAGCTTTAAAAAAATTGCTTCTAAGTGTATTTTTCTCAAAAGTGCTTCTCAAAAAAGTGCTTTTGGAGAGAAGCTACTTTTTTCTGCTTTTCCAAAACTGCTTCTGCTTCTCCTTAAAAGCACTTTTTTTCCTTCAAAAAGCTTGGCCAAACACCTCAATTTTTGGCCAAAAGTGCTTTTGGCCCAAAAAAAGCACTTTTGGCCAAAAAGAAGCTTGGCCAAACAGGCTACTAGTTTCTAAACACATTAACGCATGATGTTCTGCCTCCCTCTATCCATCTCTCAAAATTTGTATTTTCTCAAAGCAAAGGTTACGAATTTGTTGATTTGCGAATCGCATGTCTACCCTAGTTTTCAACCTTGCTCGTTTGTGAATCCCTGGTATGCCTCCTTTTCTGAGTTGCTCTTTTTCACAATTTCGTTCAGAGTTTTTCTTCTCCTTGATAAGTAACAAAATACTGAAACTATCAAGTCTATTCACCCCCATCAGTTGTTGGGACAAACTTAGACGTGACCACAAATAAGAATCTTGCCGTGTAGGAAACGTTTCTACAGCTAGCTTTTTATCCTGAACATCACGGTTGCATCTCAAGGTCGCATATGAAAGTAATTTTGGATATATATTTTTTTTGAAAAAGAAAGTAGTCTTGGATTAATGTTTGCTCTTTGCCTTCCCTTGCTGTTATCACTGGAATTGTACCATAAAATTTTGTGTGAATGATATTCAATGGCTTCTTGCTACATTAAAGAAAAGTTACTTTTGTCCTTCATCTAGGTAATATGGAACCTCCTAATCGTACAGTAGTATTAGCAATACCATAAGAAATTTTAACAGTGTATTCACAAATATATTTCTTTCATATAACTAAGCAAGAGAAATATGAGTGTGTGTCTATAAGAAAAGAGAAATAGAAGGGAACATGATTCTGATAGATGTTAAGAACTAGCACTATGGCTCTCATACTGTCATGGTCTATCTTTGCTGCATATGTTGAAAAATTTAAGAATGAGATTCATAAATTTGCAAACATTTGAGCAAATATATTTACTGAGTAGTGGTGTGTATTCGATGATAGTGAAAGAGCGATGATGAAATATATATGAATGCCTACTTATTAGCTCTTAGCTTTCTTAGTTCCAATTCTTACCTTCTAGCTTTTTCTTGATATGTGCTTGTGATAATGAAATCTGTTGAATGCATTGCAATCAAATCAGTTGTGAATTGGCAAGAGAAGTGGTATTTTGGATCGAGTTCCTTCAATTTGATGTCAGAGTCTTCATGTTTTGTCTTTTCCAGAACATGAGCAATAGTTCAGAGAAAGGGACAAGGACGTGGACGAGGACTTAGATCTTTGGTTGAGAAAGAGAATATGCCAACTAAGAGTTTATTTCCTATGCAACACTCCCAAACAGTTGAAACAGGTATGGCATTTTGAATCCATGTGTTATTAATTTGTAAAACTAAATTTTGTTGCTATAGTTTTACCAAATTATACAATTGTAGGTTCATCTAATTCTGCAAAGTTGAAAAGAGTTTGAGGTAGGAACAAGTGCAAAGAAGTTGCATCACTTGAAGTCGGACAAAAGCTGAAAGTAACTTTTTACAACAATCGAACGGTTGGAAGAAAGAGCAAATTGTTTTCGAGGCACTTGGGCAGAATAGTTCGTGACCGCAATATGTGTCCTTTGGAAGTATCATCGTGGAATGATATTAAGCAAGAAAAGTTGAATCACACGTGGGCATCTATTGAGGTAACAAATATAGTGAAGAGTACGCCTGTGCATTTTGAGTCCCACGTATAATGCTGTTACATGCGTTGTTGCAAGGAAGAATATAGGTGTAGTTAGGTGTGGTTGCAAAATTTTTATTCATAGAGTGTATTTTTCTCATTAGAACCTGTTCAATATTTTTGCATTCCGGTGTCTGTTTCTTAATATAGTGGTGCTTTTGGGTTTCTAATAGTTTTTTATTTGTGTAATTGCGTGAGCGTGATGACACTGGAAAGTATATTACTGTGAAATGTGGCTATGTTGTAATAGATGTCAAATTGCTAATTTAGTTGATTAGTTATGTTTGTTACAGGTATTTTGTTATATCAGTCAATTGTATATGTGTGTCTAACTGCTCTTTCACATATGAAACTGCTACTGCATATTTGCCATTCTGTCTTCTTTAAAATGTTCTTTGTCGGTACTGCTTTTCTTTAACCTAGGCAGTTGAATCATGCTACTTTATATGTATCACAAGTTTTTGAGATTCTTTCTATGGCCGAGGCCAGAGAGTTTTTCAGATTTTTGTGCTGATACAAGTGAATTGTAAGCTAATCTTAGCTGAAATTGTGTTCAATATTCTCCCGTGACCAAACAATTTTATCTACACCTGGATCTTAGAAAATGAACAGTGATGTGTTGCCTATCTCCTACATTTTGTGTGGAAAGGTTCTTTGATTGTATTCTTGCCCTTTTACTGATACCCTTGAATAAGGAGAACTCTCACTCTTTAACTGTTTAACATGTGAGAGGTCAAGGTCCACGTCCTGCTATCCTGGACTCAACAAAATAAGGACTTTGATGAACAAAAGATGTTCAATAGTGTCTATTGATGTATGAAATACCTTTTTATTCTTTTAATACTTCCTCTTACATTTGATTTAACCTTTCTAAGCACTTGAAAAATTCTTCTTCTCCTTTTTGGAGTGTGTTTTGGAGTTTAGCTATTATCGGTGCTTCTCCTTGAATAATCAAAGGATAGGCTCATTTTCAAATTTTGAAAAGGCTCAAAGGCCTTGGTTAGGTAAAGAAATTTTAATTGAATTTTCATTCAAATTTTAATTTCACTATAAACATAAAAAGGTGTTGCACAATACTAGAAACATCATTCAAATTTTAATTGCACTATATGCTGCGGCACATTTCTGTTTTTCTTTAACTCTTTACATTAAGTTATTGCAGGGTCCCAAAATTGTCATTTTAGTTGCTTGCATATTAGTTCTTGTGATGCATTAACTCAACTAATATTTTGATTATTGTGCCATTTGAAGTAAAGCGTAGAACTTTTTTTTCTCGAACAGTAAAAGAGCATTTTTATTGATACCAACACTAAGATGTTGTTGTATCTTATACATCCAATAAGCAAAAGTATAACTTTTTAACCGTGGAAAGAACCTATAAAATCAAATAGTGATGTTTTAGCCTCCTACATATTCCTTCCTACACCAAAACTACAACAAGAGCATACAATTACTCTTGATCTTCAGCATGGAGTTAGTACATCTCGTAAAGAAAAGAAACTCCTGTCTTTCCATATGGACCACCAAATGCACATAGGGTTTGCATTCCATATTTTCTTCAAGCTTTACTCAAATCTTTATAGCGCGAATACAACAACAACAACAACAACAACAACAAACCCAGTAATTTTCCACATGTGGGGTACGGGAAGGGTGATATGTACGCAACCTTACCCCAAATATGAGCTTTTACCTTTCTATAGACTTTATTTTCAAGCTATAAGCTTGTTTCTGGTGTTCAGCTAAGCATCTATTGGTATTTGTACCTTGATTCTTGTTTATTATTGTCTGTGAAGTGTTCTGATCTTTCTCGTTATATTCGTAATTGTTCTTAGATTTAATTGGTCAACTTGTTACCACTTGATTTATGAATGGAATTCGACTCTCTTGTTCCTGATAAGTATAAATTTACTCCCAAAGCTTGTGTTCCCAGTATACATTCTAAGACTTGTTCCTTGAGTGGAGTGGTGACTTTGGCTCTGAATCTGACAGATTTGTGATAACCCGTGAATGATAAGAGTGAAAAATGGACTCTGTATAGACAATGGTCATTTTGACCGAAGTTTGATTTATTGTTCCAAAACTTTTCTGATTAATTTTCTTATATTCCTGTAGCCTTATTGATATTGCTGGATAACACCTAATGAATTTAGACTGCTTTTGGGGTAAGTAGTTTAACCATTGCTTGTGTAAATTTACATATATTGTTTTACCAATAGTTATTTATCGTCTTTTTAAAATTTTATACTTGCAGGTTCTGAAGATTGAAGCTACAAGTCAAGATGCAAGTTTGGAAAATACACAAGCTCATTATTATTTTGCTAAGAATATTATGTAAAACTTGATATCATAGTCTAGCTCGGGATATTGGCTAAGTTTTTTTGTTAAGGTGTTGAGCAAATATTTAAACTAACATCATGGGATGTTAACATTGTAAGTAATAACTTTACTACCTTTTTATATCCAGATTTTTCAATAGCAATTTGATATTTATTGATAAAAATAACTTTTTGTGACATCGAGTTTTAGGACTACTTGTGGTTAATAAGACCGAGATTAGAAATATGGTCGTTAAAGTTACCACAATTCTAAATAGGATAGATGAGTTACGACCAGTTAAAGCCTGGTCGCTAAAACTGGTTAACGACCAAAAAATATATATTTTTCATAATATATTTATCGTCTAATAGGGAGGAGAAAGTTGGTCGTTAAAACTGTTTTACGACGGAAAAATATATAATATTAATTGTCTACTGGGACGAGATATGTAGTCTCTAAAGGTATTTAATGACTAAATTCTTTATCCGTCTCTAAAAACATTTAACAACCAGATTTTCGAACTCGTCGTTATTGCCCTTTAGCGGCGGAAGCTATTACGACGGGCTGCGACCAGTTTTTTTTCGTCGCAATTGGTTTATTAGGACCAGATTTGGATCTTTAGGGACCATATTTCCCTTCCTTAAAGGTCGTTTTTGTTGTAGTGTGGGTCTATTGGAAATAAACCCGCCCGGGTCATAGTATCCATGAACCGCAAAATACAACCCATGACCTCCTGAAAGCCCAGCGCTGACATGAAATCTACCGGGGCTGGCTCTGCTGCGGGTGCCTCGTCCTGCTCTTCAACAATGGGATTCTCTACTGGATCAGCTGGTGATACAAGTGGGGCAACTCTGGGACGTCCTCATCCCCTACCTCGGGCTGCTGCCCTCCCCCAGCCTCTACCTCTGCCTCTAGCAACAGGGGGAGCAGCCCCTCCCGGGTCTAGAACGTCTGCCGTGCGCATTCTCACCATCTGTGAGAAAATAAGAGAAGAAACTTAATACACCATCAACTGCACGATAGGAGATGAATAAAGAGTAGTTTCATAACACCCTATAGCCTCTCGAAGATAAGCACGGACGTCTCCGCACCAATCCGCAAGACTCTATTAGGCCTGCCCATAACTTGTGAGACCTACGTGAACCTAGTGCTCTGATACCATGTTGTCACGACCCAAAATATAGGTTGTGATGGTGCCTAACGCCGCCACTAGGCAAGCCAAACCGTGAACTAGCCACGTGATTTCCTCTTTTTGATAAATTCCTCCAAGTAAATAAACTTTCCTTAAATTAAAAAGATTTAAGAACTAATAGATTTAAAATAAATAGCACGAAAGCAACTGAGTGCAATTATAGTCATGAAATAAAAACCAAAACCACAACTCTACTAGTGTGTATCCCAAGACCTGGTGTCACAAGAGTATGTTATGGGCTACTAGTAGAACATATAAAAGATTACTACTCTACTGTTTGAAATAAAATAGACTGAACAATAACAACAGAAAGACTTCGGCTGTTGCAGAATGGCTCGGAAGGGCATCTCACCGTGTAGTCTCGTACGAGGAGTCAAGCGTGTGCGCCGGACTGATACCCAGATGTACCTGCCTCAGATCCTGCACATTTAAGTGCAAAAGTGTAGCGTGAGTACATAAACAACATGTACCCAGTAAGTATCCTGTCTAACCTCGAAGAAGTAGTGACGAGGGATCGACTTTGACACTTACTATGGGCTAACAATAATATGTCAAAATTATAACTAAGCATGGATTACATGAATAATATTGTAAAGTCAATAACAGGAAATAGTAAATACTCCTTTCACAAATATTAAGTACCAAGTTTATTTTCATCATTTAACAATTTATATCTCAAGGCATTGAAGCAATATCAATTATGAATAGTCCCAAAGATTTATCATGCGCAAATTATGCCGAGGTCGTACGGCCCGAACCAACATAAGAATATTTAAATTGTGCACTGTTAAGGGTCGAATGGCACGAACCATATGTGACGACCCAACCCGACGTCACGTGAGTTACCGCCCTGTTTTCCCCATTTTCTATTTCTTTATGCTTCATTATCAGTGTTTGGTGTGAACGAGTTGATTTGGATTGGTTCTAGAAGGAAATGAGACACTTAGTCTCTTTAAGGAAGGTTTGTTTTGGAAAAGTTAACCGGATGTTGACTTATGTGTTAGAGGGCTCGGATATAAATTCCGATGATTTGGTTAGCTTCGGGGGGATGATTTGTGACTTAAGAGTGTGATCGGAAGTAATTTTGGAGGTCCCGTGTAGAATTAGGCTTGAATTGGCGAAGTTAGTATTTTGGCGAATTCTGGTTGATAGATGAGATTTTGATCCGAGGGTCGGAATGAAATTCCAAGAGTTGCAGTAGCTTCGTTAGGTGATTTGGGATGTGTGTGCAAAATTTCAGGTCATTCGGAGGAGTTTTGGTTGGGTTTTTGATCGAATGCGTGTTTTGGAAGTTTTAGAAGAACTTAGGCTTGAATTCGATATAATATGATGGTATTAGTGTTGTTTGAGGTGTATTTATGATTGGAACAAGTTTTAATGATGTTATAGGAGGTGTTGGTGCTTTTGGTTGAGGTCCCGGGGGCCTCGGGGTGTTTTCGGGTAGCTGACGGGAAGTTTTGGTTTGTGAACTTGAGATTTTGCAGCTGCTTCTGGTATTTTCGCTTCTGCGGAAATGGGACCGCAGAAGCGGTACCGCAGAAGCGAGTGGTGAGCCGCAGAAGCGGCAGGTATCGCAGGTACGGAGTGGCTGAGCCGCAGATGCGACAATGTGACCGCAGATGCGGATTTTGGAAATCTAATGGGAAATCGCTTGTGCGAAAATGGAACCGCAGAAGCGGTTTATTCCGCAGAAGCGACACTTAACCGCAAAAGCGGAAGTCACAGATGCGGCTAAGGAGCCGCAGATGCGGAAATAACTGGTCAGTGATGTTTTATTTCTCCTTCGCGAAATTTCAAAGGGTTTCATAATTTTCACTTCGGACTTGGAGAATTTGGGCGAGTTGGAAGAGAGAAATCAAGGGACTTCCTTGAGGTAAGGATTTCTGAGTCTAAAACACGATTTTATGGTGTAAATACATAGATTAGAGCTGAAAACTCAAGGAATTAATAGACAAAAATGGTGATTAGGGCTTGAAACTTAAGAGAGCTAAAATGGGGATTTGAGGGGAAATTTGGACTCCGATTTTGGTGTTCTTTATATGTATAGACTCGTGGCGAGATAAGGAATCCGTTGATGGTAAATTTTCTGATTTTCGAGAAAGTGGGCCCGGGGCTCAGGTTTTGCTAATTTCGAGATTTTCACTATTTTTCGATTATTTTCAATTGGGAATTGTCCCATTGGCATATTGTGACGTATTCATTGTGGTTTTGATCAGATTCGGTGCAGGAGGAGGTCAATTCAAAAGGCAAGGGCATAGCGAGCTAGGATTTTGGCCGGCTTGAGGTGAGTAATAGATGTAAATGCTGTTCTGAGGGTTTGAAACCCCGTATTTGCACATCGTAATGCTATATTGAGGTGACTTGCACGCCGGGTAGCGAGCGTGGGGTAGAGCACCGTTGGGGATTGTAACTTGGTCTGTCCCGGTAGATGAATATATTGCGTATTTGACTGAAATTCACTTATTATCATTTTAATTGAGCTAATTGCTATGTTTGGGCTTCGTGCCAATTGATTGAATCCTTCAGGGATTATTACTACCGGTTTCTTACCATTTTTCATATCATTGAACTCAGTCCTAATGTTTAATACTGTTTTGCAAACTCAGCCACATTTTCTCAAATTAGAAACTTAACTAATATTTTTAAATGAAGTTTGGGCTGAATATTTCTATATTATTGTGCCCGAGATGCTTATGTGATTTTGGACTGAGTATGGGATCGGGCTGCACGCCGCAGCGGTATTGTATTGATATTGATATGAGGCCGAGGCCCCAGTTGATGCCACGAGATGGCTTATTATTGCGCTTGGGCCGTAAGGGGCCCCTCCCGGAGTCTGCACACCCCCAGTGAGCGCCGTCGACGATAAACAAATGGAGCGGGCTGCACGCCGCAGCGGGTACTGGAGAGTACCGGTCTATGTGTTGCATTGCATCTTTTTAATTCTCATTTATTTCTTTATCCGCTGTGATATTTCTATAATTATTTTCACTGTTTTACTGATTTTATGCTACTGGGTTCAAGTTGCTGTATTTATAGAATTACTTTGTGCCTATTCAGGATTTCTTGTTCTCAGTCTTTATTTATGTTTACTACTCACTGGGTCGGAGTACTCACATTACTCCCTGCACCTTGCGTGCAGATCCAGGTACTACTGAGGCTGAGTGAGGACTTCTCTGCCTAGCATCACATTTGGGAGTTTCAAGGTAGCTGCATTTGACGTTCGCAGTCCTGATCTTCCTTCTATCTTATTTATTTTATTTCCGCATTTCTAGAGAACGATATGTAGTAGGTTGATACTCATGTATTAGAGGCTCAGACTTGTGACACTGGATTCTACGGGCTGTGTAGTCATTTTATATTTTGGGATTCCCACATGTTTAACTCTATTTTCGGATTTTAGTATTTTGACCTAATAATTATNGACGTATTCGTTGTGATTTTGGTCAGATTCGACGCGCGAGGAGGTCGATTTGAGAGGCAAGGGCATAGCGAGCTAGGATTTTGGCCGGCTTGAGGTGAGTAATAGATGTAAATGATGTCCTGGGTTTGAAACCCCGGATTTGCACATCGTAGTGCTATATTGAGGTGACTTGCACGCCGGGTTGCGAGCGTAGGGTAGAGTACCGTTAGGGATTGTGACTTGGTCCGTCCCGATAGATGAATTAACTGTGTATTTGACTGAATATCACCTGTTATCATTATGGTTTGAGCTGATTGTCGTATTTGGGCTTCGTGCCAATTGATTGAATCCTTCAGGGATTGCTATTACCGATTTCTTACCATTTTTACATATAATTGAACTCAGTCCTAGTATTTAATACTGTTTTGCAAACTCAGCCATTTCTCCTCAAACTTGAAACTTAAATAATATTTTTAATGAAGTTTGGGCCGAATATTTCTATATTATTGTGCCCGAGGGGCTTATGTGATTTTGGACTGAGTATGGGATCGGGCTGCGCGCCGCAGCGGTATTGTATTGATATTGATATGAGGCCGAGGGCCTAGTTGATGCCACGAGATGGCTTATTATTGCGCTTGGGCCGTAAGGGGCCCCTCTCGGAGTCTGCACACCCCCGGTGAGCGCCATCGACGATAAATAAATGGAGCGGGCTGCACGCCGCAGCGGGTACTAGGGAGTACCGGACTATGTGTTGCATTTCATATTTGATTGTCATTTACTTACTTATCTGTTGTAGTATTTCCATAATTGTTGTTATTAGTTTGCTGACTTAATACTAATTGGTTTAAGTTGCTGTATTAATATAATTACTTTGTGCCTATTCAGGATTTCTTATTCTCAGTCTTTATTTATGTTTATTACTCACTGGGTCGGAGTACTCACATTACTCCCTGCACCTTGCGTGCAGATCCAAGTACTTCTGAGGCTGTGTGAGGATTTCTCTGACTAGCAGCTTATCCGGGAATATCAAGGTAGCTGCATTTGACGTCCGCAGTCCTGATCTTCCTTCTATCTTATTGCTTTATTTCCGTATTTTCTAGAGAAACGATATGTAGTAGGTTGATACCCATGTATTAGAGGCTCAGACTTGTGACACCGGATTCTTCGGGTTGTGTAGTAGTATTGATATTTAGGATTTTCGCATGTTTTAACTCTATTTCAGAATTTCAGTATTATGACTTAGTAATTTATCTGTGTTAATTAATTCATGAACTGGATAAAAAAATGGTTAAGGTTATTAAATTGGTCGAGCTTGCCTAGCAGTGTGTTGGGCGCAATCACGACCGGGATTGGAGTCGTGACAACATTACTCTAATTAATACATGTATTACTCGCTAACATTATCTAATTTATCTTTAATAATAAGTGTAGTATTTATTAAACTTGTCGAATGGTTATAACAGAAAAAAAATCATGTTCAAGAGAGAAAACTAAGATTTATTTATTATTTATCGTATATTATATTTACCACAATTTTGACTTCCTTTCAAAATAGTAGTAATTCTTTATTTTAGTTACATGCATCCATTTTCTGCAAAATACCTTTTCTTTGATTAGTCCAAAATTAATACTTCTTTATATTTTTGAAAACTATCCAACTCTAGCACACACTTGTCTTACTATTTTGGCATGACTTGTTGGAGCCGACTTAGTATAAAAGCAAATTTTTTTATTAGAGTTGAAAGATAAAAAGATATGTGCGCGTACCATCTCTCAAAATATTGTTGGTAAAGGCGATTTTAGTACTGTACATATAATTAATTTATATTCAAATCTTTTCCTTTTATTTCTAGGTTCCAAATTCAACAGGACACCTCACATAAAACGAAAAGGATAGGATATGATTTAAATTTAGCTATTAATTTTGTTTTCACGGTAAGTTATATGCGATTAACAATCTTATAAACCGTGAAAAAAGGGAAACCAACAATGTTAAGTAGTATTTTCTTTTCTTTTCCATTTTAGTACTTCTTAGTACAAATGAAATATAACAAGATAATTCTTACCGTTTGGACAATATTACATTTGTTGTACAATCCGCTTTCGATATACTCCGTTAAAACCTGTTGTTTTGTCACTAGTGTGTTCTTGTTTTGTTACATTCTGTTTTTCATATATTATGTTAAAACATGTTGCTTTGTTCTTAGTGTTCTTGTTTTGTTACTTTCCATTTTCGATATCCTATTCATATGTTGCTTTGTTCCTAGCGTGTTCTTTATTAGTCGTTATGCTCTAATTGTGGTTAATCTGTTTACCTCACTTGTATTTGCTTGCGGAGCTTTTAGCATCCTTTAGGGTATTTAGTCTCACATACGTTGCTTCTACTATCATTCCTAGTTCATTAGTTTTGTCTCTACTTCTGTGCCTTTTAGTTTCGGACGGTTTGCCTTGTTTATTAGTTCGCTGTTGCTTCTGTCGTAGTTCTTGCTTAGTGTGTATTAGATTATAGTGGTTGTACTGAATGATGACAAGGTAAGGTCATGTCCTCGGGGGAAGGGGGTCCTCAAAGGGGTGGGGGTGGGGACAAGAGGTAGGGGTGGTAAGGATGCCTCCAGGTTGAGGGTTGGGTGTTGGTACATAGGGACTTTGACGGGGAAGTCTATAGAGTTAGCAAGGATTCTCCATAAGAGGAAGACTGATATAGCTTGTCTCCAGTAGACTATATGGGTGGGAGATAAGGCATGGGATGTACGCGGGTTTAAGTTTTGGTACTGTTGGTGAAATTACAAGTAATTACAGTTGAAAAATAAAATGAAGAAAAATAAATAAATATTCTTCAGGCTGAGGCGCAGATATCTCGCTCTCTTTAAGGAGATTCAAGCCCACTGCGGTAGCATTTTTACCGGTCCAGCAGTAATACTCTTGACTTGTCCCCTCCAGGATACAACAGCCCGACAACGTCGTATCACTCAAACAAACTCTGGACAAGTTGTTGAGCCAAAGCTCTACCAAAATGAACACCTTCCTTCAACAAAAATAATATTCTATTTTGTAGAGAATAAGTTGGAGACTTAGATTTTCTCCTTCTCATACCTCTCTTTTTCACTACACCGAGTTTACTTTTTTCATACACACTACCATATTTTTCCCACACCAAACACAAGGAAGAAATACCACTATTTATAGGTGTAGAATTTCTTCCATGAAATAAATAACAAAGTAGTGGCATAATAAAGTTATAGAACATGGTTGGTGGTTACAAAATTTAATATTTAGTGGGTAATTAGTGGTAGATCATGGCACTAGTGGTTTCAAGAGTTACACCAAAATAATGACCACTTTCTTGCCAATTTATAACCACTATCTCACAAGAAATAATGCATTTTAATATTATAATTTTAATATTAAAATGCACTAACACCAACATTCCCCGACTAATTTTTAATATTAAAATAAGAGAGTTTACCAGTTGAAGGGAGACTATTATGCATAATGAAGGTGTGCTCTGCATTGAACCTCCACTTAGTAAAACAGCAATCTCTACTCCAGAGTCAGTAGTAATCTCAGACTTGAACTATGACTGCTTAAGGGAAATAAAGTATCACTGCTTACACATAATAATCAAGGTATTGACATGAGCTTTATTAGCCAGCACATTACGGCCTTGTGCTATCCCGATTTTCATGAGTGTTTTTGAGAATAAGCCCAATTCTCGTAGAAAGCGGCCTACTTCCACACTCACATAGGTGAAATCTGTCAAGGGTGCCCCTGTAACTCTAACACCCCACTCATACGAGCTACAGATTTTCACTAAGAGTTAATAAAACTCAACCTCGCAAATCATTACAGGATAAATGCACTCACACCGTAGGGATGGAATAATAATAATAAATATAATAGTGCATTTCATAACAAGTCATCATATGATTCGTTCTTCGCATTGAACCTGGTTATAGGATCTCTAGTCCCAGGTTGGATTTCCTCATATATAACTTATGAGTTTATGGGCTTCAATCACATCCCCCTCGATGTGCTCCAGACCATTTCTCTTGCTAAGGCCTTAGTCAGTGGATCTACAAGATTATCACAAGATTTAACATAATCAACATTAATGGTACCACTTTTCAAATATCACATAATATTATACTTTCCTCCTTATAGGTCTGGATTTACAGTTGCAATAACGGTTTTGTAATCTACCAATAGCAGCGGTGCTTTCACAATGAATTAAAATAGGAAGAATTGGTCTTTAAAAATAAGAAACTTAAAATAATAAATATCTCAACCAATTCGCTTCCTCACTAGTTGAAGCTAAAGTAATTAGCTCAACCTCTTTGGTAGAGTTAGTAATTATTGTTTGCTTTTTTGATTTTCAACAAATAGCACCACCTCTCAAAGATAAAATGTTCCAATCTCATAACTCTTGTTACGACTTGCTGATCACGCCCAACTATGCCTTATAAAATGGACTCTACGGACGTTGCAAATATAACCCGAGTATTACGCCCAGGGTCGAATCCACAGAGAGTTAACCTATCAACTGCTATCTTCAGACCCACTAAGTCTTCAGAACCAGCTTCCCAAATATTCGAACCTCCGTTGAGTGTTCTTTAATAACTAGCTTGCAAATAACTAAATGGCTGTAACTAAGTAAAAATTAAAGGTTGTAAACAATTATAAGAAAAAGCTAAGGCAATGATTTCCCCTATTGATGGAATCCCTTCTGTTTATGCTCATACAAATTTATCCACACATCTCTATCAATCATGAACGCTAATCTTACGGTAAATCTCTCCCGAGTAATCACAGTAATTTACTATTGCACTCTCCCGAGATACACTAGCTTACTTTATTTAGCACAATTCAATTTAGATCGCACCCAAGGCTTCGTTATTCCTAATCCCGCCTTTAAACCCGCAATCATAGATTCCTCTAATAATCTAGGAGTGGTGTTGTTCAACAATACCCTAAATATGCACTCTTTTCCAAGTTATGCACACTAAATAGGCACAGCCAATTGAGGATCCTGTCAATTAACTACAACGAACACGAAGTTGAACAAATAAAGATTAAACGAGCAATTTGTATTCACATAAACAAGAAGTTCATCACCCAATAGGTTCCATCAAAGCCTTAGACAAGGAATTTAGCTACTCATGTCTATGGGCACATAAAATAAGCTTGAATTCATCATAAAATCAAAAGAAAAGAAGAAAGATGTTTAGAGTACTTTCTCACAATTGTTTTCCTTGCTAAGAAACCTAAAAAATCAATACATGCCTCTCTTGGGCGAAGTCTAATGTTTTAAATAGGGTTTAGGTCTAAAAATCCCGTAATTGACACTTTGGTCCCAGAAGTTTCTGCGCCTGCCGCGGTTCTGCCGTGGTCGCGGTAGAACCGCGGCCAAACACCCTCGCGGAATCTCTGAACTTCTGCAGCTGCTTCCCACCGCGGTTCTGCCGCGGTCGCGGTGGAACCGCGGTGGATCCAGTTCACTGAATCTTCGGCCTGTTTTTGCACGGGTCACTTAGGAAATTTCACAGTTGGCCTCTTTTTCATCACTTTTGACTCCAAAACTGCTCCTTAGCAGTCTTTATACATATATCACCTACAATTCATGAAAAGCACTAATAAGAGCATTTTGCCATCACTTTTAGCATTAAAACTACACAAGAAGGTGATTATTTAAGGTGTGATTATAGTCAAATTCACCTATTATCAACACCCCACACTTAAATCTTTGCNTGGTGTGACTGATTATATCCCTAGTAGAGTTATTTCTTTCTTGAAGGCCCAGCGTATGGTTGGGAAGGGTTGTCTTTCCTATTTGGCGTTTGTGAGAGATGTGGGATCTAAGACTCCTAGCATTGATTATGTCCCAGTTGTGAGAGATTTTCCCGATGTGTTTCCCCAGACCTGCCGGGCATGCCGCCGGACAGGGATATTGATTTCTGTATTGACCTGGTGCCGGGCACTCAGCCCATCTCTATTCCGCCATATCGTATGGCACCAGCGGAGTTGAAAGAATTGAAGGAGCAGCTTCAGGAGCTCCTGGATAAGGGGTTCATTCGGCCTAGCGTGTCATCTTGGGGTGCACCAGTTCTGTTTGTGAAGAAGAAGGATGGCACAATGAGAATGTGCATCGATTATAGGCAATTGAACAAGGTAACAATCAAGAACAAGTATCCCCTACCTCGCATTGATGATTTGTTTGACCAGCTTCAGGGAGCGAGGGTGTTTTCCAAGATTGATCTCCGTTCGGGTTATCACCAGTTGAAGATCAGGGATTCAGATATTCATAAGACTGCTTTCAGGACTAGATATGGTCACTATGAATTTCTTGTCATGTCTTTCGGGCTGACCAATGCCCCAGCAGCATTCATGCATCTGATGAACAGTGTATTCCGGCCTTATCTGGATTCATTTGTCATAGTGTTCATTGATGATATCCTGGTATACTCGCATAGTCAGGAGGAGCACGAGCAGCATTTGCGAGTTATATTGCAGAGATTGAGGGAGGAGAGACTTTATGCAAAGTTCTCCAAGTGCGAGTTCTGGCTCTGTTCAGTGGCTTTCTTGGGGCACGTGGTGTCCAGCGAGGGGATTCAGGTTGATCCGAAGAAGGTAGAGGCGGTGCAGAGTTGGCCTAGACCGTCCTCAGCCACAGAGATTCGTAGTTTCCTTGGGTTGGCAGGCTATTATCGCCGGTTTGTTCAGGGTTTTTCCTCTATTGCATCGCCCTTGACCAAGTTGACTCAGAAGGGTGTCTCATTTGCATGGTCGGACGAGTGTGAGGAGAGCTTTCAGAAGCTCAAGACGGCTTTGACCACAGCTTCAGCATTGGTGTTGCCATCAGCTTCAGGTTCTTATACGGTATATTGCGATGCTTCCAGAGTTGGGATAGGTTGTGTTTTGATGCAGGAGGGTAGAGTTATTGCTTATGCTTCTTGTCAGTTGAAGCCCCATGAGCAGAACTACCCCGTTCATGATTTGGAGCTAGCTGCTATAGTTCATGCATTGAAGATTTGGAGGCATTACTTGTATGGCGTATCCTGTGAGGTATTCACTGATCATCGCAGTCTTCAGCATTTGTTCAAGCAAAAGGATCTTAATTTGAGGTAGCGTAGATGGTTAGAGTTACTTAAGGATTATGACATTACTATTCTGTATCACCCGGGGAAGGCCAATGTAGTGGCTGATGCTTTGAGCTGGAAGTCGGTGAGTATGGGGAGCTTGGCGTACATTCCAGTTGAAGAGAGGCCGTTTGCAGTTGATATTCAGGCTTTGGCCAATCGACTTGTGAGACTAGATATTTCAGAGCCCAGTCGGGTGTTGGCTTGTGTGGTTTCTCGGTCTTCCTTGTATGACCGCATCAGGGAGTGTCAGTACGATGATCCGCATTTGCTTGTCCTTAAGGACAGGGTTCAGCATGATGATGCCAGGGATGTGACCATTGGGGATGATGGTGTGTTGAGGATGCAGGGCCGGATTTGCGTGCCCAATGTGGATGGGCTTCGGGAGTTGATATTGGAGGAGGCCCATAGCTCGCGGTATTCCATTCATCCGGGTGCCGCGAAGATGTATCAGGATCTTAGACAGCACTATTGGTGGCGGAGGATGAAGAGAGATATTGTGGAGTATGTAGCCTGGTGTCTTAATTGTCAGCAGGTGAAATATGAGCATCAGAGATCGGGTGGCTTGCATCAGCAGATGGTTATTCCTGAGTGGAAGTGGGAAAGGATCACTATGGATTTTGTTACCGGACTCCCACGGACATTGAAGAAATTTGATGTTATTTGGGTGATTGTAGACAGGCTGACCAATTCCGCGCACTTCATTCCGGTTTGTACTACTTATTCTTCAGAGTGGCTGGCAGAGATTTATATTCGGGAGATTGTTCGGTTGCATGGTGTCCCAGTTTCCATCATATCAGATCGGGGCACTCAGTTCACCTCTCAGTTTTGGCAGGCTGTTCAACGAGAGTTGGGTACTCAGGTGCAGTTGAGCACATCTTTTCACCCTCAGACGGACGGGCAGTCCGAGCGCACCATTCAGATATTGGAGGATATGTTACGCGCCTGTGTTATTGATTTTGGAGGGTCATGGGATCGGTTTCTTCCGCTTGAGTTTGCCTATAACAATAGCTATTAGTCCAGCATTCAGATGGCACCGTATGAGGCCTTGTATGGGAGGCGGTGTAGATCTCCAGTTGGTTGGTTCGAGCCCGGTGAGGCTAGATTGTTGGGGACAGATTTGGTTCAGGATGCATTGGAGAAGGTGAAGGTGATTCAGGAGAGACTCCGTACAGCGCAGTCGAGGAAGAAGAGTTATGCGAACAGGAAGGTCTCAGATGTATCCTATATGATTGGTGAGAAAGTCTTGCTGAAGGTTTCACCCACAAAGGGTGTTATGAGATTCGGAAAGAAAGGGAAGCTGAGTCCGCGGTTCATTGGGCCTTTTGAGGTACTTAGGAGGATTGGGGAGGTGGCTTATGAGCTTGCCTTGCCACCTAGCTTGTCGGGCGTGCATCCAGTTTTTCATGTTTCTATGCTCCGGAAGTACATTGGGGACCCGTCCCATGTTCTAGATTTTAGTACAGTTCAGCTGGAGGGTGACTTGACTTATGATGTAGAGCCAGCAGCCATTTTGGATCGTCAGGTTCGGAAGTTGAGGTCAAAGGAGGTTGCTTCGGTGAAAGTGCAGTGGAGAGGTCTTCCCGTAGAAGAGGCGACCTGGGAGACCGAGCGGGAGATGCGGAGCAGATACCCTCACCTATTTGAGGCTTCAGGTACGTTTCTTGACTCGCTCGAGGACGAGCGTTTGTTTAAGTTGGGGAAGATGTGACGACCCGACCCGTCGTCACGTGAGTTACCGCCCCGTTTTCCCCATTTTCTATTTCTTTATGCTTCATTATCAGTGTTTGGTGTGAACAAGTTGATTTGGATTGGTTCTAAAAGGAAATGAGACACTTAGTCTCTTTAAGGAAGGTTTGTTTTGGAAAAGTCAACCGGACGTTGACTTATGTGTTAGAGGGCTCGGATATGAATTCCGATGATTCGGTTAGCTTCGGGGGATGATTTGTGACTTAGGAGTGTGATCGGAAGTAATTTTGGAGGTCCCGTGTAGAATTAGGCTTGAATTGGCGAAGTTAGTATTTTGGCGAATTCTGGTTGATAGATGAGATTTTGATCCGAGGGTCGGAATGGAATTCCAAGAGTTGCAGTAGCTTAGTTAGGTGATTTGGGATGTGTGTGCAAAATTTCAGGTCATTCGGAGGTGTTTTGGTTGGGTTTTTGATCGAATGCGTGTTTCGGAAGTTTTAGAAGAACTTGGGCTTGAATTCGATGTAATATGATGGTTTTAGTGTTGTTTGAGGTGTTTCTATGATTGGAACAAGTTTGAATGATGTAATAGGAGGTGATTGGTGCTTTTGGTTGAGGTCCCGGGGGCCTCGGGGTATTTTCGGATGGCTGACGGGAAGTTTTGGTTTGTGAACTTGAGATTTTGCAGCTGCTTCTGGTATTTTCGCTTCTGCAGAAATGGGACCGCAGAAGCGTTACCGCAGAAGCGAGTGGTGAGCCGCAGAAGCGGCAGGTATCGCAGCTGCGTAGTGGCTGACCGCATCTGCGGAGTCGCAGATGCGACAATGTGACCGCAGATGCGGATTTCGGAAATCTAAGGGGAAACCGCTTGTGCGAAAATGGAACCGCAGATGCGGGAGCCGCAAAAGCGGTCTTGTCACCGCAGAAGCGGTTTATTCCGCAGAAGTGACACTTAACCGCAAAAGCGGAAGTCGCAGATGCGGCTAAGGAGCCGCAAATGCAGAAATAACTGGTCAGTGATGTTTTATTTCTCCTTCGCGAAATTTCAAAGGGTTTCATAATTTTCACTTCGGACTTGGAGAATTTGGGCGATTTGGAAGAGAGAAATCAAGGGACTTCTTTGAGGTAAGGATTTCTGAGTCTAAAACACGATTTTATGGTGTAAATACATAGATTAGAGCTGAAAACTCAAGGAATTAATAGACAAAAATGGTGATTAGGGCTTGAAACTTAAGAGAGCTAAAATGGGGATTTGAGGGGTCATTTGGACTCCGATTTTGGTGTTCTTTATATGTATAGACTCGTGGCGAGATAAGGAATCCGTTGATGGTAAATTTTCTAATTTTCGAGAAAGTGGGTCCGGGGCTCGGGTTTTGCTAATTTCGAGATTTTCACTATTTTTTGATTATTTTCAATTGGGAATTGTCCCATTGGCATATTGTGACGTATTCGTTGTGGTTTTGATCAGATTTGGTGCAGGAGGAGGTCAATTCGAAAGGCAAGGGCATAGCGAGCTAGGATTTTGGCCGGCTTGAGGTGAGTAATAGATGTAAATGATGTTCTGAGGGTTTGAAACCCCGTGTTTGCACATCGTAGTGCTATATTGAGGTGACTTGCATGTCAGGTAGCGAGCGTGGGGTATAGCACCATTGGGGATTGTCACTTGGTCCGTCCCGGTAGATGAATGTACTGCGTATTTGACTGAAATTCACTTATTATCATTTTAATTGAGCTAATTGCTATGTTTGGGCTTCGTGCCAATTGATTGAATCCTTCAGGGATTATTACTACCGGTTTCTTACCATTTATCATATCATTGAACTCAGTCCTAATGTTTAATACTGTTTTGCAAACTCAGCCACCTTTTCTCAAACTAGAAACTTAATTAATATTTTTAAATAAAGTTTGGGCTGAATATTTCTATATTATTGTGCCCGAGAGGCTTATGTGATTTTGGACTGAGTATGGGATCGGGCTGCACGCCGCAGCGGTATTGTATTGATATTGATATGAGGCCGAGGGCCTAGTTGATGCCACGAGATGGCTTATTATTGCGCTTGGGCTGTAAGGGGCCCCTCCCAGAGTCTGCACACCCCCAGTGAGCGTCGTCGAGGATATACAAATGGAGCGGGCTGCACGCCGCAGCGGGTACTGGAGAGTACCGGTCTATGTGTTGCATTGCATCTTTTTAATTGTCATTTATTCCTTTATCCGCTGTGATATTTCTATAATTGTTTTCACTGTTTTACTGATTTTGTGCTACTGGGTTCAAGTTGCTGTATTTATAGAATTACTTTGTGCCTCTTCAGGATTTCTTGTTCTCAGTCTTTATTTATGTTTACTACTCACTGGGTCGGAGTACTCACATTACTCCCTGCACCTTGCGTGCAGATCTAGGTACTACTGAGGCTGAGTGAGGACTTCTCTGCCTAGCATCACATTTGGGAGTTTCAAGGTAGCTGCATTTGACGTTCGCAGTCCTGATCTTCCTTCTATCTTATTTATTTTGTTTCATCATTTCTAGAGAACGATATGTAGTAGGTTGATACTCATGTATCAGAGGCTCAGACTTGTGACACTGGATTCTACGGGCTGTGTATTCATTTTATATTTTGGGATTCCCACATGTTTAACTCTATTTCCGGATTTTAGTATTTTGACCCAATAATTATCTGTGTCAATTCATACATGAGCTGGATAAAATGATTAAGGTTATGTAATTGGTCGGGTTTGCCTAGCAGCGTGTTGGGCGCCATCACGACCGGGGTTGGGGTCGTGACACCATAGTTGCATCTATCTGCTACCGAGGCGTTCGGCCCGCTCCTCAAATAAAAAATACTTCAAAGAAACACAAATTCTCAATAATAGTCAAGTGTTTCATTTACAACTTCAAGTAAGTGAAATTTAACCTTTTACAATTCATTTATCAAATTTTAATATGACTTAAGTAATTAAGTTATCAAGTAGGGGCAAACATTGCAAGTATAGCATGATATGGGTCCTAGACTGCCCAGACAATAGCATAATTAGTAGCTGTGTACTGACTCTCGTCACCTCGTACGTACGTAGCCCCACAAATAGAAACACATTTTAATTAATTCACCTATAAGGTTAATTCCCTCTTACAAGGTTAGAAAAGAGACATACCTCGTCTCAAAACCTACTTTCATTCCAAGATTGTGCCCAAACCCTCAATTCAGTGCCAAACGACTCGAAACTAGTCAAATATTATACAAAAAAATCAATACATGTTCAAAAGTTCGTATTCGAACTATCAAAGTGATTTCCCAAGCCTATTTGAAGAATCCCTAAAATTCACCCCCCAGGACCACGTGTTCGGATTTCGGAAATTTTTGAAGAAAGTTGTTACCCATAACCTCATGAGCTCAAATATATGATTTTCCCTAAGTTCCCTAACAAATTTCGTGGTTAAATCCCATTTTTATCAAAAATCTTGGTTTTCATCTAAACCATTGATTTCACCAATTTTTACATGTTAATCTACCCATATTCTATGTATTTAACTCATGTTGTGTAGAAATTACTTACCTCAAAGTGCTCGGTGAAAACCCCCTTCCAAGAGCTCTAGAAATCACCCAAGAGATGAAAGAAAATGAGCTAAATGGCCTAAGTCCCGCATTTGATAGAGCTGTGTACAGGTCTCAGATGTCGCATTTGCGATACCTAGTTCGCAAATGCGAAGGTCGCAAATGCGAACTTGGGTTTCTACTGCCAAGGTCGCAAATGCGACCAAGGAGTCACAAATGCGGGCACTGTTGAGGTCGCATTTGTGTCGCAAATGCGGGCACTGTTGACGTCGCATTTGTGTTGAAAATGCGGACACTACCCAGATCAGGCTTCTTCGCAATTGCGAAGCCTTTCTCGCAAATGCGAACAAATTCTCGCATTTGCGAGACCTGCAGCACCAGTAATAAAACACCAGAAAACTAAGTGTTTTCCCAACCTTCTGAACATCCGAAACTCACCACGAGCCCTCGGAGATCCACACCAAATGCCCACACAAGTCTAACAACATCATACGAACTCGCTCACACGATCGAAACACTGAAATAACATCAAAAACCACGAATCAGACGCCAAAACACGTGGATTAACTCATGAACTCAAAAACTTCTAAAAATATTTCCGTGCGTCTGATTTCTATAAATCAACTCGGAATGATACCAAATTTTGCGTGCAAGTCTTAAATGACATTGCGGAACTATTTCCGATCTCGAAATTCCATTTGTACCTCGATATCACCAAAACCTACTCCAAACCAAATTTAAAGAACTTCAAAAACCTTCAAGGAACCAACTTTCACTATTAGGCGCCGAAACACTCCCGGGTCATCCAAAAGCCGATCCGAGCATACGCCCAAGTCCGAAATCATCATACGAACCTATTGGAATCGTCAAATCCCGATTTCGAGGTCATTTACTCAAAACATTGACCGAAGTCAAACTTAGCCTTTTAAGGCCAACTTAAGAAACCAAGTGTTCCGATTTCAACCCGAACTCTTCCAAATCCCGAACTAACCATCCCCACAAGTCATAAAACAGTAAAAGCACATACGGAGAGTCTTATTTAGGGGAACAGGGTTTTAAAAATCAAAACGGCCGCTCGGGTCATTACATTCCACCCATTTGTTAACATTTTGTTGTGCCTTTAAGCTCTTTTTTTGTCAACAACAATTAATACTCTCTACTGGAGAGTTCCACATGGTTATCAATGGAGGGTTGAAAGTTCAAACTGTGGCTTGTGGGAGGAGAAGACGGCGGGTTTTGCACATGTTCAAGATGGGTGATTCAGTGGGCTGGACTATACATACTGTCCGTTGTTAGTTTTGGGCCCAAGGCTTCTAGCAGGCTTCTGGATTACACAAAAGAGAAATTTTTATAAAGCACTATCTTTTAATGGTAATTAGCTATCTATAGATACCATTTGCTATATTACAGCCTGTAGATACGTTTTTAGATATTTTAAGATGTATTTGATGTATTTAGATTACTGTATTCTTGAATAAATTAGAAAAAAGAGGCGTGAATCATGGAAATCCAGTTAATAAGATGTTGTATTCAACTGTATTCAAGAGTTGAATCATTGAATACAGTAACGTATATTCCTTAAAAAATGGACCTTTCAACTGATTAAAAATGGAAAGAAAATAAATCTAGCAAATAGTCTCCTAATATAACTCAACTAACACAATTATATCACCCATAATCTGTATTTCCCCCTCCATCAAAGATTTTCCATCCGAAAGTATCCAAAAATAGAGCACTCTGTCGATTTTCAATTCTCCCTTCTTTCTTTTCAT
>NC_031989.1:100836101-100854598 GCF_001879085.1 Nicotiana attenuata | reverse complement strand
TGTATATGTATTTAGCTGTATTTGTGAATGGTTACTTGACCTTCACAGTTGTTCTTGTTTTATTTTTTATGTATTAATAATACATGTATTCTTGTGGATCACAGTGGCTCTAACTGTTTTTTATTAAATGTATTAATTGTATTAAAATGTATGCTTATACATCTAGGTGTATTCAGCCATGTTTAAATGTATAACACTGTATATATTTGTGTTGTATACTACTCTATATGTATATATAGATGCAATAATATATTCAAACGTATATGAGTGTATTTTTTGTAAGTATTTATACTGATCATATGTTTAATTATAACTTCTTTGCAGCTATGCATTATTATGTATGTCTGAAGATTGTGAATGGAGGTTTAAGACTTCTAGCATTAACAAATCACAATTATTCAAAGTGAGAGAGTTCAATGATAAGCATACATGTCCGTTGAAGGATAAGGTGTATGAGCAACATCAGGCAAGTAGCAGCCTTATAGGTGGTATGATTAGGCCCAAGCTTACAAATCATAAGAGGAAATACACCCCAAAGGATATCATTGATGATGTGAAAACTGATTTAGGTGTCGATGTTAGTTACATGTTGGCATGGCGGGCTAAAGAAAAGGCAATGAATTTTTTGAGGGGTGAACCGGCTGATTCATACAATAAATTACCAGGATACTTGTATACAATGGATATGACATATCCTGGTTCGCACATTAGAATGGTAAAATTCCCACAAAATGAGTTCAAGTATGTGTATATATCCTTGTATGCCTTTATAAAGGGGTTCGATCAATGTAGACCCATTGTGGTTGTGGATGGAAGCCACTTAAAATCGTATTATACTGGGACTTTCGTCTCGGCCAGCACTTTGGATGGTGCAGGTGAGTATGCTGGTCATAATAAAATATTATAATTATTACTGCATATTAAATATTGAAATACATATTTATAGTATGTATGAAATTTTATTTACAGGTCATATACTTCCAATAGCATATGATGTTATTGATTCAGAGAACGATGCTGCTTGGACGTGGTTCTTTGAGCAATTCAAGGAAGCATATGGTGAGAGGGAAAGCATGTGCATCGTTTCTGATAGGAATGAAAGTATCATCAAGTCCGTATCAAGAGTGTATCCAACTGTACCACATTTTGCTTGTATATGGTATCTTTGGAACAACGTATATAAGAAATTAAAAAAGAGTCATTCAAAGTTAAGCGAGATATACTTCTCAATGGCAAAAGCGTACACACAGGCTGAGTTTGACAGTCTAATGGAGAAGGTGGAGAAGGTAGATATTAGGGTGAAGGAATACTTGGAGTTAGCTGGATACGAAATGTGGGCTAGGTTGTATGCACCTGTCAACAGGGGATGGACAATGACGTGAAATATTGCCGAGTCAATCAATGCCGCACTTGTGTCAGCAAGGGAATTACCAATATACGACCTCCTCGAAGAAGTTAGGAAAATGGTTGGACGTTGGAATTGCAGCAATCGGAAAGAAGCACTAGAGACATACACAACACTTGGGAAGAAATACCAGGAGATGCTTGTCACACCTCCTTTTTTCTACACCACCCCGAAGGATAGTGTATAAGGGAGTTTTTTCACTTTAAGTGACAATCGAAACGGGATTCGTTTATTAAGAAGTTCAGAGTCGCCACTTGGGAGATTTATGGTGTCCCAAGTCACCGGTTTAAATCCCGAATCGAGGAAAAGGTTTGACTCTGTTTAACAGTCGCGAACCAGAAATCCGGTTAAGGAATTCTGTTAACCCGGGAGAAGGTATTAGGCATTCCCGAGTTTCGTGATTCTAGCACGGTCGCTCAACTGTTATAAATGGCCTATTATCTGATTTTAGCACATGTTTTAGCCTATGGTGCAATTTTAAATCTTTAACCGTTTTTAATTAAATAAATTTTAAGAAAGTGAACGTCGTTTTAAAAACGTGTTTTTGGATCACGTCACACGAAATGCACCCGGATCCTCAACACATTTTTATTCAACGTTTTGGGATTTGAATTTGGGTCGCATGAAATGCACACCCGAGTTTAGGAAGGTAAAATTATTAAAGAACGCGCCTAAAGCGACTAACGTGTCATTAACTTTGCGGGAGGCCATGAAAATTCGCTAAATGGCACACCCCGAATTCTAAATATTTTAATACAAGCATTTAATGAGGGCCCTGCAATTTATATGCTTTGTGCGGCGAGGCTCGTCTCATTTTTATTTAAAGGCTATCCTAGAGCAAGCTATAATTTCCTATTTAATTTTTGTCTCTAAAGAATCCTAATTAATCAATTTTATCAGTTGCTATTATTTAAAATAATCAAGGAGTTTGGGTCTCAAGTTCAAGTCCACACTTGAACAAAGGCAAACCTCTTAATTCAAGCATGCTACTTAACTAGGAGGCCCAAACCCCAAGTTATAAATTTAAACCCGTGATCTTAATATAAATTCCAACCTTCAGCATGTTTGGGCTTCAAATTAGCCCAATAAAAGGAGTTTAGAAACAGCTTAATAAGAAACAATTGGTATTAGGCCCGCGATCAGACCTAAATGAGAGGAGAAAACTGTTTGACACCGGGCCTTAAACAGATTCAGGCCCAGGTCTGATTCAAATTAAAACAGTCACGTTTGGGCTTCAAAAGGTTTCAGGAAATCAAAAAAAATGGAATTTGATTATCTTTAAACATCATTCTAACGCCAAATCATATTCATAATGAAGACATAATCCAGTAATGGTTCGTTCACTATCACCTTGTTACTTAAATCCCAATACCATCCGTGACCTTTTGATTAATGAACTGATGCATTCAACAACTATATGTCACATAAATAGAATTAACTAGCTAAAGTAATCGGCAACCATCCAAACCATCCCAAATCACGTTGGAATCACATCTGCAGTCCTGAATCCTAAACAGGCTCGTATGAACAGAACTTCATGCCGTAACCACTAGCATTTCCATTTTTAGCTAACTAAACACAAATCATATGAAAGTGTCAACTAATTGCAGCTAAAATATAAACAAATGTCAAGATATATCACCCTAGAGCTTCGACTATGACTTTCAAGACCAAACCTGAGTGACTCTCAGCCAGACATTCACAAAGGCTAGAATCCTGATGCAGCACCAAGCATAAACTCAAACAGTTGAAGTCCATTGTTCAACTATGGACGCAGAACGCGAAATACAATACCAAGTCATTCTCACACACTAGATTTCAGCAGGAATAGGGGCCCTAACTAACACTTGAGCTCTAATTACAGAACATGAAGCAGTAAAAAAAAGAAGAGAAATTCAGCTTCAAACAAAATCTTCATTTAACAAAACTTCAATTCTTTACATGCCCAACAATCAAACCTCAACCATGAACCAAGGAAATACCTGGATAAAAACAAAGAAAAAGGTGAGGAATGAAGCAGTAACAGCAATCAACCCAGCAGCAACACAACTCAACCAACTCGAATATCAAAACCAAAGGGAGGCAAACACATTCGAACTAGGACTAGAGCATACCAATTTTAGAAAGAATGCAACCCAAATCAGTATACCAAGGGTGATTTCAACCGAATTCAAACCCAACACCTCTGAATCAGACCTTAGAGCTAAGATTTAATCCATTGTTAAACCTTAAATGAACAAGAATTGCTTCAGATGTGAAGAAACTTTGAGAATCCAAGCAAGGGGGCAATGGAATAGTATTTTTAGAGGTTTTTGCCGCCTAGAGTTTTTAGTATATTTTTTCAGTGCTTCCAATCTCCCCCTTCAGCCCTAAGTAACAATGCCTTTATCGGCAAGTTACTAGGGCAACTTCAGACCTTCAGTTTTTAACCTTTAGTCCTTTTTGAACTTTTATTTAAACTATACCCAAGTTAAACCATCAAAAGACCTGAAATAATCTAGAACCCCTCCCTAGAAGCTTCCAATTCTGTTATTAAAGATTCTCCTATCCAATTTACCTAAACTACCCCTAAATGTGCCTGTTTTTACACTCAGCAATTCATACGGGTCAACTGGTCAAACTAATTGGGCCATAGACCCTGAATTGAAACCCTAAATGGGCCTGGTACTACCTATAAGGTAATCTAACCCAAACTCTTTTTACACAAAACTCAAACAAATAACCACGATGAACACAAAACCTGATAAACCAACCCAACTAATACATCACAGCATTAATTTAAAACCCATTACAGTATAGCAAAGCTCAGATTAATCATGAAAACTTAAATCAAGCACACAAAGTTCAGAGAAATCTGGATACCAAAATTAACAATGATAATCCTAAATCAATGCTAATCATTATACTAACACTACTCCATCTTAAGGACACTTTCAGAACAGTAAAAGAAAAAATGATAAACAAGAGGCGAGAAAGGAGAGGACAGAGATGAAAACAACAAAAAAAGCGGAGAAGAACGAGGAAGGAGGGGAAACAGAAACGAAAATAGGGAAAAGAAAAGAAACGAAGAGAATTACCTAAAAGAGAAAACAAACGACCGGCTTGAACGAGCTCCGGCATTCTTTGATTTGAACCCAAATTGGTATTAATCGAATGTTCTTGTTGAGAACAAACGATTAATACAAATTTCAGGCCAAAATCACTTTTGGACAGTGGGAGGCTTTACTTCTTCCTTTCTCTTAGATCTGAAACTGGCCTCGCTTGGTGATGATTTGAAGAGATGTGGTGGTGAATTAGGGTTAAACAAAGGGTAACGGTTGTCTGGAGGAAAGTTGGGTTGAATAGGGGTGGCGCCGCCACCGGAGAAACTGTGGCGGCGCTAGGGTTTCATAATTTCAAACCCAGATTCGGGGAGTTCTAGGTATATTTAAGGAAAAACAATAGGTGAGTTCGAGACGGAGGGAGGGAGAGGGGGCGTCGTGGTGTGAGTTTGGTGATGATTGGCCGCGGCCGCGTGCCGCAGGCGATTTTGGTCAGGCGGCGAGGCGGCGGGTGGAAAGGCGGGGTTAAAGGGCGTAGNNACTATAAAGGGTAAAGTAGCTATATAATATAATATTTTAAAATGGTATTTATTTAAATAAATAGGATACTAATAGCCTGTTTGGCCTAAGCGTTTTTTTTTTGCCAAAAGTGCTTTTTTGGCCAAAAGCACTTTTGGCCAAAAAATTGAGGTGTTTGGCCAAGCTTTTGGAAGGAAAAAAAGTGCTTTTGAGGAGAAGCAGAAGCAGTTTTGGAGAAGCAGAAAAAAGTAGTTTCTCTCCAAAAACACTTTTCTGAGAAGCACTTTTGAGAAAAATACACTTAGAAGCAGTTTTCAAAAGCTTGGCCAAACACTAATTACTGCTCAAAAGTACTTTTCAACTCAATTAGCCAAATACAAATTGCTTCTCACGAAAAGCACTTTTTTAAAAAGTACTTTTGAGAAAAGCACTTCTCAAAATAAGCTGATTTTAGAAGCTTGGCCAAACGGGCTCTAACTTTTCTACAGGGTGTAAAATTTCCAATAAAATAAGGATTATTACAACCGTGAAAAAGAGGAAAAGGGGTACACGTGTCACTGATTGCTAGTGGTAGCATAGAAATCCTATGCCCTTTTAGGTTATAAGTTGTGAAATGTTAAAATCGACTCTGTACCCCTAACCCTCACTCCGCCATTTTCAACAGTACAAAGCCTATTAATCTCTGGTGAAAACAAACCGGGTTCGAAGAAAAGATTCTCTTGCGATGGCAATGGCAGGGCGAGTCAGATCCACGCTCCCTCTCCTCCGCAAAGCCCTTTGCTCCGATTCAAGATCCCTCCTCTCCAATCCTGAGGTATTCATTGTTATCAGATATGAAACCTAATTTTGGTCTTCGATATTGCTGATTTGTTTGTAGTTGTTGGGTTTTGCTTTCATCTATATTTTGATTCTAGATTCTTGAAATTATATATTTTTATTTATGTGAAATGGCTGAATGTTGTTATTGGGTTATATATATGCAGTCACAACAAACCGTTTCGTTTTTTTAAAATTAAAAATGAAATCGAAGGGAATAGATGGTATCGTTGCAGCTTAGGGTCGATTATTTTGGTGTGATTCTCTTATTGAATATCCTGTTGGAACCGTTTGTAGTTCTGTTCTATTTACACGCGAACTACTTGAAAAGAGAAATCTTTCGATGTGCACAGTGCTTAAGCACATCCCATTTGAAGTTTTTGCTGAATCGCTTTTCTTTTCACAGGACCGTTAAAAATGTCCATGTTGAAATCTGGTAAAATGGCATGTTATGTTTATTTTTTTAATATATGTTTGTCATTTTTTTTTGCAGTTGTCAAGGAATTATGCTACTGCCCCAGCCAAAGAGCAAAAAGTTAAGGTTAGTAAATCGTATGAGATTGTAGTTGTATTTGTGTGTGTAATATCTGTTTCTGAGATAGTTTTTCTTACTTGAGAGTGGTGAATGTTCTGAAGTTTCAAGTTGAATCCCTCAATATGCCACTTATTGCTGCCAAAAGCATTGCATTCCTACCCTGAATTAAATGCATATTGAACCAATTGGGTACATCAAATCCTCAAAGTGGTAGCTGCATCTTTGATTTCAAATCTAAGTTGGAGAGTCCTTCGGCCTTTCTTGAATTTATTAGAGAAGTTATCGATCCCTTCAGACAAAGTTCAACCCCTTTCTTTTTGAAGGTTGGATGTAAATCCACACTGTATATTGTCACACCAACTTGTTGTGTATTGGTTAGAATTCATCTGAATTAGCAACTATCGAGCTCACTTGTATTAATAGGATAAAGTACCTCGCATATAAAAGTTCTGACGGTTTTTTGAAATGAAGGTTGAACATAACTTAATTTTTTTGGCACATTGCTCATATCTGTTAAATTAATGCCTTCATTTGGCGAATTCTTTGGCAATGGATAGTATGAACTGACACTTTTCTCCCATGTACTCCTGGCGGTTGTTTTTTTCATTTTGCTGCCAAGTCCAATTAGTCCTTCATATAGAACTGGGATACTTCCTGAAAAGTGTTAACAGAAGTGCTCGCAGCAAAAATGATGTGGATCATTTCAAGAGTAGAAGTCAATTGTTGACCATGTTAATAGTCCCATATTATTGGTTGATAGAGAATCAACGTAAATTCTACCAATGAATAGCTACTTGACTTAGTGGTCGACATGGACTATAAGTGTTTGAAGCTGTTTGTAGAGCAAATAAATCATCTTCTCATTATTGTTGTAGAATACTATGGTTGTCAGGGTTGATTATTAGCCATAAAGCTCAAAACATCCTTGTTCTCCTGTCAATTATTTATGTCCTGGACCAGTTCATTCTTACCAATTGTACGGAATGTAGAAAGTCCTATTGTTATATTTTGCCTCATTTATCTCAAATGTGTTCTGAGTTTTGTTATATTTTGCCTCATTTATCTCAAATGTGTTCTGAATTCTCTTCTCTCTTCCTGTTTGTGAATCTAAGTTTAAATTCGAAATATGTATCAATCTCTGTCACTTGAAGCAATTACATCATTTTCTTTCTTTCATAGTGTCTTCAACCTAAGAGATGCTAAGAAATGGATACTTTTACCAAAGCAAAGGAATACAAGTCTTACATCTGTTACGTCTTTTGCTTCTATGATGTTTTAGGTTCCTGTGACGATGTATGGAGTTTCTGGAAATTATGCCTCAGCTTTGTACATTGCAGCTGTAAAAGCTAGTGCATTGGAGAAGGTGGAGTCTGAGATTTTGGACCTTATTGAGGCTTCAAAGAAAAGTCCTAAATTTTCTCAGTTTATGAAGGATCTCTCTGTGCCTAAGGATACAAGAGTGAAGGCCATAAGTGACATCTGTGCACAGGCTAAATTTGGAGATCTCACAAGGAACTTCTTGGGTATGATACAATTATATTGTTATTTCTGAAAGAAAATACTACTATTCCATTTTTTAAACTTGAGATTTGTTGGTTTAGATAACAAGTAGAGATGCCATAAATAAACAGATTCTCATTTTTTTGAAATTAGATTCTGCTTCAAGATTTTGATCCTGGTAGATTGGTTGTTTTGTTAACTCAAAGATTCACATCAATTTGGTATCTATATTCTGTTTTAGAGGATGCAAGTTCCTTTAATCGATGTTAATCTTACTAGCAAATTATAAATTCTTCTTCAATGTCGCTATTTGTTGGTATTTATTTTCCTAGCTGCATGGTCATCTCTTCATACTGGAAGCTGAGGCTTCCTCTGTTATCAGTTCAGGTGTTCTCTTTTACTCCATTGGGGGGGAGGGAGTACGTGAGTTGTGATTAGTTTGGTGTATATCTTCAGGAAATTCTCATTGTAGTTTCACCCCTTCAACATTGTACCCCTTCAGATTAATGCTTGACTAAACAAGACAATCCAGAAGATACATTCCTTTTAATTTTATTTAGTAGGATTCGTTTTTACAATTTAGAAGATTAATTTCACATTGAACTACAACTGGCCCCTCTCTCTCTCTCTCTCTCTCTCTCTCTATATATATATATATATATATATATATATATATATATATATATATATAGATTGTGGTAGAATGATCTTTATGGCAATATTTTTTTTGCTATAGTGGTATAACCATATGCATTCTCAATCCTTGTTTTATTCCCTGAATGCTAAGCTGCATGTGGGTATTTTATTAGACTTATTTTAGTTTTCTTTAGCTGTACAAAGCACTATGAGGTAACCAAACAATAATGTCAACTACAGTCTTGACCTTGACCATTTCAACTAATGTGGTAAAGTTGTGGTCCATCATCATTCAGAATCCCTTCCCCTAAGCTAATTTGCAAACCTTACAACTTATTTGTATTAACCCTTGTCTATATCATGCTTTCCTCAAGCCAATACTGCAAATACAATTATTTTGAACTTTTCTTTTATTCTGATATCTGTTTGTCATTTATCGCTTTCTAGTGACATGGGAATTTCCACTTTTTTCCTATTGTTTCATCGCTTCAGGAATAGTTCTTCCTCATTATCACTTATCATGTTGGCAGCATAAGCTGCTAAGTTATATTTCATTTTGGCAGAACTTTGGCTTACTGTTGCCTTTTCTGCATTGGTTTCTATGTTTGATTTAAAGATCAGAGCTTAACAACCACTAATTTCACCGTTCATCTCTTTGTTTTCTTATTGTCATGTGGTATCTAAGCACGTGTATTTCAGCTTTATTAATCTGCTCAGGTAGTATTTTCTTTCCGTTTATGTTCACTTTATATTTGTCTGACACGTTCTCTTTCACCTGTGCATTTCTAGTTGTTTTGGCCGAAAATGGGAGGCTGAAACATATTGATGCCATAGCAAAAAGGTTTGCAGAGTTAACCATGGCACACAAGGGGGAGCTTAAAGCCATTGTAACAACTGTTATTGTAAGTTCACCTATTTTGAACTAAAAGTTTGATTTCGAATTTAGATCCTCTTCTTTCGGTCTTCGTATAAAATTTGTCCAGGCTATGAACTATGTTTTCGACATGGTATTTATTATATCGTTCTTTGAAGAGTAACTGAAACTCAAATTAGGAGGATGAAAGCAATATGAAGTTTGCTTATAAACTGCTTATGGGGACTCTTGGAAGATCGTTATGAAGCAACTCTTTTCACTGCAGAGAGATAGTGTCTTTACAGTTTTTCTTACTTAGCAGTTTGCTTTAAAAGTCACTATATCTGCACTTTTAATGTGACTACAAAATGACATCCAATGTAATTAGTACCATGGGTAGTTCTATTCTAATATTTCAATGTGTATAATCATTATTAGTGGGGACCCTTCATGTAATGCTTGATACTTTGAGTTGAATTCTTTCATGCTTGCCCGTCTCTCTTGCACCCTGAGGGATTGGGTGGTTAACTGCTGTATGATACACGAGATTTTAATTTGGGCAGTAGGATGTATATGTTACTTTATCTGGTTGTCATAGTTTGTTATTTTGTCGTAGTTAAATATCTGATTATTGTATCTTTTGTTTTCTTTACCCAGCCTCTTCCTCCCGAAGAGGAGAAAGAATTGAAGGAGACATTGCAAGACGTGATGGGAAAAGGGAAGAAGGTGAACATTGAACAGAAGGTACATTATGATACTGATAATTATTTGGTAAATTCTTCTTAACAATAAAGATTGCATCTGCTTATGATGTTATTTATTTCCATTCTTGTACAGATTGATCCTAGCATTCTTGGTGGGCTTGTGATTGAATTTGGGCAGAAAGTTTTTGACATGTCGATAAGGACTAGGGCACGCCAGATGGAAAGACTCTTGAAGGAACCTCTCAACTTCTGATTGCACGGAAGCCTGTTTTAGTTATTAACCCTGTTGTGGTTTTAGCTGAAGATGAACATCCTCTTCATTTTGACTGCTTGAAGTGTTTCCTTTTCATATAATGTTCTTGCAAATAAAAGCCTACTTATACATTTGAATCTATCTTCCAAAGGAAAACCGATCATTTTTTTGTGATTTTTTGTGAGGGCAAAGTTGGAATACAAATAATATTTTCTTTTTTTTTGGTCTAAAATTGCGTGAAATGCTCAGTTATGTGTCAAGTAGGTGCCAATTGTTTGAGTGCAATTATTCTCTCCATTAACAACTAATCTTTGCTTGTAAAATCTTTTGAGTTACTAATTTCAACATTGAGAGCTCCAGTCTGTGTAGCATGGGGAATTCATAATATCTTGTTTTTGCCTTTGGAGGAAGGGCTCCGTAAAACGCAATGGTGTATGTTACAAAAGCAACCTCCTTTTTCTTATTTACAAAAGTGATTAACTGATTATTACTCCCTCCGTTTCAATTTATGTGAACCTGTTTGATTGGGCACGGAATTTAAGAAAAAATAAAGACTTTTGGAATTTATGGTCTTAAATAAGTCAAAAAGGGGTCTAGAGTATGTGTGGTTGTAAAAGCTTCTCATTAAGGGTAGTATTGTAAGTTTAAATTAATTTGTTTCTAAATTTAGAAAGGGATTATTCTTTTTGGAACAGACCAAAAAGGAAATACGTTCACATAAACTGAAATAGAGGGAGTATCAAATAAGCTTTTGGGTTTTGTCATCTTTACAATTCGAGATCATGATCAATTTATTCCTAAGAGTTGAGGAAGTAAAGGAAAAGTAATCACACCGAATCGATTTAGTTACTGAGGTTAAGAGGTAGATTGAAGTGATGATATGTATTAAATCGTTTTTTTCCCTTGTAAACAAGAGTGAGAAATAAGATCAAATTTCTCCTGATTTTAGCGGTAAAAATTTCACGGGACGCCGTATTTCGTCACCCCATTTTATTTGTACAAACTTTAAAAAAAATATATTTAACAAGTACCCAAAGTATAGACAACTTCAGATATTTTTCTCCTTTTTTTCTTCTTTTTCTTCTTTTCTTAGGCGCTGTGAAAACAAACGCGACAATGAATTTACATGGTATTTGTGAGCAGGTTTTAAGGTGGTTTATGGTAATTTATAGTAGTGAGCTGCTGTGACGCTCCTTTCTTTGCTACTCCTTTCTTAATTGCAAAATTGGTTTGTTAGAATTATTGTTGATTTGACAAATTGACAATTGGGGTTTGTTCTTTATGATAGTGAGCTGTTGTGGCACTCCTTTCTTTGCTACTGCTTAGGTCTTCTTCTTCTTAATTGCAAAATGGGTTTGTTAGATTGTTGTTGTTTTGACAAATTAATAACTGGAGCTTGTTCTTTATGATATTTGGAGGTCATGTTTGAAATTTGAGACCATTTGGAGTAGATTTAGGTGTTGAATCGTGTATTGGATTGTTGAAATTTGAAGAACAATTTTTTCTTTTTGAGCAATTTGTACTTTAGACTTACTTGGCCTTAAGTGCATGAAATATTGGTTGCACTTTAGGCCTATTTGGCCTTAAGTGCATCTTAAGTGCAAATTTTTCACTTCATACCTATTTAACCTTAAGTGGATAAAAATATTTATTGCACTTCATGCTTATTTGGTGTTAAGTGCAATTTTTGCACTTTAGACTTAATTAGACTTAAGTGCATTACACTTCGGACTAAATTTTTTCTTCAACTTCGCACCGGAAAAGTCTGAAATTGATTCTAAAATGGATAAACTTGCAAATTTTGAGCAAAGTGGATATAACTTCAATGGTAACCCCAAAATTGAGTAAAAATGCAAATACCCCATTTTAGCGATGTCTTTTAAGATTACCAAGAAAGATGAAAAGGATGAAGAAGTAGGTAAAAAAGAAAATAAAAGAACAAGAGTGCTATTGCGTTGTTTTCAATGTATAATGGGTTTTTACAAAGGAAAACTTACACAAATGTCCCAAATAAGTTTCAACTTACCAACCTCTAGCCATTAATCATAGACTTACCAAAACTAGCAAGCACATATAAAACTTGAAAAACCAAATAAATAAGGATCTTTCTCTCAAAGAATCACATTCAAAAATCAACTTCCATATTTTTAAGCGTGATTAGCGACATTAGATGCAAGAAGGAAAGGAAATTTAATGGATGAGGTAGCAAATAAGGTGATGAAATACGAAAAACAATACAATATTCCAAAAATCTAAGCAAACAAGGAACTTTTTCAATGCGTATAGTTGAAATTCATTGAAAACATATAGATAAGTCAATATACAAAATTTGAGGAAGATTGGAGGTGATTTGGACTGGTTTTGCATCAAAATTCGTAATTAAATCGAGTTCAAAAAATTCTTCTGCGACACATATATGAAATATGTATCACGCATGTATCTCACACACAGGTATAAATGGATATACATACATAAATAGGCAAATTTGGTAAGAAGAAAAAGTAAATTTATGATAATATTAAATTTTGGTAGAAAATTAACAATGAAACGAATAAATATTTTACATGAATATTTCACTCTTCACGATCACTAGCTCTTGAATATACAATGGATGCTTAATGTAATCACTTAAAAGAAAGAAGATATCACTATAATTGTAAGGCTACTGTTAAATGAACCCTCAGAAATTCTCTTTTTAAAAAAAAAAAAAAATTTATATAGGAATTTGAAATTTTAAGGCAATCATATCTTTGTGTGGAAGAAAATTATTAAAATTGGCCAAGTTTTTATTTAGACTGATTATGGTAAATGTCTTCTCAAGAAATTATTTTCTGGTTTACAAATAAAGGAAAAAAAGTTTATTGCACAACTAACGCTTCTTTATGATAACACCATAACGTGGATATTAATTGTCTTTCATATGGGAGTAATATTTTTCACTACATTTTACAGAACAGATTCTACATCGTACGTGGTCCATTTATAGATGTTAACATGTCAATTTGAGGAAACAAAGATTATTACATTTAAAAACACTAATAAAATTCCTGAAATTAGTCAAACATACGAAAGTTGTGTTGTTCATTGTGACATGCAACATGATTTGGCAGTTCAAATTACTATTTTCAATTTTCATAAATGGTAGATCATTATATTTTTTTAATATTCAAATCATCACGTGAAAGCAAAAAGATTATTATATTAATAAATATCATTAAGTGAACAACGAAAACAAATTTGTACCTGAAAAATAGGAAGCAATGGAGAGTTCAAATTACTACGCAAGTCCTGAAAAAGTTTCTCCAATTTGCTTTTGATACCAAAGGATTGCTCTAATTATTCCACCACCATGCACGGCTATTCTCGCTCTTTTAATCATCTCAATGCATAGTCTTGACAAAGATATTATAAGTCAGTGAGTTCCGAATGAGCATTATCTTATGATAACACAAAGGTTGGGAGATCCAAAAATTTGAATAAAACAAGTTGATGAAATGCGGAAGTAGCAAAGAAATGCAAGCGGAGCAAGAAAAATAAACTAGATATGTTGAAATTCAAGGAAAGGTCCAAGAACCTCGAGATTATGTTAATATAGATTTTGACAAGATCCTAATGACAACAAGTTGGTTATGAAACCAATTGCCTTCACTAGAGATAAGCTAATCAAGAACTAGATTTGGATCTTGACTTCTAGTTTGAATAACTTACGACAACAACTAGTAAGAGAAACTAGTCGCCTTCGAAGAATATCAAAAGAAACCAAAGATATCACAAGAAAGAAAACTATCTTACTACCTTAAGCTATGAACTAGTTAGGGTTGCAAGATAAATCTTCAAAGTAAAGTTCACAAAGGTTCAAAAGAACTCACAATAATAATATTAATCTTCAATGTCCTCTACAATGGAAGACAAGCCCCCCTTTATATAGTAGTAAAGAAGGAGCTAGTCAAAACTTCAATAAATGAGAATTATATTCCCTAGAAGCATAGAAGACTACCCACACTAAGACCAATGTATTCAACATACACATAGACCAATGCAAGTCAACATAGATTAAAACAACTATTAAATATATATTCTAGAAACTATTTTTGGGCTTATTTGGGCTGCTGAAAATTCCTCTCTTTTGTGGCATATTTGGGCCTCATTCCATCTCCTCTTGGACTTTAATTTGGGCCTCAAAATAGTTGTAATACTTGGCCCAAAGATCCTCCTTGTGCTGGAGCTCTTCTTCTATTATAAGACACTTTTTAATTGCCAATTGAAGCCCATTAAACTTGTCTTGAAATTTCTTTGTTTGAGACCTTGTCATGGGCCTTCTTGGAGCTTCCAGAGCTTCCTCCTTCTCCTTTAATGATGTTGAGCTGCCATGAATGCTATCATTCCCCTCTTCTTGAAGAGAATTCGCCCTCGAATTCGAGCCTGCATCAAACAAGGAAAGATCAGAAACATTGAAGGTAGCACTAACTTGATATTCACTAGGAAGGTCAAGTTTGTAAGCATTGTCTCCAATCCTTTCAAGGACTTCAAATGGCCCATCTCCTCTTGGATCTAATTTGGATCTTCGTTTGGCAGGAAATCTTTCCTTCCTAAAATGCACCCAAACTAAATCTCCAGGTTTAAAAATGACAGATTTTCGCCCCTTATTTCTTCTTAAGGCAGTTTGTTCATTCTTCCGTTCAATTGCAAGCCTTGTATGTTCATGAATCTTCTTCATCATTTCAGCCTTATTTCTACCATCAAGATTGACAATGTCATTAGTAGGCAAAGGTAACAAATCAAGGGGAGTGAGGGGATTGAATCCATAAACAACTTCAAAAGGAGACTTACCAGTAGAAGAGTGGATAGTTCTATTATAGGCAAACTCTACCATGGGCAAATGTTCTTCCCAAGAAGTTAATTTTCCTTTTAAAACAGCTCTCAACATATTCCCTAAGGTCCTATTAACTACTTCAGTTTGCCCATCAGTTTGTGGGTGACAAGATGTAGAAAATAGCAACTTAGTTCCCAACTTCGCCCAAAGAACTCTCCAAAAGTGACTTAAAAATTTAGCATCCCTATCACTAACGATAGTTTTAGGTATGCCATGTAATTTAACCACTTCCTTCACAAATAAATTAGCTACATGTAACGCATCATTAGTCTTCAAGCATGGAATAAAACGAGCCATTTTTGAAAACCTATCTACCACCACAAATATACTATCCTTACCATACTTAGTTCTAGGAAGTCCTAACACAAAATCCATAGAAATATCAATCCAAGGAGAAGTAGGGACAGGTAAAGGAGTATAAAGGCCATGTGGTAACACTTTCGATTTGGCTTGTTTACATTCAAGACATTGAGAGCACACTTTTTCAACATCCTTTCGCATGCCAGGCCAAAAAAAATGTTCAGCAAGTATATCCAGAGTTTTGGGCACTCCAAAGTGTCCCATGAGTCCACCACAATGTGATTCCCTAACAAACCAATTCATGCAAAGAGCAATTAGTGGATACACAATTTATTTTCCTTAAAAGGAGACCCATCTTGAAGATTGAACCTCTCATAAGGACCCAACTTACATTCTGCAAAAGCCTTGCCAAAATCAGAATCATTAGAATAAAGTTCCTTGATTTGATCAAAACCCATCAATTTAGAAGTAAGAGAAGAAACCAAGACATACCTTCTTGAAAGTGCATCAGCAACCACATGCTCTTTTCCTTGCTTGTAAGCAATCACATATGGGAAAGTTTCAATGAATTCAACCCATTTTGCATGGCGCCGATTAAGCTTACCTTGGCTTTTCAAATATCTCAAGGACTCATGATCAGTCTTAACCACAAACTCTCTTGGCCACAAATAATGTTGCCATGTAGCTAAAGCCCTTATCAAAGCATATAGCTCTTTGTCATAAGTTGAGTAGTTCAGTGTAGTTCCACTCAGCTTTTTGCAATGGGCTTCGAGTCTTGCATCAAAACAACACCTATTCCTTTTCCAGAGGCATCACATTCAACCTCAAAAAGATTTAGAAAAATCGGGTAATTGCAAAAGATGAGCAGAGCACAATTTTTCTTTCAACAAGTAAAAGCATTATCTTGTTCTTTTCCCCATGAAAAACCCTTATCTTTCTTAACAACTTCAGTTAAAGGAGCAACAATGGTGCTAAAGTCTCTAACGAATCTCCTATAAAAACTAGCAAGCCCGTGAAAACTCCTAACTTCGGTTACACTGTTAGGTTTAGGCCACTCTTTGATTGCCTTGATTTTCTCTTCATCAACTTCAACTCCCTTAGAACTAACGCACAAAAACCCAAGAAACCACACGATCCACACAAAAAGTACACTTTTTAAGATTAGCAAACAAGTGTTGCTTTCTGAGAACTTCAAAAACTTATTTTAAGTGTTCCACATGCTCATCTAGATTTTTAGAATAAATCAAGATATCATCAAATAAACTACCACAAATTTCCATGAAAAATCCTTAAAAATATGATTCATTCAATCTCATGAAAGTGCTGGGTGCATTAGTCAAGCCAAAAGGCATAACTAACCACTCATAAAGCCCATATTTGGTCTTAAAAGCAGTTTTCCATTCATCTCCAGGATTCATTCGAATCTGATGGTAACCACTTTTTAGATCAATTTTAGAAAAGATTTTGGATCCATGCAATTGATCCAACATTTTCATCAAGACGGGAATAGGATGGCGATACTTTACCGTTATCTTGTTGATTGCTCTACAATCCACGCACATCCTCCAAGTTCCATCCTTTTTGGGTACTAATAGGACGAAACGGAGCAAGGGCTCATGCTTTCTCTCACAAAAACCTTTCTCAAAGCAACTCCTCAACTTGCCTTTGAAGCTCTTTTGTCTCTTCTGGATTACTCCTATAAGCATGCCTATTTGGGAATTTGTGCTCCAGGCACAAAGTCAATTTGGTGCTTCAATGCCACGCAAAGGTGGTAGACTTTAGGGATATCCTCAGGGAAGATATCATCAAAATCCTGCAAAAGAGAAGAAACACTACTTGGCAAAGAAGAAGTTAGTGATTCGGAATTAATCAAAACTTCTTTGTAAGTAAGTAGTATATGGGCAACCCCTCTTTCCTTGCATTCAAACACTCTTTGGCTTTTTTGTACAAACTCTCCTTTTTCTTTTTCTCTGCCTCTTTCGCTCACCAAAGCTTTCCTTTTTATCACTCAACCTCTTTTACCACTTTGCCCAAGTTGCTGCCCTCTTTCTCTCCTCTCTCTTGGCCGTCTCTATTTTTTTCTACCTCTTGGCCTTCTTTCTTTTCTTTTCCCTCAAGCTCATTTTTTTTCCTCCCCTTTGTTTTCCCATTATTTCTCTCAATCTCTTTTGATCCTCAACACTGAGAAGGACTTAAAGGTGCAAGAGTATACTTCTGCCATTAAGCTCAAGAGAATATCTATTCTTTCTTCCCATCATGAAAAACATTCCTATCATATTGCCACGGAGACCTAAAAGATGTGACAAGCTTGCATAGGAACCACATCACAAAGAACATCATCCACATACCTACCAACATTGAAGGAAATCATGCATTGTTTGTTGACTTCAGTTCACCACTATCATTCAACCATTGGAGTCTATAGGGCTTAGGGTTGTTTCATTGCATGCAAGTTCTAACATGTTCACCAAGTGTGAACTCACCACATTAGCACAACTACCAACTATCAAATAAATCATAGAACAAGTTTTCCCTTTATTCCAACACCTAGTATGAAATATATTCTCTCTTTGTTCTTCACTACTGATTCCTAAATTATAGTCATATTCCTCCTAACTACCCAACCAAACCATCATTGAAAGGTAACTCTACATCATCTTCACTCACACCTTCCTCTTCCTCACTTTTTTCTCCCTCATATTCTCCATCTATTGTCCTCCTAATTACCCCAACCAAACCATCATTAGGAAGTTCTACATCATCTTCACTTACTTCTCTCTTTTCTTCCTCACTTTTTTCACTCTCATATCCTCCATCTTCTCTCAACAGAATATTTCTTCTATTTGGACATTCATGCATCATATGGCCTCTTCCATGACATTTATGACATTGAATGGGAGAAGGCTTAGAGGATCTAGAATTGAAAGCTTTACTTCCCTCTTTCTCATCAACTTTACCTTTCCCCTTGTCTTCTCTGAGGTCTAGAAATCATTCTTGTTTTGGCCATGGCTTCTTGGAATTGGTATTTGGCCGACTTCTCCATGAGCTAGCTTGCTGCCTTA
>NC_031989.1:100823509-100832112 GCF_001879085.1 Nicotiana attenuata | reverse complement strand
ATCAGGACTTGCGGCAGCTTTATTGGTGCGTAGGATGAAGAAGATATTGTTGCATATGTGGCTCGGTGTTTGAACTGTCAGCAGGTTAAGTATGAGCATTAGAGGCCTGGTGGGTTATTCAGAGGATTGAGCTTCCGAGTGGAAGTGGGAGAGGATTACTAGTGGTATTTCGTTACGTGGTACTTCCGATGACTCGGAAGTAAGTTTGATGCTTAGTTTGGGTCGTTGTTGATAGGCTGACCAAGTCAGCGCATTTTATTCCGGTTGCAGCCACCTATTCATCGGAGAGGTTAGCTGAGATCTACATCCGAGAGATTGTTCGCCTTCATGGGGTGCCGGTATCTATTATTTTGGATCGGGGTACGCAGTTTACCTCGCGCTTCTGGAGGGCAGTTCAGCAGGAGTTCGGCACCCAGGTTCAGTTGAGCTAAGCGTTCCATCCTCAGACGGACGGCCAGTCCGAGAGGACTATTCAGATATTGGAGGATATGCTCCGAGCCCGTGTCATTGATTTCTGAGGCTCGTGGGACCAGTTCTTACCTTTAGCAGAGTTCGCCTACAATAACAGCTACCGGTCCAGCATTCAGATGGCTCCATATGAGGCGTTATATGGTAGGCGATGTCGGACTCCAGTTAGATGGTTTGAGCCGGGAGAGGCTCGATTATTGGGTACAGATTTAGTTCGGGAGGCCTTGGATAAGGTCAAGATCATTCAGGACAGGCTTCGTTCGGCTCAGTCGCGGCAAAAGAATTATACGGATCGTAAGGTTCGAGATGTAGCTTTCATGGTTGGTGAGCGGGTCTTGCTCCGAGTGTCGCCTATGAAGGGCGTGATGAGATTTGGGAAGAAGGGCAAGCTTAGCCCTAGGTTCATTGGCCCGTTTGAGATTCTCGATCGTGTGGGAGAGGTGGCTTACAGACTTGCCTTGCCGCCCAGCTTGTCAGCCGTGCATCCAGTGTTTCATGTGTCCATGCTTCGGAGGTATCACGGCGATCCAGCCCACGTGTTAGATTTCAGCACTGTCCAGTTGGACAAGGATCTGTCTTATGAGGAGGAGCCGGTAGCCATTCTAGACCGGCAGGTTCGACAGTTGAGGTCGAAGAGTTTTCCATCAGTACGTGTTCAGTGGAGAGGTCAGCCTCCTGAGGCATCGACCTGGGAGTCCGAGTTTGATATGCGGAGCCGTTATCCTCACCTATTCCCTGACTCAGGTACTTCATTCTTTTGTCCGTTCGAGGACGAACGGTTGTTTTAGAGGTGGAGAATGTGACGACCCAAAGTGTCATCACCGGATTTCTTCCTATTTCCGTGCTTTCGAGGCCTTGAAAACCTCGCTTTTAGTTGCCTCGATTTGCGTGCGCAGTCCGGGCACGAAGCCGGAAAGCTTTTATGTTGAAATATGTGAACTTTGTGAAAAATTTGAAGAATTTTGATATTAATATTTCTAAAGTTGACTTTGGTCAACATTTTTGGTAAACGGACCCAGACCCGTGATTTGGCGGTCCCGGAGGGTCCGTAGAAAAATATGAGACTCGGGCATATGCCTGGAGTCGAATTTCGAGGTCGAGAGCCCGAGAAATGAATTTTTCTGTGAAATTATTAAGGAAAATGGGAATGAAAATTGATTAAAAGACTATGGTATCGGGCTCGTATTTTGGTTCCGACGCCCGGTACAAGTCATAATTATGTGTTAAGCGCTCTCTGTAAAGTTTGGTTGAAATCGGACGTCATTTGACGTGTTTCGGACCTAAATATCTAAAATTTGAAATTTAAGAAGTTTGAAATGAAAGATGATGATTTTGAGGCTTGATTCATTGATTTTGATGTTATTTTGGCGATTTGATCGCTCGAGTTAGTTCGTAGGATGTTATTGAGTTAGTGTGGATGTTTGGTTAGGAGCCCCGAGGGCTCGGGAGTGTTTCGGAGGTAGTTCGGGGTATTTTTGTCCTTAGAGTTGTTGCAGAATTTCTGCTCCTGGTGTTCAGAGAATTTGTTCTCTGCGATCGCGATTCCATTCTTGCGATCGCATAGTGTCCTCTCCAGGCATTTCCAAATTCCTTCAACGCGATCGCATAAGTTGTCCCGCGATCGCATAGTCTGACCAGTCTCTTCAATGCGATCGCACTCACCTCTACGCGATCGCACAACTTTAAACTTCACCCAAAAGTCCTGGTTTCCCTTCTTCTATGCGAACGCACGAAATTGTTCTGCGATCGCGGAAGCCAAGTTCCCACTCCTCTATGCGACCGCATCAATTGCCCCGCGATCGCATAGACCAATAGCGCCCAGTGATTTTTAAAAGCTTAAAACAGAATGGTTGCGGGCTTTTTCCTCACTTTTCACACGAGCTCCCTTCTTAAACCTTCCATAGACGAAATTCAAGCTCTCCTTCCTCCATAACCCTTTGGGTAAGTAATCTTAACATCATTCCCTCATTATTTCTTCATCTAATTACTAATTTCTTAGCCCTAAATCATGAAATCAAAGTAGAAATTAAGGATTTTGGGTAGAGTTAGGTTTTTGAGAATTTTGGGTGATTCAACCTCAATTTGGGATCGAATCTTGAAATAAATTATATATTTGAACTCGTGGGGTTATGGGTGATTGGGTTTTGGTCCGAGCCTCGTGTTTGGACCATGTGGGCCCGGTGTCGAATTTTGGTATTTTTGAAAGAATGCTAGGAAATTCATATCTATGACTAGATACCATTGTTTCGGAGCCGGATTGTAGAGGAAAGGCGGTAATTGAGGGTTGATTGCTATTCTTTGGACCGAGGTAAGTGTTTGTTCTAACTTTGGCTTGAGGGAATAGGGTTAGGATGTTATTTGCTACTTGCTAAATGTGGAGTACGGTGTATAGGTATGGTGACGAGTATCTATACATCGGTGTCTAGCATGACCGTGAGTCTAAATTGCTTTTAATTTGAATGATGTGACACCGCTACCTTGTCTAATGAATAAATTTCATATAATGTGAACGGTTGAGGAAGAATTGTGATTGGTATATTTTGGAGCGTTGGCTCGAACAAGAATGTGTTAGTTGAGAAAGAAATGATTTAAAAGAGGATGTGTTGTGATTATTCCTTTGTCGGGACGTGTAGACTATTATTATGTACTCTCCCTTGCCGGGATATTTGGGCTGTTAGCTGTACCCTTGCCGGGTTAAAGTGTTATGTTATCGAATTCCCCTAATGGGGCCTTCTTTACAAAGTCAGATATTTATATATTATAATATGGGATCGTGTGGCACGCCGACCACTTATATACTATAAAATGGGATCGTGTGGCACGCCGACCACTTATATACTATAAAATGGGATCGTGTGGCACGCCGACCACTTATTTATTATGAAATGGGATCGTGTGGCACGCCGTCCACTTATGAACTATAAAATGGGATCGTGTGGCACGCCGACCACTTATTTATTATGAAATGGGATCGTGTGGCACGCCGTCCACTTATGAATTAAGGAATGGGATCGTATGGCGCGCCGACCACTTATATATATGAGCTATGGTATTGAGATAGTTTCGTCGTTATATCCATTGATCTGTATTCGCTGTATTTTCCCGAGCATGCCCCCTTCCCCTTTTTAGTTGATATTCTCTGTTGTTATTTTCTGTTGCCTTGTATATATATATCTGCACGGGTTGTTTTTGGTAGGTCCTGTCTAGCCTCGTCACTACTTCGCCGGGTTAGGCCAGGCACTTACCACCACATGGGGTCGGTTGTGCTGATGCTACACTTCTGTGCTTTTTGCACAAATCATAGTACCGGAGCAGGAGCCTTTGGTCAGCAGTAGGAGCGTTGGGAGCTTACTTCAGTCCGGAGGTTTCGAGGTAGCTTGGTGGCGTCCGCAGGCCCGACGTCTCTTTTATCCTCTCTTTTAGTCTGTTATCTCTTTGTATTCGAGACAAACAACTTATGTTTTCTTTCAGACGCCTGTATTTAGTACTCTTAGCAGTTCGTGAGTATTGTGACACCATTTTTGGGTAGAGGCTTATATTGAATATTCCGCATTTCATTTCAGTTTTCTATAACTAAGACTTCCGCTTATTATTTAATCTCGTTGCTTTTATATTATTGCCAATAATCATTAAGAAGGGATTATGTTGTTAACAAAAAGTAGTTAAATTTGGCTTGCCTAGCTTCTACGAGTAGGCGCCATCACGACTCCCGAGGGTGGAAAATCCGGGTCGTGACATGGAGAGACACCAACCCATATGATAAGCAGTTGCGAACACAGTGACAATCCACCTCTATATGTTTTGTGCGCTCATGAAAAATCGGGTTCTTGGTAATGTGTAAGGCAGTTTGGCTGTCACAAAATACAGGGACAGGGGTTGTAATAGAAAGGCCAAGGTTATTGAGGAGTCGAACCAGCCAAGATATCTCAGCTACCACCTTCCTCAAAGCCATATACTCAGCTTCTGTAGAGGAAAGAGAGATAGTACGCTGCTTTTTGCTTTTCCAAGATATCGGGTAGCCACCAAGAGTAATGAAATAACTTGTAACTAACCTCCGAGAAAAACTAGATGTAGCCCAGTCAGAATCAGAAAAGGCAATAAGAAATAGATCAGGTGAATTACTCAACAAAATTCTTTGAGCTGGGCCAGATATTAAGTATCTCAAAACATGTAAATCAGCCATCATATGAGGGACCCTGGGAGGCTGTATGAACTAACTTAAATGCTGAACAGAATAGGCAATGTCAGGCTTAGTGCGTTGCAAAAAATTTAACTTTCCAACTAATCTTCTATAAAGGCTGGGATCTGGGAGGAGATCAGCCTAATCAATAGACAATTTGATTGAGGGATCTAGAGGAGTGGAAACAGAAGATAAATGAGAACACTTGAATTCATCTAATAAGTCTGAAGTATACTAGTTTTGACGCATGACATAACCATCAAGATGAGAAGAGACTTCGAGACCCAGAAAATAATGAACCAGACCCAAGTCTTTGATCTTGAATTAGTCATCCAAAACTGTTTCAATGCTGTCATTTCAGCAATATCAGCACCAGCTAAGAGAATTTCATCAACATAGACCACCAATATAACCAAAGAATCACCAGAAGACTTAGTAAATAATGAGTATTCATTTTTGCTAGCAATGTAGCCTTTAGAGAGCAAGGCATCAGACAATTTAGAAAACCACTGCTTGGAAGCCCGCTTAAGGCCATATAAAGGCTTCCTGAGCCTACAAACCAGAGGAGAGGCAGAAGAAGAAGAAGAAGAAGAAGAAGAAGAAGAAGAAGAAGAAGAAGAAGAAGAAGAAGAAGAAATCTGAAGACCAGGGGGTATCCTCATATACACCTCCTCATATAGATCACCATGGAGAAAGGCATTATCGACATCAAGCTGGAAAACAGTCCAATGTCTCTTTACAGCAAGAGAAAGGAGGCATTTGACAGTAGTAAGCTTGACAACATGAGAGAAGGTCTCAGTGTAATCAATGCCTTCCCTTTGAGTGTCACCCCTAATAACAAGTCTTGCCTTATTCCTCTCAATAAAACCATCAGATTTCTGCTTGATCTTGTATACCCACTTATTAGGGATAACTTTCTTATGAGAAGGCAGAGGGACAATGTCACAAGTATGGTTGGCCTCAAGGGCCTCAAATTCCTTTAGCATGGCCTCCTGCCAAGCAGGATGAGAAGCAGCCTGCTGGTATAATTGAGGCTTAAGCATGTGCAAGTTAGAGGTAGAAACCTTGGAATTCAGAGATACAGATGAAGAAGGAAGAACAGAAGAGCAAAAATAATTATTCAAATAGATTGGAGGGTTGACTGTCCTGCCAGATCTCCCTAGAACAGGAGGAGGAGGAGGAGGAATAGGGATAGAAGAAGAAGGAGAAGAAGAAGGAGGGGAAGGGAAGAAATGCATTGCAACTCTTACCATTTCTGCGTGGATTTTACAGGGCCCTTCTCTGAGGAGGCCACTGGAAATTGGTAAAGCTGCGCAAATATATTATATTTCTTGCATCCAGCTATGACTTTTTATACTTTGTCTGTTGGTTCAATCCCAATTTTCATTTCTAGTTCTGTTCAATGTAATGCTTCTAGTCCATCTTTTAGTGTTCTGCCTGATTCTACTACTCATTGTAACACTTGTAATTCCCCTGATATTAATAAAAATGATTTGTTTGGCATCAAAGATTGGGTCATATACCATTTATTAGAATGAAATCAGTTCCTTTTTTATCTGGCAAGGTATCATCCAAACAAACTTTCTTCTGTGAAGTCTGCCCAATACCAGAGTCACTCGTACTCCTCTTTTATCATGCAAAAGCAATGCACTTTCTGTGCTTAAGGCTTTTATTACAATGGTAAAGGTTCACTTCAATTCTATTGTGCAAAGTCTTAGGTGTGATAATGCTTATGAGCTGGGCAACAGTTCTGAAGCACAACAATTCTTTTCTGAAAATGGTATTTTCCATCAAACTACCATTCCTCACACTCCTAAACAAAATGGAGTTGTTGAAAGAAAACACAAACATCTTTTGGAAGTCTCTAGGGCCCTCTTATATCAATCAAAACTTCCCCTAAAGTACTGGGGGGACTGTGTCCTCACAGCCACTTATCTAATTAATTAAGCTGCCCTCTACTGTACTTGATAATACAAAGGTTGGGAGATCCAAGAGCTTAAAGAAAATAAGTTGATGAAATACGGAAGTAGTAAAGAAATGCAAGCGGATTAAGAAAAGCAAGAAAAATAAACTAGATATGTCGAAATTCAAGGAAAGGTCCAAGAACCCCTAGATTAGGTTAATCTAGATTTTGACAAGATCCTAATGAAAACAAGTTGGTTATGAAACCAATTACCTTCACTAGAGATAAACTAATTGAAGAACTAGATTCGGATCTTGACTTCTAGTTTGATTAACTTACGACAACAACTAGTAAAAGAAACTAGTCGCCTTCGAAGAATATCAAAGGAAACCAAAGATATCACAAGAAAGAAAAATTATCTTACTACCTTAAGCTATGAACTAGTTAGGGTTGCAAGATAAATCTTCAAAGTAAAGTTCACAAAGGTTCAAAAGAACTCACAATAATAATAATATTAATCTTCAATGTCCCCTACAATGGAAGACAAGCACCCCTTTATATAGTAGTAAAGAAGGAGCTAGTCAAGACTTCAATAAATGAGAATTATATTCTCTAGAAGCATAGAAGACTACCCACACTAAGATCAATGTAGTCAACATACACATAGACCAATGCAAGTCAACATAGATTAAAATAACTATTAAATATATATTCTAGAAACTATTTTTGGGCTTATTTGGGCTGTTGAAAATTCCTCTCTTTTGGGGCATATTTGGGCCTCATTCCATCTCCTCTTGGACTTTAATTTGGGCCTCAAAATAGTTGTAAGACTTGGCCCAAAGATCCTCCTTGTGCTGGAGCTCTTCTTCTATGATAAGACACTTTTTAATTGCCAATTGAAGCCCATTAAGCTTGTCTTGAAATTTCTTTGTTTGAGACCTTGTCATGGGCCTTCTTGGAGCTTCCAGAGCTTCATCCTTCTCCTTTAATGATGTTGAGCTGCCATGAATGCTATCATTCCCCTCTTCTTGAAGAGAATTCGCCCTCGAATTCGAGCCTGCATCAAACAAGGAAAGATCAGAAACATTGAAGGTAGCACTAACTTGATATTCACTAGGAAGGTCAAGTTTGTAAGCATTGTCTCCAATCCTTTCAAGGACTTCAAATGGCCATCTCCTCTTGGATCTAATTGGGATCTTCGTTTGGCAGGAAATCTTTCCTTCCTAAAATGCACCCAAACTAAATCTCCCGGCTTAAAAATGACAGATTTTCGCCCCTTATTTCTTCTTAAGGCAGTTTGTTCATTCTTCCGTTCAATTGCAAGCCTTGTATGTTCATGAATCTTCTTCATCATTTCAGCCTTATCCTACCATCAAGATTGACAATGTCATTAGTAGGCAAAGGCAACAAATCAAGGGGAGTGAGGGGATTGAATCCATAAACAACTTCAAAAGGAGACTTACCAGTAGAAGAGTGGATAGTTCTATTATAGGCAAACTCTACCATGGGCAAATGTTCTTCCCAAGAAGTTAATTTTCCTTTTAAAACAGCTCTCAACATATTCCCTAAGGTCCTATTAACTACTTCAGTTTGCCCATCAGTTTGTGGGTGACAAGATGTAGAAAATAGCAATTTAGTTCCCAACTTCGCCCAAAGAACTCTCCAAAAGTGACTTAAAAATTTAGCATCCCTATCACTAACGATAGTTTTAGGTATGCCATGTAATTTAACCACTTCCTTCACAAATAAATCAGCTACATGTAACGCATCATTAGTCTTCAAGCATGGAATAAAACGAGCCATTTTTGAAAACCTATCTACCACCACAAATATACTATCCTTACTATACTTAGTTCTAGGAAGTCCTAACACAAAATTCATAGAAATATCAATCCAAGGAGAAGTAGGGATAGGTAAAGGAGTATAAAGGCCATGTGGTAACAATTTTGATTTGGCTTGTTTACATTCAAGACATTGAGAGCACACTTTTTTCAACATCCTTTCGCATGCCAGGCCAAAAAAAATGTTCAGCAAGTATATCCAAAGTTTTGG
>NC_031989.1:100770290-100822760 GCF_001879085.1 Nicotiana attenuata | reverse complement strand
ACCACAAATTTCCCATGAAAATTCTTAAAAATATGATTCATCAATCTCATGAAAGTGCTGGGTGCATTAGTCAAGCCAAAAGGCATAACTAACCACTCATAAAGCCCATATTTGGTCTTAAAAGCAGTTTTCCTTCATCTCCAGGATTCATTCGAATCTGATGGTAACCACTTTTTAGATCAATTTTAGAAAAGATTTTGGATCCATGCAATTGATCCAACATGTCATCAAGACGAGGAATAGGATGGCGATACTTTACCGTTATCTTGTTGATTGCTCTACAATCCACGCACATCCTCCAAGTTCCATCCTTTTTGGGTACCAATAGGACGGGAACGGAGCAAGGGCTCATGCTCTATCTCACAAAACCTTTCTCAAGAAACTCCTCAACTTGCCTTTGAAGCTCTTTTGTCTCTTCTGGATTACTCCTATAAGCAGGCCTATTTGGAATTTGTGCTCCAGGCACACAGTCAATTTGGTGCTCAATGCCACGCAAAGGTGGTAGACCTTTAGGGATATCCTCAGGGAAGATATCATCAAAATCCTGCAAAAGAGAAGAAACACTACTTGGCAAAGAAGAAGTTAGTGACTCAGAATTAATCAAAACTTCTTTGTAAGTAAGTAGTGTAACGGGCAGCCCCTCTTTCCTTGCATTCAAACACTCTTTGGCGTTTATGTACAAACTCTCCGTTTTCTTTTTCTCTGCCTCTTTCCGCTCACCAAAACTTTCCTTTTTATCACTCAAACCCTCTTTTACCACTTTGCCCAAGTTGCTGCCCTCTGTCTCTCTCTTGGCCATATCTTTTTTTTTCTACCTCTTGTCCTTCTTTCTTTTCTTTTCCCTCAAGCTCATTTTTTGCTCCCCTTTGTTTTCCCATTATTTGTCTCAATCTCTTTTGATCCTCAAACACTTGAGAAGGACTTAAAGGTGCAAGAGTATACTTCTTGTCATTAAGCTCAAGAGAATATCTATTCTTTCTTCCATCATGAAAAACATTCCTATCATATTGCCACGGACGACCTAACAAGATGTGACAAGCTTGCATAGGAACCACATCACAAAGAACATCATCCACATACCTACCAACATTGAAGGAAATCATGCATTGTTTGTTGACTTTCAGTTCACCACTATCATTCAACCATTGGAGTCTATAGGGCTTAGGGTGTTTCATGCATGCAAGTTCTAACATGTTCACCAAGTGTGAACTCACCACATTAGCACAACTACCACTATCAATAATCATAGAACAAGTTTTTCCCTTTATTCCACACCTAGTATGAAATATATTCTCTCTTCGTTCTTCACTACTGATTCCTAAATTAATAGTCATAATCCTCCTAACTACCCCAACCAAACCATTATTGAATGGTAACTCTACATCATCTTCACTCACACCTTCCTCTTCTTCCTCTTCCTCACTTTTTTCTCCCTCATATTCTCCATCTATAGTCCTCCTAATTACCCCAACCAAACCATCATTAGGAAGTTCTACATCATCTTCACTTACTCCTCTCTCTTCTTCCTCACTTTTTTCACTCTCATATCCTCCATCTTCTCTCAAAAGAATATTTCTTCTATTTGGACATATGCATCATATGGCCTCTTCCATGAAATATGTGACATTGAATGGAACTAGAAGGTTTAGAGGATCTAGAATTGAAAGCTTTACCTCCCTCTTTCTCATCAACTTTACCTTTCCCCTTGTCTTCTTGAGGTCTAGAAATCACTTCTTGTTTTGGCCATGGCTTCTTGGAATTGGTGTTTGGCCGACTTCTCCATGAGCTAGCTTGCTGCCTTCTTTTATTTTGCTTTTCTATTTTTACAGCCAAATCTACTAATTCATCTATAGTTACATATTGTTGTATCTCTACTACATCAACTATTTCTCTATTTAAGCCATTAAGAAATCTAGCCATAGTGGCCTCTTCTTTTTCCATACAATTAGCTTGGATCATAGCCATATCCATAGCTTTAAAGTATTCATCAACAATCATGGTTCCTTGCTTCAAGGTTTGAAGATGCAGCTGCAGGTCTCTTTGAAAGTGGGAAGGCACAAACCTCTTCCTCATGACTCTCTTCATCTCGGTCCAAGTAGCAATGGGTGGTTCTCCATCTTATTGTCTGTCCCTTGTAAGCTTTTTCCACCAAATAGAAGCATAATCAGAAAATTCAACAACAGCAAGCTTAACCTTCTTACCTTCAGAATAGTGGTGACAGTCAAAGATGGCCTCAACTTTCCGCTCCCAGTCAAGGTACAAGTCTGGGTCTCTTGTGCCCTTGAAAGATGGCATCTTCATTTTAATGCTGCTAATATTATCATCTTCTACTCTACCTCGTTGTCCCCTCCTATCTCTTCCCACCCTATCTAGATTTACATCAAGATCATCAACAAAATCATCTATAGGGTTTCTTGATTTACAATAGGGGCATGGGGTACATTTCTTCCATTACGAGGCCTAGGATTATTTCGAGGTTGTACATCAGGTTGATTTCCCCTCCTAAGTGCAGCTATTGTCTCATTTTGTTCGGCAATAGTATCCCTTATCTCTTGGAATTGCAAGTTCCATCTCTCGAATTATTGATGCATAGCTTGTAGAGTGAAATCATTTCTTGCTCGGATTTCGGCTTCTTGAAGAGTCCTCTGTTCATCATCACTAGCACCTGTATGAGACATCTTTCTTAAAATAATAATAAAAATAATAATAATAGTTATCACTCAAACTTTGGCTCTTTCCCTCAATTGTTCTCACCCACTCTTGCCTTTTTCCCCTCAACTAACCTTTGGAAAATACCTTGTAGATTTATAATTAAGCCCAACTCGTATCAAAGCCCTCATTAGTAAAGCAAGGAATTTTGGGGCACTAAGAAAGTGAAGAACGAATCCTAGAAAGAATAGGATTTTGTTGAAACAAACCTCGAACAAAGAAAAGGATTTTTCTAGAACAAGATCAAAGGATTAGAAAAAAATTGATTTTTTTTATTCTTAAAGATCTAGGATCCCCTCTTCTTGTTTCCTTTCTTGACTTTGGAAACAAACACAAATAAAAATCTAATTTCTTCAAGAGCAAATATGTTTCTCCCTTTTTTTTTTGTTTCTTTTTTACTTTTTTTTGTAGCGTACTATTCACTGCTACAGTAACTTTTTTTTTTGCTCCTTTGTTCAAGAAATTCCCAAGATTTATCAAGAACGGAATCTTGATACAAGCGCTCTGATACCACTTGATAACACAAAGGTTGGGAGATCCAAGAACTTAAAGAAAATAAGTTGATGAAATACGGAAGTAGTAAAGAAATGCAAGCGGATTAAGAAAAGCAAGAAAAATAAACTAGATATGTCGAAATTCAAGGAAAGGTCCAAGAACCCCGAGATTAGGCATTTTGACAAGATCCTAATGACAACAAGTTGGTTATGAAACCAATTGCCTTCACTAGAGATAACTAATCAAGAACTAGATTCGGATCTTGACTTCTAGTTTGAATAACTTACGACAACAACTAGTAAAAGAAACTAGTCGCCTTGGAAGAATATCAAAAGAAACCAAAGATATCACAAGAAAGAAAAAATTATCTTACTACCTTAAGCTATGAACTAGTTAGGGTTGCAAGATAAATCTTCAAAGTAAAGTTCACAAAGGTTCAAAAGAACTCACAATAATAATAATATTAATCTTCAATGTCCCTACAATGGAAGACAAGCACCCCTTTATATAGTAGTAAAGAAGGAGCTAGTCAAGACGTCAATAAATGAGAATTATATTCTCTAGAAGAATAGAAGACTACCCATACTAAGATCAATGTAGTCAACATACACATAGACCAATGCAAGTCAACATAGATTAAAACAACTATTAAATATATATTCTAGAAACTATTTTTGGGCTTATTTGGGCTGCTGAAAATTCCTCTCTTTTGGGACATATTTGGGCCTCATTCCATCTCCTCTTGGACTTTAATTTGGGCCTCAAAATAGTTGTAATACTTGGCACAAAGATCCTCCTTGTGCTGGAGCTTTTCTTATATGATAAGACCTTTTTAATTGCCAATTGAAGCCCATTAAGCTTGTCTTGAAATTTCTTTGTTTGAGACCTTGTCATGGGCCTTCTTGGAGCTTCCATAACTTCATCCTTCTCCTTTAATGATGTTGAGCTGTCATGAGTGCTATCAGTACTTCAAAACCTTTCCCCTTTTGAAACATTACATGGCTATTCCCCTTTCTATGATCACTTGAAGTCTTTTGGTTGCCTATGCTATGCTAGGTAGAGATAAACTTTAGCCTAGATCCATTCCTTGTGTTTTTCTGGGGTACCCCTGTGGCAAGAAGGGTTACAAACTTCTCAATCTATCTTCTCATTCTATCCTTTTCTCCAAAGATGTCTTCTTCAAGGAACACATATTTCCTTATCATCTCCCACCTTCCTCCACCTTTCCTTCCCCTACATTTGATTTCACTGATATTCCTACTCCTGATTCATCCGTTCCTTCTCTTTCCCATGCACCAGTTTCTTCCCCTCCTTCTTCTTCTCTTTCTTCTCTGGTTAACAGCTCTAAAGCCTCTAGAGGTATGCATGAAAAACCATTCAAACATAACCATTCCCAGTATGTAGTGAATAAACATATTAAAGAGGGTATACAACCTATTAGATTCATGCATGATGCTATAAATTTTTCTTGTACCGAGAACATGTCTCATATCTCGTTAATCTCAGACGATTACTTAGGGCATGCAATTTCAAGTGCATGCTTTATGAAAAAGATCAGACCCGCACGTGAGAGTACATGTTAAAGATATACGTAGTAGTTTAGTAAATGAAAATGTGCTTTTCAAGTACATTTCAACTTTTAGATGATATGATCACACACTTCAATTACCTCTCTGTTAGAGTGGCCTCACTACCACGACCAGAATCTTATCTCACTTTCTAAAAATCATGTATGGCTCAAAACAGTACGTAGAAATAAATTTTTAGTAATCTGTATTTGTAAAACAATTCTAGAGGAAATAAAATAACGTAATAAGAAATGTAAACGAAATAAAAAAACCAATTCGAGCCCACTAAATTCACAGTGTTTCCTTAATGAATTTAATCCCCTCCTAGTACCCAAGGTTATGGATTATTTCCTCCCAGGATAGAGCGAATTACACACTGGTGTAGTGGTACTTCAAACCCTAGTGTTTCAGCGAACACAAAGTTCGGTAGCAAATCACACTTACTATTGCTTTTTTTTTTTTTTGGTAATTAAATTTCATTACACAAACAAATATGTACATACTGTCATCGAGCTTAATCTGGACATACATCCCAGATTTTTCTCCACATTTCCTTCATCAACTACATACAAGAACATCTTATCTAACTACTACCTATGGAATGGACTTTACAAACTAGGATAGTAATTAAGTTCCTGCAATCTCTTTTGTATCCTGTGCTTGCTTCCTCCTCTTCCATGTACATCCTGTGTGATTGATCTGCATATGATGGCTTCTGATCTTTGAACTCTGTTGAAAATCCTGCTATTCCTTTCTTGCCATATGTAGTACAATGTTCCTGCCAGCACAAGTTTTTATAGCTCAGCCTATGTACTCCTCCCTTTGTAGTACTTCTCTGCCCAGTGAAGTTCATCTACCCATATCATTGGTTGCCTATGAATGCCTTGTCATTGTAGCATTGCTGCCCATATTCTTGATGTATAACTACATTTGAAAAACAGGTGATTCACTGTCTCCTCCTCACCATTGCATAAAGAGCATGTTACATCCTCCACATATCCCATACCCCTCAGCCTGTCTTTTGTCATTAGTCTCCTATGTGCAGCTAGGTAAGCTATGAAATTCCATTTTGGAACCCCAATACTGCTATGCACCAGTTTCCTCCATGACACTCTATCAAACTCCCCCCTCCGTTTCCCATATATGTTTTTGATAGAGAATTTGTTTATCTCCTCTATATCCCTCTCTTGATAGCCAGCTTCTTCAAAGTATTGCTTAGCCTTCAGTATCTTTTGCACTATCCAGGATGCTTGTTTTGGTGCAGTGTTCCATATTGTATCCTGCTTCTTGTAATATACATGTATCCACTGTACCCTGCTTCTTGTAATATACCATTGCTTTCTTTAAAGTTAAATTATGCAGAAGAAAGGAGAAGAACTCAGAAAATTCGTATGGAAAATTTGAGAGAAAGGACTTGTATTTATAGCCAAAGTTGGGCTGAAATCTAAAGAGGTGCAATTCTTCAGAATGGTTATTTTTGCAAAACGGCCAAAGAATAAATGCCATAACATAAATGGCCATTTACTCAACAATAAAGAGGAAAAATTGAAGGGTAGTTAATTTTATGTTACAAAAAATGAAAACTGAAAATTAGATAACTGAATTGGATTTAATATTAATATTTATTTTAATATTATTATTTTGTTATTAAACCAAATATTTAATAATATTTCTGTTAATATTTACTATTAACAAATAAATTTGGTCCAAAAATTAATCAATCGATCATTTGACCAAATCCAAATTCGAATCCGAATCCGAATCCGAAGCCGAAGCTGAGCCGAGCGAGCGAGCGACGACGACGACGGCGGCGTGAGGCTTGCCTTCTTCTCAACTCTTTATGATCTAGAAGAAGAGCAATTTCTTATATATCCATCAAAAACCTTTTCCTCTTCCCATATGGGACAATCAAGGAGGGAAACTCAAATATTTCATTTTTCCCTCCATTTTCCATTCACCCTATTTTAAGCATTAATAGCTTAAAAACCTAACAATCCCCCACATGAATGGGGAATGGCTATATCATGAAAGTATGCATGAAAAACTGTGTGATCCGCAAGCAAGGATTAATTGCATCTGGATAAGTAGGTTTCCCTTTGAAATTTCCGTAGTGAACTTATGTCGGATATACTCGATCAATCGGTAGATTTGATATCTTTGAACCGTCGAACTTTGGTGTATACCTAGACAACCACAAGTCACACAACCAACCCTTAACCGTCTTTGGTCCTCATTGTTGTGTTCGTTTCAGCCATGAACACCGCCTGGTTTCATAAGTACATAGAGAACTGGCTGCGCAAAATTCTCCTTGAAGCAGCTAAACACTTCACACTTACATAGGTGATTCCTAAACGTGTCATCCCGTAGATACACTATTTGATATACCCTGTATCAAATTTAGAAATCATTAAAAAGCCTTAATGCTTTATCCTTGGTACTGAACATTGTCTCATCACGAGAATGGACCAAAAGTTTAGTTGACAATGTTGAACCGTCATTAATGACTTTGTTTGATCTCCTTGAACCTAGATCTTGGGATCTCCAGTTTTCTAGGTACTGTTACCACCACTATGACTTATTCTTGGCCATAGCCCCATTCCCCCTGATGATTTCTCAACTACCTCTCTAGTTAGGCCTTTTGTAAGTGGATCCGACACATTATCACTTGACTTTACATAGTCAATCGTGATAATTCCTCTAGAGAGTAATTGTCTAACGGTTTTATCTCTTCGTCGTATATGACGAGATTTACCGTTATACATAACGCTCCCAGCCCTTCTAATTGCCGCTTGACTATCGCAATGTATGCATATTGGTGCCAACGGTTTGGGCCAAAATGGAATATCTTCCAAGAAATTCCGGAGCCATTCAGCTACTTCACCGGCTTTATCCAAGGCTATGAACTCAGCCTCCATTGTAGAGCGGGCAATACAGGTTTGTTTGGACGACTTCCAAGATACCGCTCCTCCACCAATAGTGAAATACATATCCACTTGTGGACTTGGAATCAGTTGATTCGGTGATCCAATTTGCATCACAGTATCCCTCAATGACCGCAGGATATTTACTGTAGTGCAAAGCAAAGTCCTGGGTGTGTACTAAATACCCCAAAACTCGTTTCATGGCCATCCAATGAGATTGACCTGGATTGTTCGTCTATTAACTCAATTTACTTATAGCACAAGCTATATCTGGTCGTATACAATTCATGATGTACATTAAGCAACCCAACACACGAGCATAATCCAATTGTGATATGCTTTGGCCTTTGTTCTTTGCTAATGCAAGATTCACGTTAATTGAAGTCTTTGCAACTTTAAAGCCCAAGTGCTTGAATTTTTCAAGTACTGTCTTAATATAATGTGATTGTGACAATGCCAGACCTTGAGAGGTCTTATGGATCTTAATTCCCAGAATTAAATCAGCAACTCCCAAGTCTTTCATATCAAACTTGCCAGTTAGCATGCGCTTAGTCGCATTTATGTTGGCAATGTCATTACTCATTATCAGCATATCATCCACATATATGCAAACAATGACTATGTGATATGGAACATTTTTAATGTACACACATTTATCATATTCATTTATTTTAAAACCATTTGACAATATTGTTTGGTAGAATTTCGCATGCCATTGTTTGGGTGCTTATTTTAGTCCGTAAAGGGACTTAACAAGTCTACATACCTTCTTTTCTTTACCTGGAACCACAAACCCTTCAGGTTGTTCCATGTAAATTTCTTCCTCCAACTCTCCATTTAAGAAGGCCGTCTTAACATCCATTTGATGAATTACCATAAACTGCAGCTAACCCTACTAACGTTCGTATGGATGTAATTCTTGTAACTAGAGAGTATGTATCAAAATAGTCAAGACCTTCTCGTTGTCTATACCTTTTGACCACAAGTCCTGCCTTAAATTTATCAATAGTGCCATCATCTTTCATTTTCCTCTTAAAGATCCATTTAGAACCCAATGGTTTATTTCCAGGAGGAAGATCAACCAATTCCCATGTATGGTTGTTCAGTATGGATTCTATTTCACTATTAACTGCCTGTTCCAAAAAAATGATTCCGAAGAAGACATTGCTTCTTTAAATGTTTGAGGTTCATTTTCCAATAAGAAAGTCACAAAATCTGGTCCAAATAAAGTAGACGTTCTTTGACGTTTACTATGTCTTGGATCCTCCTGATTAAATGTACTTTCTTTTGTTTCTTCCTGAGGTCGTTTAGATCCTTCACCGATTGACTCACATCCCTTTTTATATAGATATATATTTTCAAAGAACTCAGCATTATTTGATTCTATAACTGTATTATTATGAATGTCGGGATTTTCTGATTTATGAACCAGAAATCGATATGCTTTACTATTGGTCGCATATCCTATGAAAACACAATCAACAATTTTCGGTCCTATTTTTACCCTTTTTGGGTTTAGGAACTTGCACTTTTGCCAAACACCCCCACACTTTAAAATAATTCAAGTTGGGCTTCCTTCCTTTCCATTTTTCATAAGGAATGGATTGTGTTTTGCTATGGGGTACTCGATTTAGTATTCGGTTAGCCGTAAGAACGGCTTCCCCCCACAAGTTCTGTGGCAAACCAGAACTTATCAACAATGAGTTTATCAGCTCCTTTAATGTACGATTCTTTCTTTCCACACCCATTGGATTGGGGCGTGTAAGGGGCCGTTGTTTGATGAATAATTCCATATTCTAAACATGTTTCTTCAAAAGGAGATTCATATTCGCCACCCCTATCACTTCTTATCATTTTGATTTTCTTGTTAAGTTGCGTTTCAACTTCAATTTTGTATTGCTTGAATGCGTCTGTTGCTTCATCTTTACTATTAAGTAAGTAAACATAGTGTTAGAAACTGTGCGTCCACCAGACTGTATAGAGAACCGGGTTCTCTATATGTTTCCTCTGAAAATACTGATGAACCAAACTGTATAGCGATCTGGTCCTATATCAGTTTGGTACAGTGCTAAGTTTGTGTGAGTCCACCAATTAGTAGAGTACCTGGTCCTTTATGGGGTTCTGTTGTGAATTCTAGTAAAGCTGTATGTAAATAAGACAGAGGATTTTTACGTGGAAAAATCCCACACAAGGGGATCAAAAAACCACGACCTACACCTGTAGGCTTTTAACTTCACTAACTTGCAATCTCCCTATTACAAGCCACTTTACAATAACCCTATTGCAAAGACTTCAACTAACTTGTGATGCTCTCATCACAAGCCACTCTATAACTATCCTAGTTACAAAGACTTTTGACTAACTTGTGATGTTTCCACCACAAGCCACTTTGTCACAGTACGGTCACAAAGGCTTTTGCTTATGACTAATCCTAGACACAACATAAACTTAGGGAGTTTACAGTTTTACAAAGGTTTCCTAATCAACGCTTCTAAGAATTTCGGATAGGAGTTACAATGAAGAACACATAACAAAGACTCAACAACCCTAAGGACTTAAGATATCATCAATCTTGGATCAGGTCCTTGAGGTTGCAGCAGTTTTGTTCTTGAGAGAGGTTCTTGAGCACTTGAGAGAATTTTCGTTTTCTGTATTTGCAAGTGTTGGAACCTGAATCTTGTGCCTTGCATAAGGTTTATACTACACAAGACATCCTTAGTGATGTCCAATCTCAATGGGAAGTGACTGCTGCACTGTCTGCTGCACTGTTGCGGGCAGTCACTTTCCAGCTGTAGTTGACTTGTACTTCTGTCAGAAAACCCTAAGGGACTAGGTCCCTATTGTGTTCCTCTTTGTACGGTTGCGGACAGTCACTTTCTGCAGTTGCGTTCCAGCTGTATAGTGGAATTGTACTTCTGTCAGGAGAGCACCAAGGGATCAGGTTCCTAATCTGGTTCTTGTGCACACTGCCCAGATTGTCTTGAGTTGAGTAACTTGAATGATGTTTTGTATAAACTCATTGTAGGTACACCTTGATCACATCACTTGAAGTGATGTGAGCACTTTAGTTAGTCAGATAATGAGTGGGCTTTGGAAACAGTAAAATGCGACAGAATCTTCATTTCGTCCAATTGACTTTGTACTGCCGTGAGGAACCCACAAGAGTATCAGGTCCTTGTTTGGGTTCCTACCTCCTGAAGCTGAAGCAAGTTCACATTTGGCTGGAATCCGTTAGATGCAGTGTAATCCAAGTGAGTCTGGTTCCCTATCTGGACATTAAGTTTGTTAGATCATCAAAACACAAGGCAAAGATATTGAAAACCCATCAATTTCCCCCTTTTTGATGATGACAAACTTAGCATTGAAAATGCGGAGTTAGGGCTCAGAGAACCAGATTGAATAACAGGAGACCACAGGTTCCCCCTAACTTTATGCCCTTACTTACACATGTTTCCCCATATGTTCCCCCTGACTTTTTAATATCATTCTTGGTCTTTTATCTAGTTCTATATAGAAAGTTTGTTAGATAATCAAAACATAGATTAAAAGACCTTAAGCCCATCAATTTCCTCTTTTTTGATGATGACAAACTTTTAACATTGATGACTATTTGACTTAACCAGATAAGGTACTAGCAACCGCATATGTTCCCCCTGACTCTATTCTTCCCCCTTTTGGCATCAGCAAAAAGACATAGTCAGTCAAAAAGGCATAAAGAAGTCTAACAAAGCTAACTCATGCCACATATGTGCACACAACATGATAGAAAAAAGAAGCAAAAAAGGAAAGCAAGTATTGTACAAGCAAAAGAAGAGTTGTTTCATTGATAAGAAATTAGACTATTTCAATAGGAGCAGCAACGGTGAAATCCAACATGCCATCACAAAAAGACAAATAAAAAGAAAACAACAGCTACAGAACATTAGAGCAAAAGATAAATGGCCACTGAGAGGATCATAGGGGGCACTAGAAGAGGGAGGCTTGGAAGAGGAGGCAGTAATGGTTTTGAGAACCAGGTCCATGCGGGCATTTGCAGACAGCTGTTAGTCAAGTAGTTTTTCCTGCAGGTTCTCCACTTGTTGCCTAAGTCCAGAACTTGTCGCATACCTGCCATCTCCAAGATTGCCGGGTCAAACGTGCATCCCCACAAGACTTTTCTGAGTGCTCAGACTCTCCTGCCCAAGGCCACTGTCACTTGGAATGGTCTTCATTGAACCAGGTCCTCCCATAGTTTCCCACTTTTGTTTTCTAGACATTTCAACAACCTTCCCGTTCCTGCTTGCAACAGCCACAATGTCACTTTCAAACAAATCTTTCTCAACCACAAACTTTTGTAGATCTTTTCATTAAGGAAGTAGGTTCCTCCACAGCATCTTTATCAACCCCAACCACTGAAATATGTTTGTCAGCCACAACTTCCCCCTATTTCATCAACCTCTTCTTCTTTTTCTTAATACTCTGCTTACTCTTCTGCAAGGTAGACTCAAAAGCCTCTTTCTTCTGCAACCGCCTGGTTTGTTTCAGCTGAAAGAGAATCAGGTTCTTCAACAGGTTTTTCTGTGATGGTGTCATGAACCGGAGACTCGAAAAGCACCAGAGTCCTTTTATCCCCTAAGAATGAAGTTTCTTCCCCCTGAGATTCAGGTAGAGGGGAGGCTCCTTCATTCATAGGACTCTTAGCAGCGATAGCAATGATATTTAGTGCCGCTTCCTTTTCGGGTGACTCCGTGGGAACCGCTGAGCCTAGAACGGAGGAGTTCAAGTACTGATGGGTACAGTAGTATCAGGGATAGTAAAGAAGTGGGTTTCTGGTGGTGGTGTTAAGGGAGGTGGACATGTGGGAGTGATGTTCATGGCAGGAGAAAAAGACGATTGTTTGTTGGCCATGGTGAGAGAAGTGGTAGAGAGTTCTGAAGGAAAAATTAAAAAGATGCAAAGGGAGACAATGGTTTAGAACTGCTGGTCTGAAAAGTCGGATGATGTGGCAGTTGAATTAGTTTTGCTATCCATTTGAATAAGCATGCGAAAAACACATTACTGCTAACCTGTGGTACAGGAACCAGGTTCTTCACCTGTTTTTGTAAAAGGGTTTTGCAGCTCTCCTCTGAAGTTCAACACTGTTCCTTTAGCTTCTGTGATCATCATGCGTGTTTACCTGCAACGGTATAGATGTGAGTTAGGCCTAGTTAGAAAACACTTTAGCCAATTTTACCTTAGTGTGACTGTCATAGTTATGTCAGCAGAACCAGGTTCCCAATTAGGTTTAAGTAACCCCAGTGCCATCCTGTTTCAAAGTGTTCCCTGCTCAGAGCTTTGGGGAAGATATCTACAATTTGATCTTCTGTGCAACAAAATCTTATACAAATAAGACCCTTTTCCAGATTGTCGCTTGATCCACAGTGAATGAGCACAGCACGAGGCAGCTGCAACATATTCTGCTTCAGCTATTGAGAGAGCTACTGAGTTTTGTTTCCTTGTACCCCATGAGATAAAACATGATCCAAGGAAATGAGCCATTCCAGATGTGCTTTTCCTGTCCACCAGATAGCCTGCATAATCAGCGTCAGCATAACCAATAAGGTTGAAATTGTCCCCTGAAGGATAGTACAGAACCAGGTTTTGTTTTCCCTTAAAATATCTCAGAATTCTCTTAGCAGCCTTCAGATGAGATTCCTCAGAATTTGAATGGAACCTTGCACATAATCTCACACTAAATACAATGTCTGGCCTGCTGGCAGTGAGGTAGAGTAGAGATCCAATAATTCCCCTGCTTCCATATCAACCCTTTTCAAGAGTTCTTTGATGCATTTCTGCTGACTGATACACGTTCCCTTTATGGACTGCTTCACTTGAAGACCTAGGAAGATATTTCATACTCATTTCAAACTCACTTCCCATGAGTTTGGCAAATTCTTCACATAATGAGTCAGCTGCAGCTCCAAATATGATGTCATCCACATAGATCTGATCTATGAGCAGGTTCCTTTCCTGTTTCTTCAAAGACAATGTATTGTCAATCTTTCCTCTTGTGAAGCCATTTTCCAAGAGAAACTTGGATAGTCTCTCGTACCAGGTTCTAGGGGCCTGCTTCAATACGTACAACGCCCTATCCAATTTGAATACATGTTCAAGATGTACATGACATTCAAAACCTGGAGGTAGCTTGATATGGACTTCTTTCTTGAGAAAACCATTTAGGAGGGCACTCTTCACATCCATTTGGAATAGGGTGAATTCCATATATGAAGCAAAGGCAATGTGGATCCTAATAGCTTCCATGCGAGCTACTGAAGCAAAAGTCTCATCATAATCGATCCCTTCCTCCTGATTGTATCCTTGGACAACGAGCCTTGCTTTGTTCCTTGTAGTATTTCCATGTTCATCCAGCTCATTCCTGAATACCCACCTGGTCCCTATGATGGTTCTGCCTGAGGGTCTCGGTACCAGGTGCCATACCTTGTTTCTTTCTTTCAACAACACCATTTTGCTGTGGAGTCCTTGGTGTTGAGAGGTTGTGAGTGATCCCAATTTCGTTACAAACTCATCAATTTTGGCGTTCAAATTCTATCCCGTGGTCAGATCTGATGCATGCTACCTTCAATTACATCTTCACTTGGATCTTCTTGAAAAAGCCCACAAATACCTCAAAAGTCTCATCCTTTGTTCTAAGAACTAGTGTCCAGGTGAATCTTGAATTTTGGCAGACCACGAACCGGGTTCTTCTGAATCAACTTATTCAGAAGTGAGAAGCTTGCAAGCCCTAATCTTCTATGCCAACGTTCTGCATCATCATCAACTGACTTCAAGCATCTCATATCACCAGCTTTTAGAGATTCAAAAGTTAGCAACGTAGATGTTCTTGTGTCTTTTGGCTACTAAGACCACTTCGCCAGTTACCAGATTGGTAACTGTGCACACTTTTGATAAGAACTCTACATTGATCCCTTTATCATAGATTTGAGAGACACTCAGGAGACTGTACTTCAGGCCACCCACATAGTACACGTTCAATTGATTGTCAAAGAGGCTTTCCAATTCTTTTTCAACACTGAGAATGTAACCTTCCTTTTCTAAGGATACATTCCCTTCCTGCAGGGCTTTCAGTGAGAGAGACTCCATGGTGCTTCTAGTCATGTGCTTTGAGCATACACTGTTCATGGTCCATTGCAGTCCGCTTCCTCCTACTGTTCCTTGCACATCTAAATTATGGGTTAGATTTAGGAACCCAAACTAGTTTGGGTCCCTTGTTATGATAAAGGGGATGGATAAGGGCTTTTCTAGTCCATGCAGGTAATGTGTGTTTTCTGTGAGAGGAACCTGGTCCCTCTTTTGTAGTCACCTTTTCAGCAAACACCTTGTTTCCTTTTTCAACAGATTGATTCTTGGCCTGGCAATTTTCCTTGAAGTGCCCATTGTTCCCACAGTGGGTACACAACCAGTTATCAGGAACTGTGACGTACTTGCTGTGAGGGTTGTAAGGAGTTTTCTCCTTTTAGAACCCGATTCCCTGCCTGTTTCCACTATTGTTGAAGTACATGGCAGTGACAGCATCTGAGGACCAGGTCCACTTGAGAGATTTATCAAGATCACTTTTTACTCTCTTCAATTCAGCTTGAAGCTGCTTATTTTTCTCGAGTTCACCACATATCCTAGTTCTAGCAGCTTTCAACTCATTTTCAAGCCTAATGTGTTCCTCACTGGCTATCTCCTTTCCTTTTCCAGAATTTTCAGGTTTTAACTTAGTCCAAGGTTTCACTATTGTTTCCCTTAGGTCTGTAATTTCTGCCAAAAGATCATTCTTTTCTTTTCTGAAAATTTCAACGGTTTTCTTATGGTCAGTAACTACAGCCACTAAGTCGTCTCTAGTTTGTTCAGATTCTGCCAATTCTAAGGTCAAAGAATCCCTATCCTCCACAATACTATGAAAGGCATTGATTAATACATTAGCTAAAGACATGAGTTTTCTTGGAGAATAGGATTTCAGATTTCTCTGAACATCCCTAAAATTTACCTCTTTGTTGTCATCGTCTTCATCATCATCTGATTGAGCCATTAAAGCAAAAGTTGAGTCATATTCAATCTCCTCGCCTTCAACTATCGTCATGGAACTATCACCAGTACTAGGTTCATCATCTTTCTCACTGGAGGAATCCCCCCATGCTGCAAGAGCATGTCTCATAATATTGTCAGTTGATCTTCTTCTCTTGAAGTTCTTGGAGAATTCTTGCTTCAAGAGAGGATAATTTTTCATGAAGTTTCCAGCCTTTCCACACTTGTAACAAAGATCATAATTCTTTGATCTGTTAGAGCTGTCCCTTTTTAGCACTTCTCTATTTCTTCTGACCATCTTCTGAAACCTTTTGGTTAATTAAGGCATGTCACTGTCTTCCTCACTCGAATCGTTATCATCAGCTTTAAGTACCAAGTACTTTTCCTTCTTTGGTTCTCTCCTTTCAAAAGTTGGTGGAGCAGCCATGAGGATTCTTCCTAGGTGTTAGCCTGATAGGAGGAACCCGCTCTGATACCACTTGTTAGAAACTGTGCGTCCACCAGACTGTATAGAGAGCCGGGTTCTCTATATGTTTCCTCTGAAAATACTGATGAACCAAACTATATAGCGATCTAGTCCTATATCAGTTTGGAACAGTGCTAAGTTTGTATGAGTCCACCAATTAGTAGAGTACCTGGTCCTTTATGGGATTCTGCTGTGAATGCTAGTAAAGTTATATGTAAATAAGGCAGAGGATTTTTACGTGGAAAAATCCCACACAAGGGGATCAAAAAATTACGACCTACACCTGTAGGCTTTTAACTTCACTAACTTGCAATCTCCCTATTACAAGCCACTTTACAATAACCCTATTTCAAAGACTTCAACTAACTTGTGATGCTCTCATCACAAGCCACTCTATAACTATCCTAGTTACAAAGACTTTTGACTAACTTGTGATGTTTCCACCACAAACCACTTTGTCACACTACGGTCACAAAGGCTTTTGCTTATGACTTATCCTAGCCACAACATAAACTCAGGGAGTTTACGGTTTTACAGAGGTTTCCTAATCAACGCTTCTAAGAAAGACGGATAGGAGTTACAATGAAAAACACATAACAAAGACTCAACATCCCTAAGGACTTAAGATATCATCAATCTTGGATCAGGTCCTTGAGGTTGCAGTAGTTTTGTTCTTGAGAGAGGTTCTTGAGCACTTGAGAAAATTTTTGTTTTCTGTATTTGCAAGTGTTGGACCTGAATCTTGTGCCTTGCATAAGGTTTATACTTCACAAGACATCCTTAGTGATGTCCAATCTCAATGGGAAGTGACTGCTACTCTGTCTGCTGCACTATTGCAGGCAGTCACTTTCTGCAGTTGCTTTCCAACTGTAGTTGACTTGTACTTCTGTCAGAGAACCCTAAGGGACCAGGTCCCTGTTGTGTTCTTCTTTGTACGGTTGCAGACAGTCACTTTCTGCAGTTGCGTTCCAGTTGTATAGTTGAATTGTACTTCTGTCAGGGGAGCAACAAGGGATCAGGTTCCTAATCTGGTTCTTGTGCACCCTGCCCAAATTGTCTTGAGTTGAGTAACTTGAATGATGTTTTGTATAAACTCATTATAGGTAAACCTTGATCACATCACTTGAAGTGATGTGAGCACTTTAGTTGGTCAGAGAATGAGTGGGCTCTGGAAACAGTGCAGTGCGGCAGAATCTTCATTTCCAGTTACGTCCAATTGACTTTGTACTGCCGTGAGGAACCCACAAGAGTATCAGGTCCTTGTTTGGGTTCCTACTTCCTGAAGCTGAAGCAAGTTCACATTTGGCTGGAATCCGTTAGATGCAGTGTAATCCAAGTGAGTCAGGTTCCCTATCTGGTTCTTGACATTAAGTTTGTTAGATCATCAAAACACAAGACAGAGTATCAGGTCCTTGTTTGGGTTCCTACCTCCTGAAGCTGAAGCAAGTTCACAGATGCATTGTAATCCAAGTGAGTCAGGTTCCCTATCTGGTTCTTGACATTAAGTTTGTTAGATCATCAAAACACAAGGCAAAGATATTGAAAACCTATCAATTTTCCCCTTTTTGATGATGACAAACTTAGCATTGAAAACAAGGAGTTAGAGCTCAGAGAACCAGATTGAATAACAGGAGACCACAGGTTCCCCCTAACTTTATGCCCTTACTTACACATGTTCCCCCATATGTTCCCCCTGACTTTTACTATCATTCTTGGTCTTTTATTTGGTTCTATATAGAAAGTTTGTTAGATCATCAAAATATAGATTAAAAGACCTTAAGCCCATCGCATAGCAATATCGAGTACTATCGTCAATAAAGGTTATGAAATACTTCTTTCTACCGCGAGATCGTATTGACTTCATGTCACAAATATCTGCGTGAATTAAGTCTAAAGGATCTGAATTCCTTTCAACTGACTTATAAGGATGTTTAACATACTTAGATTCCACACATATTTGACATTTTGATTTATTCGCATTCAAACTTAGGCAATACTTCCAAATTAACCATTTTCCGCAAGGTTTTATAATTGACATGACCCAAAAGTATATGCCATAATTCATTTGACTCAAGTAAGTAAGACGAAACTGAAATTTTATTATTATTTTCAACAACCATTACATTCAGTTTGAAAAGGCCCTCGGTGAGGTAACCTTTTCCTACAAACATCTCGTTTTTACTTATTACAACCTTATCGGATACAAAATACACATTTAAAACCATTCTTAACACTTTGCCGGAAGTCATTTTGAGAAATATCTTCCCATATCCTTCAATCTTGGCCTTTGCAGCATTTCCCATAGAAAGTGTCTCATCGGGTCCAACAGGAGCATAAGCAGCAAAAGCTTCTCTAACAGCACAAACATGGCAAGTGGCTCCAGAATCAATCCACCACTCTTTAGGATTGCCTACCACATTGCATTCGGAAAGCATGGCACACAAGTCATCAACATCATCATGCTTTTCAATCATGTTTGCTTGACCCTTCTTCTTGTCTTTCTTCGGAGCACGACACTCCGTAGATTTGTGTTCGACTTTTCCACAGTTGTAGCAATTTCCATTGAACCGCTTCTTGCTTGGGTTGTATTTCGGTCTAGAAGCCTTCTTCCTTTTTTTGTTCTCTTCAACAATATTTGCTCCCATTATTGTTGAGTTTCCACGGCCTCTCTTGTCAGCAACTTTATTGTCCTCTTCGATTCTCAACTGAACAATGAGATCTTTCAAGGGACATCTCCTTGCGTTTGTGTTTCAAATAATTTTTGAAGTCCCTCCACAACGGAGGCAACTTCTCAATTATCGCTGTTACTTGGAATGCTTCATTGATGACAAGACCTTCAATAAAAATTCTGTTAGTAACATAATAAAATTAATACTAGCAACACTAGTATTAATTCTACTTATACCTTCAGCAAGGAGATTGTGAAAAATCACTTGCAATTCCTGGACTTGGGTAATAAAAGGCTTGCTATCTATCATTTTGTAGTCCAAAAACTTTGCAGCAACGAACTTTTCAACCCAGCATCTTCAGTTTTGTATTTCTTTTCAAGTGCAATCCACAGTTCTTTTAACGTTTCCACGCTACTGTAGATGTTATACAAAGCATCCTCCAGCCCGCTTAGAATATAATTCTTGCACAAAAAATCTGAATGCTTCCATGCCTCAATCACGAGAAAGCGTTCAGTCTCTGGAGTTTCATCGGACAGCACAAGAACATCTTCCTTGATGAACTTCTGGAGACTTAGAGTAGTCAAGTAGAAGAACATCTTTTGTTGCCAGCGCTTGAAATCAATCTTGGAAAATTTTCCGGGTTTCTCCGCCGGTGCCAATGCTGCCGGTGTTGTTCGGCTCGTTGAGGCATTGGCAGTTACCATCGGAACAACTTGGTTTCGGTTGTCATTCGTCATTTCTGTAAAAGAATGACACAAACATTAAAATCACGTAGATTTTAATCTCAAATAGAGTACAAAACCACAAAGGTTTTACTCTCCAGAAATAGTGAGTATAACACAAATACAAAAAATATATTAAATTCCTTAAGCTTGTTAGTAATCTATATTTGTAAAACAATTCTGGAGAAAATAAAATAACATAATCAGAAATGTAAACGAAATAATAAAAAAAAACCAATTCGAGCCCACTGAATTCACAATGTTTCCTTAAGGAATTTAATCCACTCCTAGTACCCAAGGTTATGAATTAATTCCTCCCAAGATAGAACGAATTACATACTGGTGTAGTGGTACTTCAAGCCCTAGTGTTTCAGCGAACACAAAGTTCGGTAGCAAATCACACTTACTGTTGCTTTCTTTGAAGTTAAAATATGCAGAAGAAAGGAGAAGAACTCAGAAAATTCGTATGAAAAATCTGAGAAAATGAACTTGTATTTATAGCTAAAGTTGGGCTGAAATCTGAAGAGGTGCAACTCTTCAGAATGGCTGTTTTTGCAAAATGGCCAAAGAATAAATGCCATAACATAAATGGCTATTTACTCAACAATAAAGAGGGAAAATTGAAGGGTAGTTAATTTTCTGTTACAAAAACAGAAAACTGAAAATTGGATAACTGAATTGGATTTAATATTAATATTTATTTTAATATTAATATTTTATTATTAAACCAAATATTTAATCACATTTCTGTTAATATTTACTATTAACAAATAAATTTGATAATAACAAAATATTTAATAACATTTCTGTTAATATTTACTATTAACAAATAAATTTGGTCCAAAAATTAATCAATCGACAACGACGGCGCGAGGCTTGCCTTCTTCTCAACTCTTTATGAGCTAGAAGAAGAGCAATTGCTTATATACCCATCAAAAACCTTTTCCTCTTCTCATATGAGACAATCAAGGAGGGAAACTCAAATATTTTATTTTTCCCTCAATTTCCCATTCACCCTATTTTAAGCATTAATAGCTTAAAAACCCAACATAAATTTCCTTCTTTCTCTCTTAATAATCCATCTACGCAATTAAAGCTCTTAACATTTTCTTGATAGTACTATTTCTGAAAAAAATTAAGACTATTTCTACTGCGCAGCATTTAATTGTGTTGTTGTCTACTGTTAGTTCTTTATTCTGCCATACCATTATAAATTCGGTGAGAAAGAGAGAAACTCTTTACAGAGCAGAGTTAAGAGGTTTAAAGACAAAAACAAGGATTAAAAATTATCTTCTAAGACGATGGCTGGAGAAGTTGTCATGAGAACACACACTTTGAGTCTCATAGTTGTTGCCACCCTCCTCCATTACGTAGCTTTTGCTAACCACTACCATTTCATCGTAAGCACATATTATTATCAGCTTCTCGATTAGTAATTAATAATCCTTATGTGAATTAATTATTAATTAACGTTGTATGGCATGGTAGGTTAAAGAAGCTTCGTTCGAAAGGCTGTGCAAATCAAAGGAAATTCTAACTGTGAATGGCAAGTTTCCAGGGCCGACCCTTTATGCTCACAAAGGATCTACTCTTATTGTTGATGTCTATAACAAAGGGAAGTACAACCTCACTATTCACTGGTAAATATATTCCAGTTTTCTTTTTATTTTTTACTTTGGTGCACCCTATATACCTTTTTAATTTTGTTCTTTTCAACCTTTGGTGATTTTACTTTCAAAATATATATACCAGGCATGGAGTGAAACAACCGCGGAATCCCTGGTCAGATGGTCCTGAATACATCACCCAGTGTCCAATCCAACCGGGCTCTAAATTCAGACAAAAAATAGTACTTTCTGATGAAGAAGGTACTATTTGGTGGCACGCGCATAGTGCTTGGGCGCGTGCCACAGTTCATGGCGCCATTGTTGTTTACCCGAAGCCCGGTACTAGTTATTCGTTTCCCAAGCCTCATGCTGAAATACCAATTATTTTAGGTACAATTATAAATGTTCCTTAATGGAATTACACATAAATTTATTTTTCATTTTCACAAATTTAACTAAGTTTCTTGTTCTTTAATTTGATTCTCAGGTGAGTGGTGGAAGGACAGTGTTGTGGAGGTTTTAAAGGAATTTACTGCCTCAGGAGGTCAGCCTAGGAATTCTGATGCTTTTATGATTAATGGTCAGCCTGGTGATTTTTATCCATGTTCAAAACATGGTAGGTACCCCATTGCTATCACAAAGTTATTGACATTGATCTTTACAAGTTTCTACATTAATATTGCTTATATACTAAAATAAGAAAATTTAACAAACTTTGGCTATAGGATTATTCTTTGCATTGAAATACTCATCTTTTCCTTTTATTGGCTTCATGATAGTAACACCTTTGAATATTTATCCCATACTATTTAATTGTTACATGCATCTAATAAAAACTTAGAGTTTAGCTTCTGGCATAATTTCTTTTAAATACTACTATCAGATCACCTAAATGATCAGTACCGGCAAGTAATCGTTCATAAAAAGTGGGATTAGTAATTAAAAAAAAAGGCTTGTTGCATGGTAATCAGGTTAAAATATAAGTACGACGTAGTTAAAAATCTTTTATATTATACACATAAATAAGTTAATTCCAAAACTTTACACCATTCATTATTTTCCATTCTTTTCTTTTCATGTTTGAGCAGGAACTTTCAAGCTAGAAATTAAGTCTGGGAAGACTTATCTGCTAAGAATTCTTAATGCTGCAATGAATGAAATTCTCTTTTTCGCGATTGCAAAGCACAAATTAACAGTGGTTGGAACAGATGGAAGCTACACAAAGCCATTGACAAGGGATTATATCGCGATAAGTCCTGGACAGACACTTGACTGCCTGTTTAAAGCCAATCAAGAACCTAATTTTTACTATATGGCTGCTAGAGCATATACTAATGGGACTAATGTCCAATTTGATAACACAACAACCACAGCCATTGTAAAATATGAAGGAAATTACTTGATTTCTTCACCTCTTTCACTGCCTTATTTACCTTCTTATGGTAACACACCTGCAGCTGTTGATTTCAGTGGCAACCTAAGAAGTTTAGCTTCTAAACACCATCCGATATCCGTCCCACTTAAAGTGAAAACAAGGTTGGTTTCAACTGTTTCAATTAACTTATTGCCTTGTCCTATAAACGGTACAAATGTTACAACATGCCAAGGACCAAACGGGACACGATTATCGGCTAGTATGAACAACATAAGTTTTTTGACACCAACATATAACATACTAGAGGCCTATTATTATCACATTAAGGGTGTGTTTGGGACCGAATTTCCTAGTTTTCCACCATATGTATTTAATTACACTGCTGATATCCTGCCTTTAGAACTCGAGTTACCTGAATTCGGGACACAAGTGAAAGTGTTGGAGTATAATACAACAGTTGAGTTGGTACTGCAGGGGACTAATTTGGTCACTGGCTTAGACCATCCAATGCATCTTCATGGGTACAATTTTTACGTTGTTGGTTGGGGATTGGGAAATTTTAACGAAAAACAGGATCCTCAGAACTATAATCTTGTTGATCCTCCTCGAAGAAACACCGTTGCTATCCCTAGAAATGGTTGGATTGCCATTAGATTCAGGGCAGATAACCCGGGTAAGTCTTCCTCATAACGCATACTTGCATTATTATTTTTATTTAGAGCTTATTTTTATACGCTGATATCAGGTCACCTAAAATATAACCACAGGCTTAACGAATTGTCGATAATAAGAGAAACTAGTTTCTTGAAAAATAAGATAGACAATCTTCAGAACACGTTAAATTACACTAAATGTAAAAATTGTTTACACACAACCAGTGTAGATAAGTTAAATTTCTTTTATTCATTGTGGAACTTATATTATGTAAACCCTTTGTTTTTTATTTCTTAATGTTTTAGGAGTTTGGATTATGCATTGCCATATTGAGCGCCATCTTACATGGGGGATGCAGACAGTGTTTATAGTGAAAAATGGACACAGGCCAGAACAACGCATTTTCTCTCCTCCTCAGGACATGCCACCTTGCTAATTTTCCTGACATATTGCTAAAATATTTATAATATAGTGATTATTTTAGGGAAGGAAACTATCCTGATAAATAATTTGTGGAGTTATGATAGGATACCATTTGAAACTGAAATTAGTTTTCATATGTAAATTTGCAACTGTTAAATTTGACATGAATGAAAATACTGTGGTTTTCCACATGATATCATTACGAAAGTTGTACAAATGTTTTAAATTTCCTTTTTTTTTTTTTCCCTTATGAATTCGTGCTGCTGTGCCAGTGGCCTTTCTTTTTGGAACATTAAATTAATTAACCGTTTATGTAAATTTGAATTTAATCTATTTAATATTACGAGAGGACACACATGAGGATAAAGAGCTCTGAATATTTCTAACCGAACACAAGCTGATGTTAGCTTAAATGGTTCCAAAATTTGACCCAAATCAATGACCTCTGGATATAAAAAGAAGGCTCAAAAGGCTTTGTCCATGAGGGGATGGAAGAGCATTGGGTTAACTAGCTGGCCAAGGATCCATTATTTTGTCACCTTCAAATTGTTTGTTTGAGAACAATGATGAGTCTTTAGTCCTATAATTTGATAGAACAACACAAGTTAAAAGGTAAGAGGCTAAGGAAAAGGGAAATTAATAAGACAGCAAACAAAACGCTTCATGAAGTGGAATCTTGTGAACTGTACAAGCAGAAACGGATTCAGAATATGAATTCTATGCATTTAGCTAGTATGACAAAATGTATAAAATAAAACAGTTATCCACCCATATTGTCCATTAAAAAATGAGTTGGATAATAAACTTTTTTTAAAGCGGGTCAAATATGGATAAGAACCATATTATCCACTTAGAAAATGGATAACTAATGGATAGCTAATGGGGTTTAACTTTTCCATTTGTAAATCCTCAAATTGGGGGTTCCTCAAGTTTAGGAGACTAGGAATTCTCTCAAAAGTGATCATATTCAAGATGCCACGGATATCATATTATCCGCCTGTTAACCCATTTTTTATCCATATTAAATATGGGTTGGGTCGGATAATTTATCCATTTTTGAATTGCCCATTTTCGACTCACCCATATCCGACCCGACCCCCTTATTTGCCACCCCTAGGTTAAGCCTTTAAGGTTTTTACCATTGAACCCATTATATTTTTAAAATCGTAGATTCAAATTTACTATTTGTTGCAATTTTAATGAATTTTTACACATAAATTTATGTTTTGTGTCGAAAGTTACGAGTTTAGTTGAATCCAATGTCAAAAGCTAAATCTGCTTCTGTGTATAAGAAGATATAGATCAACTACCTTTGTTCTAAGATTACGAGCCTAGCGTAACGTAAATATGGTTACTTGCTAATTATACGAACAATTTAAATTATATACATTGACGGTGAAAGAAATTTTTTTAACAATAAATTCACTTATTAGATGTACAGATAAATTTCTTATAAATATTAACTAGTAATTATTATTTGTGTCTTGAATTATTTTCTTGTGTTTTTAGGAAACTCATAATCCTTATAGGTTTGGGAAAACTCATCGTTCTAATAAATTTGGGAAAGGAAAAATTATTGTCCTTCTCGGATTATGAAACCTTTCTCTTATAGGTTTGAGACTATTAGGATCTATATATATGTCACGACCCGGATTTCCCACCGTCGGGATCGTGATGGCGCCTAACTCTTAGAATGCTAGGCAAGCCAACAGATACAATTCTATCACACCAATCACTAACCAAATCAGTAATTAACAATAATTTAAACTAAACCAATAAGAAGTACGGAAATTCTATAACAGATTAAAACACTATTACACGACTACCCGAAGATCTGGCGTCACAATCCACGAGCTTCTAACAGTTTCTAAAAATACTGGTTTAAAGAAAATACATATGTTCTCGAAATGAAAGAAAACAAGAAACCTAAGATAGGGGGGAAGGGGACTCCAGGGTCTGCGAATGCCAGTAGATCTACCTTGGGTCTCCTGATGGACAGAAGGCAGCAACCCAACTCTTATCAACGAGGTCCGGCACCGAAATCTGCACAGAAAGTGTAGAGTGCAGTATCAGTACAACCGACCCCATGTACTGGTAAGTGCCGAGCCTAACCTCGGCGAAGTAGTGACGAGGCTAGGACACGACAAATAACATGAACCTATGCAGTTAAATCATATACGAGAAAATAATAATAACGGGAACGGGAAAACACGCTGAGGGGAATGCAAAAATAAAGAATCACAACAATAGAGAATTTAAACAGCTAGTATACCTTGAACCAGTAACAACAAGTAAATACTGTAACGAAAAATGCACGGCATCTCCCTTCGTGCTTTTACTCTCAACCTCACCATATAAATCAGATAAGAATGGCACGACATCACCCTTCGTGCTTTTACTCTCGTCCTTACCATAAGAAACAATAGAAACAGCACGGCATTACCCTTCGTGCATTAACTCTCTCATAACATGGCACGGCATCACCCTTCGTGCATTATCGATATCAGAATACACACGACATCACCCTTCGTGCATTAACACTCACTCACAATATCTTGCACGGTATCACCCTTTGTGCTTTACACTCTTCCTCACCCAAACAACAGAAACAATAACAACCCAGCAAGGGAATCATCAATAACCAACCTCGTTTCAACAAATAACTTCACAATATAAATCTCAACTTGAGTCAATACTCAACCAATATCCAATATCAGCGAAACATAATAAGACTTGTTTAACATGAAGAATAACCAGTTTAAGCATGAACAGTACGTATAAAAGAATACAACAGTCACAAGTACAAGACTCACTCGCATGCTATGACCCGACAACAACGTATAGATACTTGTCACCTCACCTATACGTCATACTTAATAACTAAACACGTAGCAAATAAGGTAACAATATCCAATCCCTCAAGCTAAGGTTAGCCACAACACTTACCTCGATTCCACTGTCGAACTCAAGCCTCATAACGTTTTTCCCTTAGTTTTCACTTCTGATCCGCTCGTATCTAATCATAATTAACTTAATAATATCAATTATCGTTAAAGAAATCAATTTCAATGCAAAATTACAAGTTTCCCAACAATTCCCCAAAAAGTCAAAAACAGACACCGGGCCCGCTTGGTCAAAACTCGAGGTTCGGACCAAAACCCGTTTATCCATTCACCCACGAGCCCAAATATGTAATTAGTTTCGGAATCCGACCCCAAATCGAGGTCTAAATTCCCAAATTTGCAAAATCCCCAATTCTTCCTAAAATCCCTAATTCTACCATGGAAGAACAAGATTTAGGGCTAAATATCTAATGGGTGTTGATGGAATTGAAGGAAATGAGTTGAATAACACAAACCTTTGAATTGGTGTTGAAACCCCTCTTCAAAATCGCTCCTAAGTCGAGTTTTTATGAAATAGTTGTGAGTTTTTGAAAGAATCCCGATTCTGGTTTTGTTTTTAAAAGACTAGACAAGTCTGCATTGCGTTCGCGGTGCATTACGGCCAAAAAGGCCTTCGCGTTCACGATGAGCTGCTCGTGTTCGCGATGGTCTGTCCCCCCTGACCATCGCGTTCGCGGGCCTGGGACCGCGTTCGCGAAGAGCGACTCGATGTTTTTTCCCAACCCACCTCCCTTACACTATGCGTTCGCATAAGGTCGGTCGCGTTCGCGAAGGGCTAACCCCCAGTGCTCCGTATCTGCGACCAATGCCTCGCGTTCTCGTAGAAGAAATCCCTCCTCAGCCCAGCTTGCACTTCGCGTTCGCGAGGCACAATGTATCAGCATACCAGAAGCAGCAACACAGCAGATTTTCTAAGTCCAAAACATCCCGTAGCCTATCCGAAACTCACCCGAGACCTCGGGGCTCCAAACCAAACATGCACACAAGTCTAAAAACATCATACGGACTTGCTCGTGCGATCAAATCGCCAAAATAACATCTAAAACTACGAATTTAACACCAAAACACATGAAATCCTCAAGAATACTTGAAATTCCTATTTTCACAACCGGTCGTTTGAATCACGTCAAATTAGCCCCGTTTCTCACCAAATTTCACTGATAAGGTATAAATATTATAATGGACCTGTACCGGGCTCCAGAACCAAAATATGGGCCCGATACCAACAAGTTCAATCATTATTCAATTTCTAAATACCATTATATTTTCAGTTTAACAATTTTCTTCAAAAATTCATTTCTCGGGTTAGGGACCTCGGAATTCAATTCCGGGCATACGCCCACGTCCCATAGCTTACTACGGACCCTCCGGGACCGTCAAAGTACGGGTCCGGATCCGTTTACTCAAAATATTGACCGAAGTCAACTTAAATTAATTTTAAAGAAAAACTTAATATTTTCTCATATTTTCACATAAAGGCTTTCCGGAAACATGTCCGGACTGCGCACGCATATCGAGGCGAAGGAAAAATGAGGTTTTGAAGGCCTCGGAACCCCGAATTGGATTCTAAAACACGAGATGACCTTTTGGGTCATCACATTCTCCACCTCTAAAATAACCGTTCGTCCTCGAACGAACATAGAAAAGTACTTGAGCTAGTGAAAAGATGGGGAAATCTGCTCCGCATATCGGGCTCGGACTCTTAGGTAGCTGCCTCAACAGGCTGACCTCTCTACTGCACACGAACCGAAGGATAACTCTTCGATCTCAACTGACGAACCTGCCTGTCTGAAATGGCTACCGGCTCCTCCTCGTAGGTCAAATCCTTATCCAGCTGGACAGTGCTGAAATCTAATACGTGGGATGGATCGCCGTGATACTTCCGAAGCATGGACATATGAAACACTGAATGTACCGCTGATAAGCTTGGTGGCAACGCAAGTCTGTGAGCCACCTCTCCCACTCGATCAAGAATCTCAAAAGGCCCGATAAACCTAGGGCTTAACTTGACCTTCTTCCAAAATCTCATCACGCCCTTCATGGGCGACACCCGAAGCAACACTCGCTCTCCGACCATGAATGCCACATCACGAACCTTACGGTCGACATTACTCTTTTGCCTGGACTAAGCTGTGCGAAGTCTATCCTGAATGATCTTAAACTTATCCGAGGCATCCTGTACTAAATCTGTACCCAATAATTGAGCCTCCCTCGGCTCAAACCATCCAACCGGTGACCGACACCGCCTACCATATAATGCCTCATAGGGAGCCATCTGGATGCTCGACTGATAACTGTTATTGTAGGCAAACTCCGCTAACGGCAAGAACTGATCCCAAGAACCTCCAAAGTCAATAACACAGGTGCAGAGCATATACTCCAAAATCTGAATAGTATGCTCGGACTGTCCGTCCGTCTGAGGATGAAATGCTGTGCTCAACTCAACCCGCGTACCCAACTCACGCTGTACTGCCCTCTAGAAATGCGAGGTAAAGTGCGTACCTCGGTCAGAAATGATAGACACGGGCACACCATGATGACGAACTATCTCACGGATATAGATCTCTGCCAACCGCTCTGAAGAATAGGAAGCTTCCACAGGAATGAAATGCGCTGACTTAGTCAGCCTATCCATAATAACCCACACTGCGTCGAACTTCCTCTGTGTCCGTGGGAGTCCAACAATGAAGTCCATAGTGATACGCTCCCACTTCCACTCAGGAATCTTATCTTCTGAAGTAAACCATCAGGTCTCTGATGCTCGTACTTTACTTGCTGGCAATTCAAACACCGAGCTACATATGCAACAATATCCTTCTTCATCCTCCTCCACCAATAATGCTGTCGCAAGTCCTGATACATCTTAGCGACGCCCGTATGAATAGAATACCGGGAACTGTGGGCCTCCTCTAGAATCAACTCACGAAGTCCATCCATATTAGGCACACAAATACGACCCTGCATCCTCAAAACAGCATCATCTCCAATTGTAACGTGTTTGGCATCTCCGTGCCGCACTGTGTCCCTAAGGACAAGCAAATGAGGATCATCATACTGCCTCTCCTTGATACGCTCAAACAAGAAAGACCGAGCGACTGTACAAGCTAGAACACGACTGGGCTCAGAAACATCCAACTTCACGAACTGATTGGCCAAAGCCTGAACATCTAGTGCAAGCGGTCACTCACCGACTGGAATATACGCAACGCTGCCCATACTAACTGACTTCCTACTCAAAGCCTGGGATGGTACAAGATGGTGATATCATAGTATTTCAATAGCCCCAACCACCTCCTCCGCCTCAAATTTAGCTCCTTCTGCTTGAACAAATATTGCAAACTATTGTGATCCGTAAACACCTCACACGACACGCCATATAGATAGTGCCTCTAAATCTTCAGCGCGTGAACAATGGCTGCTAGCTCCAAGTCATGAACTGGATAATTCTTCTCGTGAATCTTCAACTGTCGCGAAGCATATGCAATAACCTTGCCACCCTGCATCAATACTGCACCAAGTCCAATACGAGATGCGTCACAATATACTGTATAGGGCCCTGAACCCGTGGGCAATACCAACACCGGCGCCGTAGTCAAAGCAGTCTTGAGCTTTTGGAAGCTCACCTCACACTCGTCCGACCACCTAAACGGGGCACCATTCTGGGTCAACCTGGTCATCGGGGCTGCTATAGATGAAAACCCCTCCACAAGCCAACGGCAATAACCCACCAAACCCAAGAAACTCCGAATCTCTATAGGTGATGTGGGCCTAGGCCAGTCTTTGACTGCCTCAATCTTCTTCGGATCCACCAGAATACCCTCTGCTGATACAACACGACCCAAGAATGCAACTGAACTCAACCAGAACTCACATTTCGAAAACTTAGCATATAACTGGCTGTCCCTTAGAGTCTGAAGAACGATCCGAAGATGATGCTCTTGCTCCTCTCGACTGCGGGAGTAGATCAAGATATCATCAATAAAAACAATCACGAAGGAATCCAAATAGGGCTTGAACACTCGGTTCATCAAATACATAAATGCTGTTGGGGCATTTGTCAACCCAAATGACATCACTAGAAACTCATAATGCCCATACCGAGTCCGAAAAGCTGTCTTAGGAATATTGGATGCCTTAATCCTCAACTGATGGTAGCCAGACCTCAAATATATCTTTGAAAACACCTTGGCACCCTGAAGCTGATCAAATAAATCATCAATCATCGGCAATAGATACTTGTTCTTGATGGTGACATTGTTCAACTGCTGATAGTCTATGCACATCCTCATCGATCCATCCTTTTTCTTTACAAACAACATTGGCGCATCCCAAGGCGAGACACTGGGCCTAATGAAGCCCTTATCAAGCAAATCTTGCAACTGTTCCTTCAATTCTTTCAACTCTGGCGGGGCCATACGGTATGGTGGAATAGAAATGGGCTGAGTTCCCGGAGCCAAATCAATGCGAAAGTCAATATCTCTGTCGGGTGGCATCCCCGGCAGGTCAGCAGGAAATACTTCTGGAAACTCACGAACAACTGGTACGGAATCCATGGAAGGAACCTACGCACTGGAATCACGAATATAAGCCAAATAAGCCAAACACTCCTTCTCGACCATACGCCGAGCCTTTATATAAGAAATAACCCTGCTGGTAGAATGACCAGGAGTCCCTTTCCACTCCAATCGAGGAAACCCTAGCAAGGCTAAGGTCACGGTCTTAGCGTGACAGTCCAGTATGGCATGATAAGGTGACAACCAATCCATCCCCAAAATAACATCGAAGTCAACCATATCGAGAAGTAGGAGATCTACACTAGTCTCAAGACCCCCAATAATAACCACACACGAGCGATAAACACGATCTAAAATAATAGAATCACCCACCGGTGTAGACACATATACAGGAGTACTCAAAGAATCACGAGGCACAACCAAATACGAAGCAAAGTAAGATGACACATAGGAGTATGTAGACCCTAGATCAAATAGAACTGAAGCACCTCTACTGCAAAATGAAATCGTACCTGCAATAACGGCATCGGATGCCTCAGCCTCAAGCCTGGCTGGGAAAGCATAACATTGGGGCTAGGCCCCACCACTCTGAACTATATCCCTGGGACGGCCTCCTGCTGGCTGGCCTCCACCTCTAGCGGCCTGACCTCCACCTCTAATACCTCGACCTCCACCTCTAGATGCCTGACCCCTACCTTTAGCTGGCTGAGCAGGCGGTGGAACACCCGGTGCCGGATCCATGGCACGAGAACCCTGATGTTGATAACTGCTCGACGCTCGAGGGCAAAATATAGCAATGTGCCTCGGATCGCCACAAGTATAACAAGACCTCGGCTGCTGAGACTGCTGACCCTGAAATTGACCCTGTCGGCCTGAGTAACCACCCTGAAAACTCTGGAGCGCAGGCGCACTGATAGGAGCTGGTGGTGCACTGTAGGGTAGCTGATCAGAATACTGCATATGAGAGCCACGACCACTTGAAGCACCGTGAGAAGCCTGAAGTGCTGAAAGAAGCGGTCTAGGAGGATGGCCTCTACCAAAAGAATCCCTGCCTCTAGACGAGGCACCACTGGACCTACCAGAATGACGAGGCCTCTTGTCAGACCCCTGACCACTCCCCTGAGCTAAAACCATCTCAACTCGCCTGGCCACATTGGCCGCATCCTGAAAAGAAATCTCGCTCCCTGTCTCTTTAGCCATCTACAATCTGATAGGCTGAGCGAGTCCCTCAATAAACCTCCTCACCCTCTCTCTCTCGGTGGGGAGTATAAGAAGAGCATAATGAGCCAAATCAACAAACCTAGTCTCGTACTGAGTGACAATCATTGAACCTTGCTAAAGATGCTCGGACCGCCTGCGATAGTCCTCTCTCTGAGTGATAGGAAGGAGCTTCTCGAGAAATAGCTGAGAGAACTGGTCCTAAGTCAAGGCAGGCGACCCAGCTGGTCTAGTCAACACAAAATCATTCCACCATCTCTTGGCAGACCCTATAATCTGGAATATAGCAAAGTCGACCCCATTGGTCTTCACTATCCCCATGTTCCGCAATACCTCATGGCAGTGGTCAAGATAATCCTGGGGGTCCTCAGAAGCTGCCCCACTAAAATGAACCAAGAAAAGCTTGGTGAACTTGTCCAACCTCAACAAAGCCTCAGAAGACATAGATGATCAACCAGCTGCCTGAGCCGCAACAACTGGCTGAGCTACTCCCACTGACTGAGCTGCTGGAGTCTGAAACTGAGGAGCTATCTGCTCCGTAGTGTGGGTAGCGAGAGTCTGGGCTCCTCCCCCAGCCTGAGAGACGGCTGGTGCTACAGGAAATGTGCCAGTCTGAGCTACACTCTCCATAAGGCCCACTAGGCGGACCAAAGCATCCTGAAGTACTGGGGTAGCGATAAACCCCTCTGGAACCTGAGCTGGCCCTATCGAAACGGTCTGACCTGGAACCTCATCATCAAACTCCACCTGACGCTCTGCTACTAGTGCTGCTGCTCGAGCTCTAGGCTGAGCCCTGCCCCTACCTCGACCTCTACCATGGCCTCGGCATCGTCCTCTGCCCCTCGTAGGAGCTGCCACTGGGAGCTCGGGCTGCTGATCAGCTGATGAGACGGTACGTGTTCTCGCCATCTGCAAAAGACAAGATTAGAGGTCCAATTAGCACTGAGAAATCAAATCGCACGATAGAGAAGAATAGGTGTGAAGTTATTCCTAAACTCTGTAGCCTCTGGGGGATATGCACATACGTCTCCGTACCGATCCCTCAGACTCTACCTAGCTTGTTCGTGAATAGTGAGACCTAAGCAACCTAGTGCTCTGATACCAACTTTTCACGACCTGGATTTCCCATCGTCGGGATCGTGATGTCGCCTAACTCTTAGAATGCTAGGCAAGCAAACGGATACAGTTCTATCACACCAATCACTAACCAAAAGAGTAATTGACAATAATTTAAACTAAACTAATAAGAAGTACGGAAATTCTATAACAGATTAAAACACCATTACACGACTACCCAAAGATGTGGTGTCACAATCCACGAGCTTCTAAGAGTTTCTACAAATGCTGGTTTAAAGAAAATAAATCTGTTCTCGAAATGAAAGAAAACAAGAAAACTAAGATAGGGGGAAGGGGACTCCAGGGTCTGCGAACACCGGTAGATCTACCTTAGGTCTCCTGATGGACTGAAAAAAGCAATCCAACTCTAATCAACGAGGTCCGACAGCGAAATCTACATAGAAAGTGCAGAGTGTAGTATCAATACAATGGACCCCATGCACTGGTATGTGCCGAACCTAATCTCGGCGAAGTAGTGACGAGGCTAGGACACGACAAATAACATGAACCTATATAGTTAAATCATATACGAGAAAATAACAATAACGGAAGTTTAACAGATAATAACAGGAAGGGGAAAACATGCTGAGGGGATTGAAAAAATAAAGAATCACAACAATAGAGAATTTAAACAGCTAGTAGACCTTGAACCAGTAATAACAAGTAAATACAGTAACGAAAAATGTACGGCATCACCCTTCGTGCTTTTACTCTCAACCTCACCATATAAATCAGATAAGAATGGCACGACATCACCCTTCGTGCTTTTACTCTCGTCCTTACCATAAGAAACATTAGAAACGGCACGACATCACCCTTCATGCATTAACTCTCTAATAACATGGCACGACATCATCCTTCATGCATTATCGATATCAGAATACGGCACGACATCACCCTTCGTGCATTAACACTCACTCACAATATCTTGCACGACATCACCCTTTGTGCTTTTCACTCTTCCTCACCCAAACAACATAAACAATAACAACCCAACAAGGGAATCATCAATAACCAACCTCGTTTCAATATTTAACTTCACAATATAAATCTCAACTGGAGTCAATACTCAACCAATATCCAATATCAGGAAAACATAATAAGACTTGTTTAACATGAAGAATAACCAGTTTAAGCATGAACAGTACGTATAAAGGAATACAGCAGTCACAAGTACAAGACTCACTCGCATGCTATGACCCGAAAACAACGTATAGATACTCGTCACCTCACCTATACGTCGTACTTAACAACTAAACACGTAGCAAATAAGGCAACAATACCTAATCCCTCAAGCTAAGTTTAGCCACAACACTTACCTCGATTCCATGGCTGAACTCAAGCCTCAAATACCGCTTTTCCCTTAGTTTCCACTTCCAATTCGCTCATATCTAATCATAATTAACTTAATATTATCAATTATCGCTAAAGAAATCAATTTCAATGCAAAATTACAAGTTTCCCAACAATTCCCCAAAAAGTCAAAAACCGACACTGGGCCCGCTTGGTCAAACTCGAGGTTCGGACCAAAACCCGTTCACCCGTTCACCCACGAGCCCAAATATATAATTAGTTTCGGAATCCGACCCCAAATCGAGGTCCAAATTTCCAAATTTGCACAATCCCCAATTCTTCGTAAAATCCCTAATTTTACCATGGAAGAACAAGATTTAGGTCTAAAAATCTAATGGGTGTTGATGAAATTGAAGGAAATGAGTTGAAGAACTCAAACCTATGAATTGGTGTTGAAATCCCTCTTCAAAATTGCTCCTAGGTCGAGTTTTTATGAAAGTGTTGTGAGTTTTTGTAAGAATCCCGATTTTGATTCTGTTTTTAAAAGACTGGACAAGTCTTCATCGCGTTCGCGATGGACCTATCGCGTTTGCAGTGCATTGCGGCCAAAAGGGCCTTCGCCTTCGTGATGGTCTGTCCCCCTTGACCATCGCGTTCGCGGGCCTGGGACTGCATTCGTGAAGAGCAACTCGATGTTTTTTCCCAGCCCACCTCCATTACACTACACGTTCGCGTAAGGTCGGTCGCGTTCGCGAAGGGCTAACCCCCCAGTGCTCCGCGTCCGCGACTAATGCCTCGCGTTCGTGTAGAAAAAATCCCTCTCCAGCCGAGATTGCACTTCACGCTCGCGAGAGTTGCTTCGCGAACGCGAAGCACAAAGTATCAGCATACCAGAAGCTGTAACACAGAAGATTTTCTATGTCCAAAACTTCCTGTAGCCCGTCCGAAACTCACCCTAGCCCTCGGGGCTCCAAACTAAACACCACACAAGTCTAAAAACATCATACGGACTTTCTCGTGCGATCAAATCGCTAAAATAACATCTAAAACTATGGATTTAACACCAAAACTCATGAAATCCTTAAAAATACTTGAAATTCCTATTTTCACAACCGGACGTCTGAATCACGTCAAATCAAACTCGTTTCTCACCAAATTTCACAGATAAGGTATAAATATTATAACGGACCTATACTGGGCTCCAGAACCAAAATACGGGCCCGATACCAACAAGTTCAAACATTATTCAATTTTCTAAAAACCATTATATTTCCATTTTAACAATTTTCTCAAAAATTCATTTCTCAGGCTAGGGACCTCGGAATTCAATTCCGGGCATACGCCCACGTCCCATATTTTACTACGGACCCTCCGGGACCGTCAAAGTACGGGTCCGGGACCGTTTACTCAAAATGTTGACCGAAGTCAACTTAAATCAATTTTAAAGGCAAAACTTAATATTTTCTCAAATTTTCACGTAAAGGCTTTCCGAAAACACGCCCGGATTGCGCATGCAAATTGTGGAGAAGGAAAATGAGGTTTTTAAGGCCTCGGATTAGGCTTAGCCGAACCTCATTAGATCCTTGTGTTGATTTTTCTTCTCTATTTTATTTGTGTGTGATTGTGTGCTAGTTAATCCACGATCATCCGCAACAATTGGTATCATAGCAAGGTTCGGGTTTCTACATATAATCTAGGGTTTAGTTGTCTTTATCATCTTCAACAAAGTACGAAATAGAGAAATTCAATGGGGGTTCTAGTACCAGTTTATGGAAGATTAGGATGAAGTCGTCTCTGGTGTTACAAGAATTATGGAAGGCAATTGATGAGGATTTTCCTGAAAAGATGAAAGATGAAAGAGACCGAGAATGCAGACATGAAGGAGATGACTTTGAGTGCAATCTTCATGAGCGTTACATATAGCGTTCTTCAGATAATTGCTGAAGAAACTTCTGCAGCAACAACATCGAAGAAGTTGGATGATCTATATTCTATGAAATCACTGACAAACCGCCTCTACCTGAAAAAGAGGTTATACAATCTATATATGAACAAAGATACGCATGTTAAAACTCACCTCGATGAGTCTAATTCAATTATAATAGACTTGAAGAACGCGAATAACAAATTGAGAGTGAGGAACATGCCTTGATTGTGTTATGTTCTTTGCCACCATCTTATGATAATTTTGTCGATACATTAATGCTATATAGGAAAGACGATATTTCACTAGAAGATGTCAGTAATGCACTAAAATCTAAAGAGTTCAAAAAGAGCTTTCCAGACAGCAGAATTGAGGGTGAGGGTCTTGTGAGTAAAGTAAGAACACAACAAAAGGACGTCAACAGAAAAAAGTCAATCACCAGATCGAAGTCTAGATCAAACAAGCAGAACTATTATGAGTGCGGGAGGCAAGGTCACTACAAGAGAGATTGTCCTAAGCTGAAAGAGAAAAGAGGGCAGCAGAAAGTAGATAATTCTGCAAATATTATTGACACTTGCAATAATTCTGATGATATTGACTATGTAGGGAAAGTTTGTGCCGTGAGTTCTAGTCATGGGTATAATTCCCGGGGTTCTTGATTTTGGCGCTACTTTCCATATATGTCCACATAAGAATTAGTTTGCAACTTACAAGCATATGAGTGAGATTGTCTACATGGGTGATAATAATCCATTATTAGTAGAGGGGATTGGTAACATCAGATTGAGAATGTTCGATGGAATTATCAGAAACATCGAGTGTTGGCATGTTCCTCTGATAAAGAGAAATTTGATTTCCTTTTCGATTTTAGATGATCATGGGTATAAGTTTCACTCCAAGAATGGAATACTTAAAGTGTGTAAAAACTCCATTGAACTCAGGAAGGGTAGACTGAATTCTAAATTGTATCATCTTCAGGCCAATGTAGTTGAAAGGGAAGCTGCTGTAGCTTTTGAAAAAAGTGATCTAAATCAGTCTCAGTTGTGGTACTTGAAACTTGGTCATATGAGTGACAAGTGATTGTCTTTGTTGAACAAGCAGAATTTTTTGGTTGGTTACAAAAATCAAGTTTAAAATTTTTGTGAGCATTGTGTGTTTGGTAAACAGACAAGGGTAAAATTCACCAAGAAGGTAGAGCACAAGACCAGAGACAAGTTTGATTATATACATTCAAACTTGTGGGATCCAAACAGAGTTCCCTCCAAGAGTGGTGTTAGGTATTTTATGACTTTGATTGATGATTACTCAAGGATGGTGTGAGTGTATTTTCTGAAAATAAAAGATGAGGCATTTTTGACATTTGTTAAATGGAAGATGATGTTGAGAGACGAAAAGAAAATTTAAGTGTCTTCGGACTGTCAAAGGGTTGAAATTTTGGAATTTTGAGTTCAATAATTTTTACAGCAGAGAGGACATAATGAACACCGTACATGTGTTGTAGAACGTATGAATAGAACGCTTTATGATAGAGCACAAAACATGCTTTCACACTCATGTGTTAGCAAGAATTTTTGGGTTGAAGCAATCAATACAACTTGTTATTTGGTCGACAGATCTCCATCCACAACTATTGAGTTTAAAACTTCTTTTGATCTATGATTTGGTTGCCTGCTGATTATTCTAATTTGAGGATATTTGGTTGTCCTCCTTACGCTCATGTGAGGGATGGAAAACTTGAGCCGATGGCACATAAGTGCATATTTCTAGGGTATGCAACTGGAATAAAAGATTATAGTTGTGGTGCACAGATCAAAAAAATCCAAGGTTAATTATCAGTAGGGATGTAACATTCAATGAATATTTCTCACTAGATAGTGAGAGGAAAAGGCAATAGCAGAAACAAATCATGGTGTCAGTGACTGCATAGAGCTAGAAATTGAATTTCCATTAGCTTAGCTGTAACGACCCGATCGGTCGTTTTGAGCTCTAGCACGTCGTTCAGCGGTTTGAGGCCATGAGCAGCTTCTATCAGATATTATGACTTGTACGCATGGTCGGAATTGAATTCCGGGAAGTTCGGAGTTGATTTGGAAAGAGAATTCGCATTTCGGAAGCTTTAAGTTGGAGGAATTGACAAGGATTAGATTTTTGAGTAAACGACCTCGGAATCGGGATTTGAAGGTTCCAGCAGGTTCGTATGATAATTCTGGACTTGGGCGTATGTCCGGATCAGGTTTCGGATGACCTGGGAGCGTTTTAGCGCCTATTGTGGAAGTTAGCATTTTGGAAGAATTTCATAAGTTTGGGTTGAAGTGCATTTCATTGTTATCAATGTACAATTGGGATTCTGAGTCTGGGAATAGCTCCATATGGCAATTCTGGAATTAGGAGTGCAATCGGAAGTGGATTTGGAGGTCTGTAGATCATTTTGGAGTCATTTGGTGAAAGTTAGAAATTTGAAAGTTTTTGAGAAGTTGACCGGAGTTGGACTTTTTGATATCGAGGTCGGATTCCAATTTTGGAAGTTGAAGTAGGTCCGTAATGTCGAATATGACTTGTGTGCAAAATTTGAGGTCAATCGGACGTGATTTGATAGGTTCCGGCATCGAATGTAGAAGTTTGAAGTTCAAAAGTTCATCAAGTTTGAAATGGGGTGTGATTTGTGATTTTAGCGTTGTTTGATGTGATTTGAGACCTCGATCAGGTCCCCATTATGTTTTGGAATTGGTGAGTGTGATTGGACGGGGTCCCGGGGGCCTCGGGTGGAATCCGGGTGGTTAACGGATCGAAGATGGAACATAAGAAATGGCTGAAGTGCACCAATTCTGGTGTAATCGCACCTGCGCAAGTTTGACCGCAGGTGCGTGACCGCAGAAGCGAAGAAGTGGTCGCAGGTGCGGTTAGGGCGAAGAAGGGCAGTGACCGCAGGTGCGAAGGGATGTCTGCACCTGCGAGGTCGTAGATGCGGCTAAGTGTCGCAGGTGCGAGAATGGGGAAGGCAGCCTGGGGCGCAGGTGCGGAGAATTACCCCACAGATGCGGGTGCCCATATGCACTGAGGAGTCCGCATAAGCGGAAATTGGACTTTAGCCCAGGACCACAGAAGCGGCACATGCGCCGCAGAAGCGGGTTCGCAGAAGCGGTCTATGCACCACAGGTGCGGAAATGGTGGAGGTAGTGAGGTTTCTTTAAAATGGGGGTTTGGCCCATTTTCTTCCATTCACTCTTGTTTGGACGATTTTTGGAGAACTTCAAGTGGGGGTTTTCATCATCAATGACAAGGTAATCTATCCCCACCTCTCTTGAGTTAAATACATTGAATATGTATAGATTTTAGCATGAAAATTGGTGGAAATTTGGGAGATTGAGGAAAACCTAGAAATTTAATATTCTTGGATTTGACCATAATTTCGGACATGAAATTTGAGTAAATTATACATTTGAGCTCGTGAGATTATGAGTAAACTTTATCTTCGAAAAAATTTAGAATCCGGGCACGTGGGACCAAGGGCGATTTTGTCAACTTTTCAAGTGGAGTTGGAAATTTTTATAAATTGAATTTTTATAAGTATTATGGTATATTTTCATTGGTTTTCCTATTATTTGGCTAGTTTTGGTAGCGTTGGCATCGATTTGAGTCATCGAAAAGGCGTGGAATGCCAGTTATGGAACTTCAGAGTGAGGTGAGTCTCCTTTCTAACCTTGTAAGAGGGAATTGTCCCCATAGGTGAATTAATTGGTTATGTGCTTCTATTTGTGGGGGCTACGCACACACGAGGTGACGAGAGTCCGTGCGTAGCAACTAATATGCTTAAGTCTGGGTAGTCTAGGACCCAAAAGCATGCTTTACTTGTAATACTTCAAACCTTATGGTCAATTTAAAATTCTTAGATCATATCGAAGTGGTAAAAGAATTTCTAAAGGAATTAAACATCATTTTCTTGACCGTTAAAAGGAAGTTGTCATTTCCTTGAGTAATTGTTTCCCTGATGATTCTTGATTGACTGTTTGGTGTGTTTATTTATATTTGACCGCGTCGCATGTATGATTTGCGAAGCGGGGTAATAGATGCATCTATGGTTCGTTCCATTCGACCCTCTAGTAGTGCACAGTTTAAATATTGTTGGCTCATCCGTACGACCTCAGCATGATTTGCGCATTCTTGTATTGGTTGCCTTAAAATTCATAGGTGTTGATATTTGTTCTCCCTGGCCTGACATAAATGTATAAATGATGAAAATGAATTTGGGAATTTCCTATAAATGAAAGAATTGTTTACTCTCCTCATGCTATTGAGTTATAGCCATTTTTATGAAAATCCTCGATTTACTATGTTATCGGTATAATATTATTGGACCACTAGTAAGTATCGAAGTCGACCTCTCGTCTCTACTTCTTCGAGATTAGACGGGATACTTACTGAGTACACGTTGTTTTTGTACTCATGCTACACTCGCTGTGCATTTTTGTTGCACAAGCACATGTACCTCTAGCGGCCTAATGGGCGTAGCAACTTGGATGATACAGAGACTTAGGTGAGCTGCATCTCTCGAGGCGACCCGTAGCCAGCATAGTCTCTTTCAATGTATAGTGTTTACTTTCTGTCCAAATTTATATTCCGGATAGTTAGTGTACTTTGTTTGACTTCTAGAAATAGCTGATGCACTTGTGATATCGGGTTCTGGGATGATTTTGGGATCATTCAGTAAATAAATTTTGTAAAGACATCATTATTTATTCAGTGAAGTTTATTATTATTCATTGTTTAATGTTTAAAAGAAATGATTTTGAAAATATTAAAACAAAAATTTACAAGTCATATGGTGTTGGCTTACCTGACAGTGGTGTCCAGCGCCATCACGACCCTTAGTGGATTTTGGGTCGTGACAAAATGGTATCAGAGCACTAGGTTCCATTAGGTCTCACGAGTCATCAGCGAGTCTAGTAGAGTCTTGCAGATCGGTACGGAGACGTCTGTACTTATCTTCAAGAGGCTACAAGGCTGTTAGGAGCACTTCCCTTCTTGATTTCCTCATCGTGCGATTTGATCCCTTTGAGGCTTATGCCTTCATTTTCTTTCCATTCAATCTTATGCGACGTGAAAAGCTGGTTAAAAATCGGGAAGTGATTAATAGTAATAATACTACAGATATGGTGCGGGAAGTTTCTCCTTGCGTGGTTGGTTAGTCTATCGTCGTTGCCTTGCGGAAGGATATTCTGTCTTTTCGGCTTAGTAGTTGTACTTCTAAGAGCCTTGAGGCTATGCACAGGTTGCTATGATGCCCATGAGCGGTTATCACATAGTAATGATGCGATGGTAGGATATTTGCCCATGTGTTGGCGGTGAATGACTTGAAAGGAGGTCTACTCAGTGCATGATTCAGAGATTCGGTATTTTATTTCCGCCGGAGGAAAGGCAATCGAACTAAATGATCAGTTTTGGGTTAATAGAGTAACGAGACTTGGTGTTTTCAAGTGTGGTAGAACTTTTATCTGCAACGAGGTGTCGTCGTCCTCGATTGAATGTGTTTAGTTCGCCGGTGCTATAATCTTCTACAATTTGCCTTTGGGGCAGGATATTGTATGGTAGTACTGAAGAAGCGGCTGTCAGAGATCGCGGGGTGCGGTGGTTCGGGATTGAATCGGTGTTTCTAATGTCGACGACTCGAGAAAGATGATCTTCGGAAAGGTTTAAAGTAGTAGCGATCTGTTGGTGCAAGTGCTACAGAGATAGATTTTGATCTAAGGCAACAACTGGGCGGCAAAGGACGAGGAAGGACATGTGGGAAGTGTCTTGTGGCAATTAAACTTCTAGAAGGCCTAGTGTGGAAAACAGGAGTCGAGCAGTTTCTTAAAGGAGTTAGTTTGACCAAAGTGGGAGAGTGGCAGAGTAGCGTATGGGTTTTGTGGTAGGATGACTACACACCCTAAGGAAAAGTTTAGAGTGATTTGGGAGTTTTAGTGGATGGTGATTAGGTCCACGGGCTTAATTTGAAATATCGGCTATTATACGGCGGGAGATTTGATACAATAGAAAGGAGTTGCTTGATATGAAGAAGGATACAACATGACTTTGGATAGGAAAGTATTGTCGCATATTTGGTTGATGCCCATGAGGAGTAAATGGGCTTGCACAACTAGCGAACGAGTATGGGCTCGAGTTGGGATGTGGATTTCATAGTAATTGTGTAGTGCAGCGTCGTTGAGAGATGCCGACATGTAATTTCCATAGGTGGGTTGTCTCCTGTGAGCAAATCAGCGGTCGCGTGGTGTTGATGAAGCTTATGCGAAGATTTCACTAGCTATCCAGTAAGGGGTCGAATATGTAAAAGTTGCTAGGGATTCGGAATGTTCATGGCAGGTCGAACAGAAGGATTTCGAGGAAGTTGGTGGGTTGGTTATGCAAGATCATGTCAACAATGAAGAATGAATCTTGGTGGGTTCTAGAGTTGTGTAATGATGGCTTCAAGCTAAGTGGGAGAGTCCCACCGCCTGCGATTGGGTGCATGGTTATCTTCTTGTGCGGTTTTGGGTTATCGGCGTATTGGTAAGTTATTTCAGCTAAGGGAAAAAAACATAAGTGGTAATTTGAGCAAAGGAATTAATAAAGGTCTGCTATAGATGGCCTTATTGACTCATGTTCAGGCTTTGGAAAGATTCAAGATTTATGCTTCGTACAAAGGTGATTTAGAAGGGAAGTGATTCAGTTAGGTGCTTCATCGAGATGGGTGTTCATGTGCCAACGGAGCCTTGGAGTTGATTATATGCGGGACCAAGCCAGAGTGGGTGACTTTCAACAATGGTCCTAGTGAAATCAAAGGTTAAAAATGCGGCGCCTAAGGATTTCAAGCCGCAGTATGGTTAAGAATCGAGCTTTTGTAACGGATTATGATAAGAGGCTCGGAATTTCTATGATATCTTCAGCTTGCAGTGTGGTATTTGGGTGAATGAGAGAAACAAACTTCGAATTTAGAGGGGTTATCGAAATGGGTGTATCAGTTGAAGATGCAAATATGCACACAAGGAAGGTATGAGGTGGTTCATGGGATTTGAGACAGCATGGTCTCGTGATACAAGGCAACTCGGGATGAGTGCGGATTGAGTGCGTTATGTGTTGAATGGAGTTATTATTATTTCTAAGGCAATCAAGGATGAACTGGAAGAAGTTACATTGGTTAGCCATAGTTGAAGTGGCATATTGGTGGTAGTGATCAGTTCCTTCAGCGTGATTTACTTATGCATGTGATTCATGATGGTACGTGTGAAGATGGACGGCCGCCATAATTGATTTTATTTGGGAATATTCAAGTATTATGGCTTGTTATGTGTGGACGAATCCCGGAAGGGTTATGGTGGCTTAGACCACTACTTGAGGATTAGAATGTTCTACGGTTATGAGAATTCACTCGCGTGTTGCTATGGCTCTCTTGGTATGGGATAAGTAAAAGGTTTCAATATGATGAAGTGTTTACCCTATTAGTGGTTCGGGAGTTATGATGAAATTCTGGCACTATCGTATATTGGCATGTTAGGTGCAGTGAGTGGTATGAAAATTTGGAAGTAAGGAACCAAGGTTGCGGTTCGGTGTTGGCAAGGATGTCACGAGCTGGGATGAACAAGAAAGGGATTTGGATGTTTAGAGTAAGCTGGTATTATCTTCAGCGTCACCTGAGGTCGGTGTTTTGTGAAAGAGGCTTTGCAACCTGGTTATGGATTCTTGATTTGCTTTACAGCGTTAGTGCGGCCGGTGGTATGGATGTGCAGACTGGTTATCTGGTGCGGAAGGTCGTGGGAGCGTGTCTCACGGGGAGATTGTATAAGTGTGACATGTAGTCACTGGATTGATTGGAAATTTAAACCAAGTATGAAGATTGTGGCGATATCGCTAATTTGAGAATTATGCCTGAAGGGCACTCGGTTTATTGGGATGTGGACTGTGGAGGTTTACTTCGGTTATGATGGTTGTTCTTGTGAGCTATAGGAAAAAGGGGTATTTATGGACCCTTGAAAGGTTATTTGCCTAGTACGAAGCGATCAAAATTGGCTTGAGGTCTGTGGATGGATTTAAATATGTAGATGGGCTCTATATCAGGCCAGATGTGTTCATTTCAGCATCGCGCTCCTTATGAAGGAGTATCCGGACGTGGGATGTTATTTTGTCGTCAGCTATTTCATGTAATATGATGTTGTGCCGTGTGAGTGGTGAAGCGGTTTGGTAAATTTCTTATGTGTTGAGATTCTGTATGGCGATGGTGGTATGTGAGTAGGATGGCTCTTGTAATCCAGATTATATATCGCAACTCAGTTGTTCTTGAGTTCGTAGCATATGGCGGTATCTATCTTCCAAGGGATAGTATTATGCACTTAGCGTGCTTGTGGCCGATACTCGGCATCTTGTAGTAATGAGCAATTTAGCTCGGTAAGTATCTCCTTATGTGAATTTTATGTGTGGATCGGGTGGCACGCCGCCACGGGTAAGCCGTTTGGATCGGGTTGCACGCCGCAACAGTGTGGTGTTGAGTATAGTCCCTTATATTCTATTTTGTATGTTTTGTTTCCCATTTTCTGAAAAAGGTTCATGACACCTTTTCGGTTGTCTAATTAATTGCGTGGGTTGAGTAGTCCCTTTACAGAGTTCGTTTTCCTTATGTATCACGTTCAAGTTTGTAGCCTATCGGCACATTTTGGCATCATATGAGACTTCTGGTCATATCTGGGGTGGCTTATTTCCTGAGTAGCTTATGCTGGGTGAGACGAGATTGTTGGATCTAGGATCAGTGCGATCGGATTATATGAAGTATATTAAAGAGAAAATACCATTATTTGGTTCAGAATGAGGTAATGATTCTTGTCAGGAGTATAGACTCAACGGTTGGTCGACTCGGTAGTGGTTATGAATTTCTACACGTCTCTTCTGTCGTGGCGGCATTGTAAGAGTTGGAACAAGACTTATACATGTCATGAGGTGCATTGTGAGCATCAGATTTGGGGAATGTCGGTTGTATGATCAGAGAGTGTTATTATGGTCCTATGAATGATGTGGCACATGGTGAGAATTCAGCAAAGGTATGCAGTCATGTTCTGGTACATCGTGTAGTGATTGAAACGGTGTTCATATATTGGAAGCAGGCCCGACAGAGAATTTCGGATGTTGAAACTGGGCTCTGAGGCTCATTTGCCTAAATAAAAGAGAATATCTTCAGGTTTGATCGAGCTAATGTGCTCAACTGAGTTGTGGTAGCATGGGTAGGTGCACAAGGTGTTAAACAGAGATTTCGGACAACTCCAGTGCAGGTCTCAGCACGTTCGAGGATGAACGTATGTTTAAGTGGGAGAGAATGTAACGACCCGACTGGTCGTTTTGAGCACTAGCACGTCGTTCGACAGTTTGAGGCCATGAGCAGCTTCACATCAGGTATTATGACTTGTACGCATGGTCGGAATTGAATTTCGGGAAGTTCGGAGTTGATTTGGAAAGAGAATTCGCATTTTAGAAGCTTTAAGTTGGAGGAATTGACAAGGATTGGATTTTTGAGTAAACGACCTCGGAATCGGCATTTGAAGGTTCTAGCATATTTGTATGATGATTTTGGACTTGGGCGTATGTCCGGATCGGGTTTTGGATGACCCGGGAGCGTTTCAGCGCCTATTGTGGAAGTTAGCATTTTGGAAGAATTTCATAAGTTTGGGTTGAAGTGCATTTCAGTGTTGTCAATGTCCGTTTGGGATTCCGATTCTGGGAATAGCTCCGTGTGGTGATGCTATTATTGGGAGCGCGATCGGAAGTGGATTTGGAGGTCCGTAGGTCGTTTCGGAGTCATTTGGCAAAAGTTAGAAATTTGAAGGTTTTTGAGAAGTTTGAGCGGAGGTGGACTTTTTGTTATCGGGGTCAGATTCCGATTCCGGAAGTTAGAGTAGGTCCGTAATGTCGAATATGACTTGTGTGCAAAATTTGAGGTCAATCGGACGTGATTTGATAGGTTTCGACATCGAATGTAGAAGTTTAAAGTTCTAAAGTTCATCAAGTTTGAAATGGGGTGTGATTTGTGATTTTAGAGTTGTTTGAAGTGATTTGGGGCCTCGAGCAGGTCCGCACTATATTTTGGAGTTGGTGAGTGTGATTCGACGGGGTCCCGCGGGCCTCGGGTGCAATCCGGGTGGTTAACGGATCAAAAATAGAACATAAGGAATGGCTGAAATGCACCAGTTCTGGTGTAATCGCACCTGCGCAAGTCTGACTGTAGGTGCGTGATCGGAGAAGCGAAGAAGTGGTCGCAGGTGCGGTTAGGGCGAAGAAGGGCAGTGACCGCATGTGCGAAGGGATGTCCGCACCTGCGAGGTCGCAGATGGGGCTAAGCGTCGCAGGTGCGAGAATGGAGAAGGCAGCCTGGGGCGCAAGTGAGGAGACCGCAGAAGCGAAAATTGGACTTTAGCCTGGGACCGCAGAAGCGGCACATGCGCCGCAGAAGCGGGTCCGCAGAAACGGCCTATGCACCGCAGGTGCGGTAATGCTGGAGGCAGTGAGGTTTCTTTAAAATGGGGGTTTGGCCCATTTTCTTCCATTCACTCTTGTTTGGATGATTTTTGGAGAGCTTCAAGTAGGGGTTTTCATCATCAATGACAAGGTAAGCTATCCCCACCTATCTTGAGTTAAATACATTGATTATGTATAGATTTTAGCATGAAGATTGGTGGAAATTTGGGAGATTGAGGAAAACCTAGAAATTTAGTATTCTTGGATTTGACCACGATTTTGGACACGAAATTGAGAGTAAATTATACATTTGAGATCGTGAGGTTATGGGTAAATTTTATCTTCGAAAAATTTCAGACTCCGGGCACATGAGCCCGAGGGAAATTTTGTTAACTTTTCAAGTGGAGTTGGGAATTTATGTATATTGAATTGTTATAAGTATTAGCGTATATTTTCATTGGTTTGCCCATTATTTGGCTAGTTTTGGGAGCGTTGGCATGGATTTGAGTCATCGGAAAGGCGTGGAATGCCGGTTATGGAACTTCGGAGCGAGGTAAGTCTCCTTCTAACCTTGTAAGAGGGAATTGTCCCCATAGGTGAATTAATTAGTTATGTGCTTCTATTTGTGGGGGCTACGTACGCACGAGGTGACGAGAGTCCATGCGTAGCAACTAATATGCTTAAGTCCGGGTGGTCTAGGACCCAAAAGCATGCTTTACTTGTAGTACTTGAAACCTTGTGGTCAATTTAAAATGCTTAAATCATATCGAAGTGGTAAAAGAATTTCTAAAGGAATTAAACATCTTTTTCTTGACCGTTAAAAGGAAGTTGTCATTTCTTTGAGTAATTGTTTCCCTGATGATTCTTGATTGACTATTTGGTGTGTTTATTTATATTTTACCGCGTCGTATGTATGATTCGCGAGCGGGGTAATAGATGCATCTATGGTTTGCGCCATTCGACTCTCTGGCAGTGCATAATTTAAATATTATTGGATCGGGCCATACGACCTCGGCATGATTCGCGCATGCTTGTATTGCTTGCCTTGAAATTCATAGGTGTTGATATTTGTTCTCCCTGACCTGAGATAAATGTATAAATGATGAAAATGAATTTGGGAATTTCCTATAAACGAAAGAATTGTTTACTTGCCTCACGCTATTGAGTTACAACCATTTTTATGAAAATTCTCGATTTACTATATTATTGGTATAATATTATTGGACCACTAGTAAGTGTCGAAGTCGGCTTCTCGTCTCTACTTCTTCAAGATTAGACGGGATACTTACTGAGTACTTGTTGTTTTTGTACTCGTGCTACACTTGTTGTGCGTTTTTGTTTCACAGGCACATGTACCTCTAGCGGCCTAATGGGCGTAACAGCATGAATGATACAGAGACTTAGGTGAGCTGCATCTCTCGAGGCGACCCGCAGCCAGCATAGTCTCTTTCAGTGTATAGTATTTACTTTCTTTCCAAATTTGTATTCCAGACAGTTATTGTACTTCATTTGATTTCTACAAATAGCTCATGCACTTGTGACACCTGGTTCTGGATGATTTCGGGATTATTCAGTAAATAAATTTTGTAAAGACATCATTATTTATTCAGTGAATTTTATTATTATTAATTGTTTAATGTTTAGGAGAAATGATTTTGAAAATATTAAAACGAAAATTTTCTAGTCATATGGTGTTGGCTTGCCTGACAGTGGTGTCCGGCATCATCACGACCCTTAGTGGATTTTGGGTCGTGACATCAGCCTAGTAGTTCTAAAGTAGAGAAAGTGGAGAAGGTGCAAAATATTGATCAAGGTTATAATATTAATGCATCTGTGCAACACCAACCATATAACATTGCAACAGTCAGAGAGAAGAGAGTGATCAACCAACCGCAAAGGTTTGCAATCGAAGTTGATGAGACTCTTCGTGGATATACAAATCCTGTGGGATTTTCTTTGGCAGTTGTAGAGACCATTGATGTGTTTAAGTGTAATAGCTATCCAGAAGCTATTTTGAGTACAGAACCAAATCGACGGATTTGTGATATAGTTAAGATATTGGGTCTCTTAACAAGTTTAGGTGTTGCCTAGACTTGATTGGTGTGTGCAGTAATCAGTAGAGCCCTCTCGAGGGCTGAGGGCAAGGTAGAGAGACATTGTTCCTGTTGATAAAGAGAATTCAAGCCAACGTGAAGATTTGTTAATTGTGACTTGAATTATTTTCTTGTATTTTTAGGAAACGCGTAATCACTAAAGGTTTGGGAAAACCCATTATTCTAATAGATTTGGGAAAGAAAAACTTATTGTTCTTGTCGGATTGAGAAACCTTTCTCTTATAGGTTTGGTGCTATCTGGGATCTATATATAGGGGTTTTAATTGGGGATTCTATAGATTATATTGTGTTTTTCTCCAAATTCATAGTGGAAACTCTCTCTGCTTCTGCCCAGAGGATTAGGTGTTTGGCTCAAAAGTTAACGATATACTTTGTAAGCGATAAAACAATCAAAAATAGAAAAGGGGTAAATCGTAATCAAATATAATAAGCCTAGAGATGCAAAGATGATAATATTGTTGTAGATCTGATATTGCAAAGTGATAATGTTTACTAATAAGATATTTTCGTTAGAGGTAGAGATATATAGAGAGAAAGCCAGAAAAATGAGAGAGTTGTATTAGATCAGATCCCCCCTTTACAATGTGGAGGTCTCCTTTATATAATAGGAGACCTTCCTCGAAAGAATCAAAAAGTTACAAAAATAGGTAACGTCTCCCTATCGTGGACGCTGAGTTCTAAACGATGTCGCTTTTGTCCTCACGGCCGAGACGTACCCGCTACGTTGGTCGGCGTACACTCATTGGGCGTACCCACTGGCGTAGAGATACTGAGGGTCAAATTTGACCCTATACAGTTAGTCCCTCCGCTCGTTGGAGACGCGTTCGGTGGGCGTCTACGACGGGCGGAAATACGAACCTCGGCTTAGGGGAATTTGACCTCGACCAGGGGAGGCAATATGAATGAAGTGAAACATATGACGTTGTTGAGCCGCTGACGCGTGGCTTCCTTTTTGGAATGATGTCATCGCCTGTATGCATCATCATCATATTTGCCCCCGAGGCGGTTCAGAGATGAAGTGACGTTTTGGTTTCCGGCGCACGTTTTGAATCATGACTCTTCGATTCCTGTGCAACTTATCCTTATAAGTATGAGAGAGGTTTGATCTGATTCCACTTTCAAGCCGCTGAAAAGTATTTTCTGATACACTCCTTTGCCTTCCTTTCTTGTAACCGTTATTTCGTGAGGGACTCTCCCACTTCTGTTGTAACCACACTTCCTATCGTCAGTGCTTCGTTTCTCAAGTAGCATAATCATTACAAAACGCGGACAGAATAATAAAAAGGCCAAAGATAATGCCCCGTCTAGGGTTCCGCCATCTTCCGGTGGTGAAGGGGAAAAGGCGGAGAAGGCCCTTGTTCCTCTCAGCGTAGACAATGTCCTTCCGAAGGAGACGCACGTTCGCAGGGATTTTCCAACTAAAAGCCCTGATCTTCCCTGGGAGCACAGCGTTTTACTACAATCCCATTTAGATGATCTGCGAGAGACGCACCATATTCCGGACCACGTGGAAATGGTTCCGGCCGGGACGGATTATGCCAATGTGCATCGGCCTGGATATTGCACCTTCTATGAGTACCCGTTCTTGATCGGTTACGACCTTCCAGTCTACCCTCTGGTGGAGGAGCTTTGTCATTTTTACAATGTGTGTCCGGCCCAGCTCACTCCCTATACTTTGAAGGTGTGCCGTATCATGACCACTTATGCGGCTAGGGCCGGGTGCAGCATCTCGGTCCACTACCTCTTACAGTTGTTCAGCGCTGGTTACCTGAGGGGTACCATGTTGCAGCTGAAAGGTCGTGGCGCAAAGGGCTTGGTCGTTAAAGCCGATGATAGGCCCAACCGCCGCTTTTGGCGTAAATATTTCTACATCAGGACTGAGCACCTGGTGTCGAATCCCGAGGGGTTCCCGGAAAGATGGAATCCAGAACGTAAGTATTTCTACTTGTAGATTTTAGTGCTGCTTGCGCCTTCGACCATACGGCCATAATGACCTTTGTTTTTCTTTCCTCTTTTTTGTTCGCAGCGAGGGCTTCTCCATCCAAGCTTGTTGATGACATTAAATCGTGGGTGGAAAGAATAATACCCTATGCGGAGGAGTGCCGTACCTGGGCTGCATTTCTTCGGCAGTACGACCCGTCAGGTAATTCTTTGGCTACGGTTTGGGGATTCTCTACGTATTTGTTATGACTTATTCGCGTTGGCAGGTCGCAGCGCCCCTAAGAAGAAGAAAAAGAGCGTCGTCATCTTACCTGGGGCGGGTGCTGATTCTGAAGATGGATACATTCCCTGCGGCTCGCCCAGTGATGGTGCCGCGAAGATTCCTCAACCGCTGCCTGTGGCGGCGTCCGCGAGGGGAGCGACTCCTTCGACACCATCCCCTCGGGCTGTGGAGGGGACTTCTAAGAGCGAGGAGACGCCGGAAAGAAAAAGACGTCGGTTGATAACCGGCAAGGGGATAGCCACGGCAGATGAGGGGGCGAGCGAGCCCCGTCGAGAGTCAAGGCTAGTTTTTATGGTGGATGCCATCCATTCCGGGAGGTCGGCTCCTCATAGGGGGGCCGTTCTCGATGCCAGGCCAACGCGCATTCCGGAGAGCGGCTCGTTGGCTGCCGTTGGGGAGGCGGACGATGATGCCGAGAGGGCGGGCCCTGAGGTTGCCCAGGCAGATGCAGAAGCGTCAACGCGGGGTCCGGCCCGTGTAGGGATGACGGTAGGTAGATCCGACCGTCGAATTCTGATCCCGGAAGGGTATAACCTGTTGCAACACAGCGAGCAGGCAGCAGCGGATATGACCCTGCTATGTGCGGCTGCTGAGCGTGAAACGTTACAAGGGGTTAGCGACGGGGAACTATCCCGGAGGGTTGCCGGTGCTGCCTTACAGGTATTTTTCAATTCTCTTCATGCATCGTAAAATAAATTTTGATGCATACTGACTTGCCTTTCATCCTTTTCCTCTTTTTTAGACTCTCATTTTGGAGATAGAGAGGGGGCGGCGAGCGCAAAGGAAGGCAGCAACCTTTAACAAGGTGGTAAAGAAATATCGGCGGTGCCGAGTCAAGCATCAAGCGCTGGCGGACCTACTCAAGCAGGACCCGGAATTTCGGGTTTTCCGTGAGGGTCTGGAGCAGTCGGAGGCCCAGCTGAAACGGAGGGTGGCCGAGTTAGAGCAGATCGATGAGCAGCTGATGGCCGCCCTGGCCCGGAATATTGAGCTGGAGACTCTTCTCCAGTCTAAAGAAGAAGAGTTGGAGGTT
>NC_031989.1:100768667-100770270 GCF_001879085.1 Nicotiana attenuata | reverse complement strand
GTCGAATCTAGGTCGACCGTTGGCGGCGATGGCCTTAGCCATAATATAACTGATGGCCTTAGCCATGTGGGCGACTTCGACTGTCGTCGAATTGTTTACTCACCGTGGTCGAATCTAGGTCGACCGTTGGCGGCGATGGCCTTAGCCATAATATAACTGATGGCCTTAGCCATGCAGGCGACTTCGACTGTCGTCGAATTGTTTACTCACCGTGGTCGAATCTAGGTCGACCGTTGGCGGCGATGGCCTTAGCCATAATATAACTGATGGCCTTAGCCATGTGGGCGACTTCGACTGTCGTCGAATTGTTTACTCACCGTGGTCGAATCTAGGTCGACCGTTGGCGGCGATGGCCTTAGCCATAATATAACTGATGGCCTTAGCCATGCAGGCGACTTCGACTGTCGTCGAGTCGTTTACTCACCGTAGTCGAATCTAGGTCGACCGTTGGCGGCGATGGCCTTAGCCATAATATAACTGATGGCCTTAGCCATGTGGGCGACTTCGACTGTCGTCGAGTCGTTTACTTACCGTAGTCGAATCTAGGTCGACCGTGGCGGCGATGGCCGTAGCCTTTCATACATTGGAGATGGCCAATGGCCGTAGCCTTTCATACATTGGAGATGGCCGTAGCCTTTCATACATTGGAGATGGCTGTAGCCTTTTCATACGTTGGAGATGGCCGTAGCCTTTCATACATTGGAGATGGCCGTAGCCTTTCATACATTGGAGATGGCCGTAGCCTTTCATACATTGGAGATGGCCGTAGCCTTTCATACATTGGAGATCAAGCTAGTCCAGTCCCTTTATCATGTCGGCCTGGAGGTCGTAAGGAGAGGTTGATATGATAAACTTGTTCCGCAAGTATCTCCAAGTGTCCCCTCTGCCGCCTCGTTAAAAACCTCCCCGAGAAAACCCAATTGGGACAAAACTCGGGTAAGGGAAAAAGAGTACGACTCGGGAGACGCCTTTCAGAAGTGGAAATACTTGAGGTGAGTAACGTTCCAGTTGTTTTGGAGTGTTTTCCCTTCTATTGTTTCCAACTGGAATGCGCCTTTGCCGGCTATTGCTGTGATTTTGTAGGGTCCTTCCCAGTTGGTGCCCAGTTTCCCTTCACTTGGGTCTTTGGATGCCAATGTCTTGGCTTTAAGGACATAGTCTCCCACCTTGAGTGGTCTTATTTTGGCCCTCTTGTTGTAGTATCTTTCGACTTGTTGCTTTTGGGCCACCATTCTGATATGGGCCATTTCTCTCCTTTCTTCAGCTTCGTCGAGGTCTTGGAGCCTGTTTGTGTCGTTTTCTGTTCCACTGGTGTGTGAATATCTTAGGCTTGGTTCGCCGACCTCGACGGGTATGACCGCATCGGTTCCGTAGACCAGCGAGTACGGTGTTTCCCCCGTGCTGGATTTAGGTGTGGTCCTGTGTGCCCATAACACTTCGGGTAGCAGCTCGGGCCATAGCCCTTTGGCGTCCTCGAGTTTCTTCTTTAGTATGTTTAATATTGTTTTGTTGGAGGATTCCGCTTGGCCGTTGGCAGCAGGGTGATATGGCGTGGAGAGTATCCTCTTGATGCGCCATTTCTCGAAGAATTCGGTTGTTTTTT
>NC_031989.1:100763912-100768648 GCF_001879085.1 Nicotiana attenuata | reverse complement strand
CCGTCTTTCGTTTCGCGAGTGGGGTGACGTGTCGCGTGTAGTGCGTCTGTATGCCTTGGTGGTGGATGGGAGGATCTGGTGTATGGCTGGTGTCGATCTCTGTTGGAGCGGGGGAGTTGTTCCCGTCGTCCTTCGTTCCGTTGATCTCTCCTTGTTTCTGAGTGTATCGCTGTTAGTCGTTGGGTTGGCCCATTAAGATCATCCTCGTCCGCTCGTACCTCGGCGCAATAGGCATTGTGGATTTCCTCCCATGTGGTAGGGGGATATTTCATGAGGCGGCTCAGCAGCTTTTTGGTTGCCCTCGAACCATCTCTGCTTAGCCCGTTCTGGAAAGCGGCGACTGCCATACCTTCCGATACGTTTGGTAGACTCATCCTTACCCTGTTAAACCTTGCCAGGAAGTCCCTGAGTCCTTCTCCTACGTTTTGCCTGATGGCGAAGATGTCGTTGACCCTGGCCTTCGCTTTCTTCGCGCCTGCATGGGTTGTGAAGAATTTATCCGCCATTTCCTCGAACGTTGATATCGCCTTAGCCGGTAGCTGAGAGTACCATATTAAGGCCCCTCCTGTCAACGTCTCGCCAAACTTCTTCAGCAGTACCGACGGTACCTGTTCTTTCGATAGGTCGTTGCCCTTCACAGCGATGACGTAGTGGATCAGATGATCCTCGGGATCTGTGGTTCCGTCATATACCCTTAAGTAGGGTGGCATCTTGAAGGTTTTTGGGGTGGAGTGAGGAGCAGCTTCTTCGGTGTATGGTTGTTCAACGAACCTTCCCACGTCGCGTTTTGGTAGCAACTTGGGAGCACCGGGGATCTTGTCGACCCTCTCCTGGTGTTCCTTCATCTGACCACGGAGCGCCTTGTTTTCATTTTCCATTTCTTCCATCTTCTTTAGGATGGCTATTAGCGTGCCATCGTTGGTCTGTGTCTCGATGGGTCTGTTATTTACTAGTGTAGCTTCCGGTTCACCCACGGCAGCAGTGGTACCTACCGTTAGTGTACATACGATGTTATTTTGCGGTGACCTCTCAACCAAGCCACTTAGAGTGCTTGTTAGCCATCTTTCCAGTAGCTCTTTGACCGCTGAGGGTGCTTCCGTAGCCGCAGATGTGGAAGCTCCTTTTTCGTGCAAGATCGTCAGGCCTTCGGATGGGGAAGGTGAGATCTCTGCACCTGGTGTGATGCTAGGGGTTGCTTCAGGATGCCACCATCACTGGCCTCGTTGAGAGGGCCCAGGAGATTGGTAGTGACACCCAATATGGCTTTCGATCTTGTGCTATTTTCTGCCATTTTTCTGTTTTTGTGTAGTGTAGAGAGTGGTAGTTGGTTGATCTCTAGGTGGATACTATGATTTTGATTCTCGAATTCCCCACAGACGGCGCCAAATTGTTTGGCTCAAAAGTTAACGATATACTTTGTAAGCGATAAAACAATCAAAAATAGAAAATGGGTAAATCGTAATCAAATATAATAAGCCTAGAGATGCAAAGATGATAATATTGTTGTAGATCTGATATTGCAAAGCGATAATGTTTACCAATAAGATATTTTCGTTAGAGGTAGAGATATAGAGAGAGAAAGCCAAAAAAATGAGAGAGTTGTATTAGATCAGATCCCCCTTTTACAATGTGGAGGTCTCCTTTATATAATAGGAGACCTTCCTCGAAAGAATCAAAAAGTTACAAAAATAGGTAACGTCTCCCTATCGTGGACGCTGAGTACTAAACGATGTCGCTTTTGTCCTCACGGCCGAGACGTACCCGCTACGTTGGTCGGCGTACACTCATTGGGCGTACCCACTGGCGTAGAGATACTGAGGGTCAAATTTGACCCTATACATTAGGTTTAGCCAAACCTCGTTAAATCTTTCTGTTGGTTTTAGTTCTCTATTAGCTTTGTGTGTGGTTGTGTGTCAGTTTACCCACGATCTTCTGCAACAGTAATCTAATAAAATAGTACTAAACTAACATGTTATTACATGTTAAAAATTCACTAGTAATGAAAAAAAATTATTTATACAATATGTGTGTATAACTCAATTCTTGTATGAAATGAATGGAGAAGCTAGAAGAAGCATCATTTAACCTTAACAACTTAAATCAGTTATCTCACGCTCTCTGAAACTAAATTGGCTATAACAGCTTGCGTAAATTAGGTCGCGAAACCAAAATGTGTGGCATCAGTTGACACATTTCTATAGTCATTACGAAAATATCAACCACGTTAATAATTTACAGCCTAAAGACTTATTGTTTTTGTATTTTAGCATAAATCTGTTGTGTGAAGGAAAAGATAAGTAACATAATTCAGTAATTCTTAGGTACGTATGGAATTAATGGTATCTCCTTCATATAACATGATGAGGCACGTCGCAACCTTTGTAATCGAAAAAGATGAAAATGTCACGTTTGCAGATTTATTATCCTAAAAAAGTACTAATCAAATAATAGACGCGCACTGAAAACATCATGGAAGAATATTGCATGAATGAATTTTCACTTTCATGGAAGTTACAAATGGACGAAAAATTTTCAAAATAAATATATTACGTACGGTTGAAGAACTTAATTCGCCATTTTTGTATGAAGTATCAAAGTAGAAACCATGTTTTGGATATCACTTTCTAGTATTTTATCTTTCGCATTATACTAGCTAGCTGCCAAATCACCAATTTTCATTGAATTCTCCTTTATTCCGTTTAATCTTTGACTTCTCCTCGTATGCATCAAATGTTTGTTATGGGAAAAAACATATACTCGGCTAATCATAAAATTGCAAAATCAAAATCCAAGAAATTTTGTGAAAGATTTTACATTGCATGAACTTTTTAGTAATTGAAACTTTATAAGTCTCGTAATATTATCATTCTATTCTAATATTATCTATTCTAATATTATCATTCTATTCTAAAAAGTTAGCAGCCTCTTTGGTACTTCAAAATGATTTTCGCTAAACTTGAATTTGACCTTTAAATTATTAAATATGTACCCACAGATAATGAGATAAAGAGAGTATTAAGAAAAGTCAAAAGACAAATCACGCGCTAAATGATCAGAGAGTGCAAAAGGTAATATAATTGTGCTAGCATGTGAAATACTGTTGACAGGCCAGAAGCCGATATATGAGTTTGGCTCAACCCAATAGCTTTAGTTCAAACCTTATATGTGTATTAAGAAATTCATTAAATATATATAAATTAAATTTAGAACCAGTTACTAAAACCTGATATTGCTATCCTAAAATTTATAATCCCTAAAGTTCAAATCCTAGCTGCGCCTCTCAATGTTGGTAGCCATTTTTGTTGGAAAAAGTAAACATTGTTAGAAGATTGAAAAGAAAATACAGTCATATGATATTATAATGTTCATAATCATTCTTTATACAATTGGCATCACAAACCTGATAATGTGATAAATTAGGTTACGGATAAGGGTGACAAACGAACATGTCGGGTCGGATATGGGCGGGTAAAAAACGGATATTATAAAAAAATAATAAATTATTCAACCCGATCCATAGTTAATACGGATAGAAAATGGATTAAAGGGCGGATAATATAGATATCCATATTATCCATGGCTTCTTGAATATAATTACTTTTGGGAGGATCCCTAACCCCCCCAAATTTGAGAACCCCCAATTTGAGTTTTTGCAATTTTTTTTGGTTAAATACTACCTTGCGTATTGCAGAGTAGGTGCTGCATATATCATGTAAAAAGAGGGGGACTAGGCCAAAACCTCAAAGTTACAACAAAATACAACACAAGAATGGTGTACCATACCATTCTTCAAAAAATGGGGAGCCTATGAACAAACGGACTCCCATGTTCAAAATTCTAATTACATTCAACTTACAAAAAAGTTAGCTTTATCAAGTCTACTTCTGAAACTTGATAATTGCCATTAATCAAGTTGGAATGGTCCCTTTGCTCCTCTAGGTAGCTGCTGGAAGCTATCAAAGAAGTTAGCATTCTCCAATGTTGTAGCATGCTTCGCCAAGGCATCAACTACTTGACTTGCTTCCATGTAGCAATGTGAGATCCTTACTATAGCTTGATCTAAAATCTGTGTTGTATCCTCAATGATCTTCCTCAACTTAGCATTGTATGTTTTCTAGTTTTGCAACATATCAACAATTAGCATAGAATCTAATTGTAGATCAAAATTAGTAATGCCTTGCTGTAGACATACCTGTATCCCAGCTTTCGCCGCCAAAGCTTCTGCCATGTTGTTACTGCTATAATGTACAGGTATTGAGAATGCCACGATGAGATCCCCAGCTTCATTTCTTAGATACCACCAATTCCTGCTTTGCTTTTTACTCCTATGTAGCTTCNTACTGTAGTTTCATTTTTGACACTTTTCCCGTGTTTACGTGGGTAAAACTTTCCGTAAGTTACGTCGTAAATTCTAACTTTTTTTGAACTTAGGGTTTTAGTACGTTTTACTCGTAAGTGTCCCTACGAACCGTAAAAGTTTTACGACCCCGTAAAAGGTCCCTAATTGGTTTAAACTTCGTAACCTAAAAGTTTAAACGGGGTAAAAACGTTAAAACGTTACCCCCCCGTAAAAAGTACCGTTCGTACCTTTTTAGGTACTTAAACGTTTTTCCCAAAACGGTTAGTAAACGTTAATTTTAAACGTTACGGTTTTACCCGTATTAACGGTTTAACCTTTAAAACTAAACCTTAAAAAAAACCTTTTTCGTTTTTTACTAAAGGGTTTCCCTAAATTT
>NC_031989.1:100716348-100763892 GCF_001879085.1 Nicotiana attenuata | reverse complement strand
CATGTAAAAAGAGGGGACAGGCCAAAACCTCAAAGTTACAACAAATACAACACAAGAATGGTGTACCATACCATTACTTCAAAAAATGGGAGCCTATGAACAAACGGACTCCCATGTTCAAAATTCTAATTACATTCAACTTACAAAAAGTTAGCTTTATCAAGTCTACTTCTGAAACTTGATAATTGCCATTAATCAAGTTGGAATGGTCCCTTTGCTCCTCTAGGTAGCTGCTGGAAGCTATCAAAGAAGTTAGCATTCTCCAATGTTGTAGCATGCTTCGCCAAGGCATCAACTACTTGACTTGCTTCCATGTAGCAATGTGAGATCCTTACTATAGCTTGATCTAAAATCTGTGTTGTATCCTCAATGATCTTCCTCAACTTAGCATTGTATGTTTTCTAGTTTTGCAACATATCAACAATTAGCATAGAATCTAATTGTAGATCAAAATTAGTAATGCCTTGCTGTAGACATACCTGTATCCCAGCTTTCGCCGCCAAAGCTTCTGCCATGTTGTTACTGCTATAATGTACAGGTATTGAGAATGCCACGATGAGATCCCCAGCTTCATTTCTTAGAATACCACCAATTCCTGCTTTGCTTTTTCCTTCCATGTAGCTTCCATCAGTGTTCATTTTGACATTCCCTTGTTCTGGGAAATTCCAAGTTACTCGAATCATTTTTTGAACAGGTTTGAGTTTCTCAATGTCCTCACAAAGTTTGACCCAAGGCCATGTTATTCACAATTAGGGAAAGTAATCCCCAAAGCTGCTTTGATATTCCAGTAGATATTATGTTCCATGTTACTATACAAAAACTTCTTTTGAGTCCTATATTTACATGCGCACCAGCTTTTCCACAATTCCCATACAATTACAAAGGAGTAATCTGTAACAGGTATTTGTGAACCTCATTTTTTTGCCTAGCTCCCCACCATTGAGCTATTAAGCTTCTAATAATGTTCATTAGGCCATTAACCCTCAAAGGATCTCCAAACTTCCCCCACAAGTAAACAACAGGTTGACTTTCTATAAAGGTATGTTGTATAGTCTCAGATAAGGGTGTTGTTTCACCCTATTTTGCACTAGTCAAAACAAGATTCAACTTGTGGTTTCTCTATTGTTGATGAAAGAGAGTCGCCACCTAGTATTTAAGGTATACTAGGGTACCTATTTAATTAGTAAAAGTCATATTCTTTATTAGTCTGCTAACCAGTGAGATTATGGGTGAGGGTTCTTGTTCTTCTAAGGGGAAGGTGTTAGGCACCCCTTAAAATTTACCTGAGGTAGCTCCATATGACTTTGACTAGATTTAGGACTAATTATTTGTACTATGCTTTAAATAGTATTAAAAGAGTGTAACTTACCGTATATTAGGGCGTAATACCTATAAAGAAGGATTGGAGTTTAAAGAGGTATGGTTTTTAAAGAAGAGCCTTAGGAAAATAATGTTAGTAGATATAAGCTTGAAAAGAACTTTGAAAGATAGGATGTTTGTATGAAAAATGTGTAAAAGAGAAGCTAAGTTAAAGCACATTGTTTCCTAAATTATGGGAGTTCATATTACTCTAAAGAGGTAAAGTGTTGTGAAGACGAACCTAAGATATACCTTGGTTTTAAATAGTAGGCTTGAAGAAAACTGTTTGAAAGTCTTTGTTTTGGGGCAGTGACACTTTGATCTTAGAGAGGAGTCGATTCCCTCTTTAGAAACGTTGAACTCGTGATTCAGTTCTGGTTTTTCCTTTTGAAAGAGGGACTGTCGCCTTTGTTATGCATTTGGGCTTCAAAAATCTTTATGAAATGAGTTTGCAAAGCTTAATGAATTAATAATAACTCATGACTAGCGGATGTAGAATTAATTGCTAACTAATACCTCTTTTAATCTTGGTGCTTCGCCTAAGTTATTTTATGTGAGTTAAAATATAAAATAAAGCATTCAATCTAATATATAATTGTCATATATATGTGAGATAAAACGACAGGAAAACAGTAAAGAACAGCGACATAGTGAAACTGTAGAATAACGAAAATAGTAGATAAAGGAGCGAAGGGAAAGAAATGATTCTGGTATTTGGGCCTCAAAGAGGCAGGCCCAGCAGTAACGCGGACGAGCGACAGATGACTCTGAACCTTCTGAGACATAGCAGGGCTGGACTTGGACCTGACTTCTTAAAGAACTCGGCAGGCCCAACTCATTGTACATGTTAAAAAAAGGAGAGAGAAGGTCATCAGAAAAATAGTACTATATACATATCCATATATGAAATTTTCAAAAGGAAAAGATCACTGACAGTACTTAAAAACTAAGAAAGTCATACTAATGTGGAGGTTATGTGTAATAAATGATCCACATTGAACATCTTTCGTTGTCATTAAACACCAAAACAAAAGACAGTAATAAGTGTCAATGAATTAAGGGCTAAGGAGAGAATTCTACTCAAGGTCGATACCCTCTTTGAATCTCCCGACACTTCAAAGTTCCCAAGGGTCTCAAGGCCCAGGGCAATGCTTGTACCGAGGAGAGCAACCCAATCTAGAGTTAAACTCTACTCCCAAATTCCCCTAGCTACTAACAACTCATTCTTCCCTATAGGTTTGAATGCCAATGAGGCTCTTTCAGTGCAAACCAACTACTATGACATTTCCTACCACAGAAGCATACTCTTTCTTAACAGAATAACATAGGAAAACAATTCCCATTTCTTATAACAATACTTTCATCTCTAGGTGATTGATCAACATACTAGACAGACATGAAGCTCAAATTTCCAAATACACACATAGGCAGGAACATCATACTGTTTTTGTCAAAGAAACATACAGTTAGAATCAAACATCTCAGAGATAGATGAATGGCACATGGTTTAGAGCTGCAACAACTTTGGGATACAGATGCTATTGCCTCAATATATTGATCACATATTATTTTAACACCAGACATTTTCATGAACATACACATAGGTTAGTAATACTACTTGAATCATTTAAGATCCTCAGTAAAGATTCAGACAATGACATAGGCAAGTTATTGTACTCAATCAGTAACAATAAAAGGTTTCTCCAATACCAAATTCAATACAGATTAACAGGGGAAAGAGAGGACTAAGTAGTTTCAAAACAGTGTTCAAAAGTATGAAGTCACGAGGGATAAAAAAATATTCATGCCAAACTTCCACAAATACAGAGATCTCAACCAACGTTATCACCTCATAAGATAGGATGAGTCTCAAACATTACAAAATCAGATTATCAGTATCCTTAAGGGTTTAAAGACAGGGGAAACATCATAGTAGACAGGCTTAACTCATCAGTTTAGACGAAGGTTAATAGCTAGGCATGGTGGAGTTATATTCATTTTACAAAAATAGTTAGTATTCAACTACAGTACACACAACTACAATCTAATCCATAAGAGGTAGGCTGATCATAACAAAAATAGATGTAGAATGATCACTGATGTTCATAGAAAGTTCATCCTAGTGAGAATGTTTATGTTACGCCCCGCAATATTACGTCGATATTACGTCCCACAGTGTTATACTACGATGATTCTACGCTTCACAGTATTAAATTACGACGATGTTGCACCCTGTAGTATTGTACGTTGAATTTCTCGTAAGGTAATTGACATTAGTCCAAGGAAAAAGATTATTTGGAGATTATAAGGATTATGCTATTTTTAAACAAATGATGAGTAAATTCGTGATAGTGAGAGGGGAAGCAAGTCAAAGAAAATGAATTTTTCGTCCAAGTTTGGCATATTAGGATAAAATACGGGCCGAGCGTTAATACCCGATATTTATGGATTAGTGCCATACAAGGTACTACACGACCATGATAGTAAGGTGTATAAGGTATATTAAAATGAGTAGTATTTTAAGTAGTTGAGATATTTCTTAATTATGTGAATAATTGATTAATTATTGGGTAATTAATTAAAGAGTGGGATAAGATTTTACTCCCCCCCCAACGTGGCAATCATCCAATTGCAATTAATGACTAAGTGTTCAAGGTTGCAAGGTGTAATACTTTGAGAAAGAAGTGTGACACCAAGCTAGACATGTGGGGGCACCTAATAACTAAAGACAACTTTCCAAATTGAAAGTTATCTTCAAAAGCTCGTAAAGAAAGCACCTAGTAACGTTGTTTCTATCAAAAATTCAGCCAAGATTTCTTACCCTTCTCATAATATTATCTCTAAAAAGGGACGTTCTTTTTAAATATCATTTCTTACCTCTTAAGGAAGATCATTTTCCAACAAAGATCATTTTCAAAAAAGAAGAAAAGCAACGTTATTGCGTCGGTTATTTCATACAAATTGTTCCCTATTCCGATCTCGTTGTTACGTGTTTCGTAACAGTTGGCGTGTGCTAGATGGATTGTCAAACAAAAAGAATTGGTCCAGGTATGTTAAGGCTATCCCTTCTTTCTTTTTGGCATGATCCATACGATACAAATTAAACGAGCAAATGCACAACTTTCATTAATGACTCTATTCATAAAAATACTAGAGATACCTATGTTCTTGATTCATAAGCAAGAAAGCTTAATTAGCAAAATTATAAAATGCAAGAAAGTTTGACTCTATAGGAATAACACGATAGTTGTCTTATGACGACCAGAGACCTTCAACTCCTTTCGTGGAGTAAATTTGTAACTAGTTAATAAGTTTAAAATTTGTTTATGTCTCAAAAAGTTATGAAGGTGCTTTGGTGGTATCAATTGCTTTATCAAAAGGTTGTGCATTGAACCACTGCTTCATGTAGCACGGGACGAATATTGAAGTAATACACACTTGAATACAGAATGTTGTTGTTATAAGATAGCAAAACTATAATACTAGGAACTAAGAATAAACAGAAAGAAACCTCAACCTAATAGAATTACAGAATTCAAAAAGACAACTAATGAATTGGAGCGGTCATACAAAAAGGTTAAAACTTTATCACTTCAGTCAACAGAAAATACAACTATCTTCATCTCATTCATCCCCTTCTGTTCCTAGTTTCCATGTGCTCTCATAGAAGTACTAGAAGTGCCTATGTTCTTGACTCTCCATGTGTACTATTATTCTATCATCTGTTCATGGTTCTCAGAAAAATACGTAAGTTGAATTTTTTTTTACTTCATGATATTAATGAGAGGCATAATGGTCTTATGACGTACCGTGAAATTTTATTAACGTATTTATTTGCATTTTATGCATTTATACATGTACATTGACCCATGACCAAGATGGCATTATATACGCGTATATGTATGTATATATATGTATATGGAATATGGGAAAGGTTATGGCGTTATATACGCACCACCACCTGATCAGCTGGTATACGTTGATGATTTTGCCCACAGTGGCCGAGATGATATGATGGGATGCCCTCAGAGGCCTGATGATGTTATGAAATATGTACCTATGCATGACATGCATTCATATGCATATGCATGACACTATAATTATTTCATGATTTACAGAGTTATCTAGACTTACAGTTTGAGTCATTACTCTATATTTCTTCCATTTCTGTTATGTACTTATTTATGTTCCTTACATACTCGGCATATTTTTCGTACTAATGTCCCTTTTGCCTGGTGACGCTGCGTTTCATGCCCGCAAGTTCCGATAGACACGTCGAGAGTCCTCCAAGTAGGTCATCAGATCAGCGGAAGATGTTGGTGCGCTCCACTTGCTCCGGAGTTGCTTGTTTGGTCAGTATGATTTCGACGTGTATTGTTTGGTATGGCGGGGCCATGCCCCGACCTTTGTGATAAGTATGTACTCTTAGAGGCTTGTAGACAGATGTCATGTATACGAATGCTTGTATGGCCTTGCCGGCCTATGTTTTGAGTTCACAAATGATCATGTTGGCCTTATAGGCCTGTATGTCACATGTATAAGTTTTATGTCAGGATTGGTCATTCTATATTGAGTATTCCCTTCTATTTATTCTGGTCAGCCCATGACGGCCCGTTTGGCCCATCTGCCAACAAAAGCACAATAAGAAAGATATGTTATGTTGGTACTCGGTTGAATAAGGTACCGGGTGCTCGTTGCGGCCCATGGGTTTGGGTTGTGACAAAAGTGGTATCAGAGCAGTTCTGTCCTAGGGAGTCTACAAGCTGTGTCTAGTAGAGTCTTGTTTATGGGTGTGTCGTGCACCACACTTATTATCAGGAGGCTACAGAGCATTTAGGACTGTTACTCTTTCTTCTTACTTTAGATCGTGTGGTAGAGCTCAGTTGTAAGAATTCAAATTTCTAACTTTTGTTTTATTCGTAATAAGACGATACCACATCTAGAAAGACGGTTGGTAAAAGACATGGCTATGGAAGAGTCGATTCAGAGGAAGTCGACTTTGCATCATGCTTATGATAAGTAAATGTGATGTCTTCAGCAGATCATGTGCGTACTAAAAGGTGTAAGGTTCTTGACAAGGAGTTTTAAGGCAAGAATACTTATCCACTCTTACGGTAAAAAGGAATAACAGAACGGAAGGTAGACACAAATTTCAGTAAGTAAAAGAACAAGGTGAAGAAGGGTACGAGGTACCCAGTTAATAAATATTATCATTAGTTACCATTCAGGAAGGGAGATATAAGCATTTAGAGTTACCTTCAACAGTGACAGATGTACGTACAATCGGCCACACCGATCTTAGTTATGCCCTAAGGAAGTTAACAAAAGAAGTATAACAGAAGGACGGATATCAGGATCTGGCTGGGGTTAGAGTGACCGAAAATAGGGGATGGAATGTTTGCGTTAGTTGACATTTCTGAAGGATAGTGCAAATATGCTAATAGATCTCCTTGTGAGGCACCCAGATGGTGCACTCTAAAATAGTATGGCTAGATATGGGTACTACAAAGATAAGCACTGGATGCCTTGAAGTGGATAAATATTATCTTAGTATGGCTCCCGTCCCTAGTAGAGAGAGAATGTTAGGCAACTCGAAGAGGCAATGGATGGAGCTAGGAGAGCTAAGAGCAAAGGAATATCTTGTTCGTGTTTTCAGAATTAAGTGATAGACATAAATGTTAGCAGGAAATAAGAAGAGAGTTAATGAAGCATTATGATTGAGATGTGATACATGGATGACAACGGTAGAAAAAGAATAACAAGATTACAGAGTCTATAGTCAAATGAAGGAAAATATGAGAGGTGATGGGCCTTGATACAACGAAAGAGAGTATAGGCCATAAAGTCGTATCCTTATTCCGAGAAATAAGTTCGTGAAGCTACCATGATCACTAGAAGGAAAAGTTAGACCCAGAGTAATAGAAATCAGTACGGACTGGTGAACTAGATAAACTAATCATGAATTAGGACTGAGTTATTTGAAGATTGTGTTCCGGCGACAGTAGAATGGACAACAAAAGAAGATTCATAAGAAATTCAGAGAATGGTCATTCAGGAAGATGCTTCCCTAAAGCAAGCAATGTGTAAAAAATTAAGCTTAAGGGACTGCATGTACCAGTTACACTAAGTGTCACCCTCACGAGTAAGGAAATTTTGTTATCCTTAGTACAGAAGGATTACCGCAAGGAGAGTAAGGGTCATCAATGATGTGAAAGGACGCCAAAGATGAAAAGGTAAAACATCTATAGGTAGGTCGTCGCAGCTCTAACTCTTAGTACTCCTCTAAAGGGGGGAATATGGAGTGATAATGGCATTAAGTCAGAGTTAAGCGGTTCTAGTAATTATGGAATGATAAAAGAAGAATGCGATAAAAATGAGAGAGCGATGAGATTGCAGTTATTCAAAGCCTACAGATATGCTACGATTCCAGAACATTATGCAAACACGACGTCAAGGAAAGGAAGTATGGGTTCCCGCCCGGGATGTTATTGATAAATAAGGAGCCAGTGCGAAAGGTAAGTTAAGACAAAGAAAATAAACCAAGAAAGATAGTAAGTAGTTGATTCATGAAGGGCCTAGTTATGGCTAAAAAAGAGGATAAAGACAAATCAATAGATCGTGCAAGATAAATAGAATGAACACCAAAATGGGGAATTCAGTCTCACAAATTTGACATCATGACCTTGAGAAATATTAAGATAGAAGTTGGGGTAGTAAAGGTACCGTATGAGGGTTACAGAGATAAAAGGGAGTGCCACTGGGAAAACAACCAAAATATCATCTCAGAAGCAACCCCACGAGCACAAGGTCGTGGGGTAAGTAACTACGGATAAGTATAGGCAAGGAAGGACATCAGGAGGTCCGTTGAGTAGACAATGTAATGAGCTCAAATTTTTAAAAGAGTCAGAGGACCCTCCCTAAGTACCACAATGAAAGAAAAGTTGAAGGAAGGTTACGAATTATATAAATAGATATGAGTAGGTCGCCAGCTAAAGTATGGTAAAGCGAAAGAGTTTTGGGAAGACAAAAGGAAGGATAAGAAAGGGCGAGTGAGAAGGTGACGAGAATGGATAAGTCCTCAAAGCAGTCTGAGACTAATAGCATTTCAAAGAGATGGAATACTGACCCGGTGGTAGAATAAGGGTGTAATTGTGATAGATGAAGGATGATGTTTGGGCCTTCGATTGAGAAATGATTTGAGAAAAAAAGGGGAGAATTTCATGAATTGTACAAGGTTAAAATACCCACGTAGGGTAAATCACATTAGAAAGCTATGAAATACAGTTATAGAAGTATAGTATCGCCCCAGGTGGATCAGGAAAATCACTTCTAATGTTCTTCGATGAAACGTGAGCCCTAGTGATTATGTAAGAGGTGTCAAGTTATCAGTGGTAGATTGTAGATCAATACCGAGGTGAATCAACAATGGATGGATAAAAGATACAAAGTATGAGTGAGATTAGGCCATCATTCTTAAGATGAACAATAATGAAGAAGCATTAAAGGACTTAAATTTATACATATAGAATAAGCAACGAGAGTAACCTGGAGTTTGATAGCAGACCTCGGTAGCGATAAATCGAAGTAAGAATTTTGGTATAATATGGCCTACTTAGATGTAGTAAAGATAATGACGCCCAGAGGGACAACTTGACATAATTTTGTATATGTTCACGAAGTGAAGCCTAGAAATTGGCTAAAAGCTGAAAGAGAAGAGAAGAGTCAGGCGCACATACAAACTTAGAGTCGTAAAGGCTTCATGATAGAAGGTAGCAATAGTTACGAGATTAGAAGGGCCACAAGTCGTGGTGTGAGAAAGAGGCTTAAAGGGGGGAATGCCCTAGCCTTTGGGATTCATTCACAGAACAGTCGCCTAGATGGCAAGACGAGTAATAAAGTGTCCGCAAGACCTATGGGTTATGAGAATGATAAGAGAATCAGTCAACATTCGAGGATAAATGTTCCAAAGGGGGTGATGATATTACGCCCCGCAATATTACGTCGATATTACGTCCCACAGTATTATACTACGATGATGCTACGCTTCACATTATTAAATTACGATGATGTTGCACCCTGTAGTATTGTACGTTGAATTTGTCGTAAGGTAATTAACATTAGTCCAAGAAAAAAGATTATTTGGAGATTATAAGGATTATGCTATTTTTAAACAAATGATGAGTAAATTCGTGATGGTGAGAGGGGAAGCAAGTCAAAGAAAATGAATTTTTCGTCCAAGTTTGGCATATTGGGATAAAATACGGGCCGAGCGTTAATACCCGATATTTATGGACTAGTGCTATACAAGGTACTACATGACCATGATAGTAAGGTGTATAAGGTATATTAAAAATGAGTAGTATTTTAAGTAGTTGAGATAATTCTTAATTATGTGAATAATTGATTAATTATTGGGTAAATAATTAAAGAGTGGGATAAGATTTTACCCCTCCCCCAACGTGGCCATCATCCAATTGCAATTAATGACTAAGTGTTCAAGGTTGCAAGGTGTCACACTTTAAGAAAGAAGTGTGACACCAAGCTAGACATGTGGGGGCACCTAATAACTAAAGACAACTTTCCAAATTCAAAGTTATCTTCAAATGCTCTTAAAGAAAGCACCTTGTAACGTTGTTTCTAACAAAAATTCAGCCAAGATTTCTTACCCTTCTCATAATACTATCTCTAAAAAGGGATGTTCTTTTTAAATATCATTTCTTACCTCTTAAGGAAGATCATTTTCCAACAAAAATCACTTTTAACAAAGAAGAAAAGCAACGTTATCACGTCGGGTATTTCATACAAATTGTTCCCTATTCCGATCTTGCTGTTACGTGTTTCGTCACGGTTGGCGTGTGCTAGAAGGATTGTCAAACAAAAAAAATTGGTCCAGGTATGTTAAGGCTATCCCTTCTTTCTTTTTGGCATGATCCATACGATATAAACGAAACGAGCAAATGCACAACTTGCATTAATGACTCTATTCATAAAAATACTATAGATGCCTATGTTCTTGATTCAGCAGCAAGAAAGCTTAATTAGCAAAATTATGAAATGCAAGAATGTTTGACTCTTTAGGAATAGCACGGTAGTTGTCTTATGACGACTAGAGACCTTCAACTCCTTTCATGGAGTAAATTTGTAACTAGTTAATAAGTCTAAAATTTGTTGATATCTCAAAAAGTTATGAAGGTGCTTTGGTGGTATCAATTTCTTTATCAAGGTTGTGCATTGAACCACTGTTTCATGTAGCATGGGACGAATATTGAAGTAATACACACTTGAATACAGAATGTTGTTGTTATAAGATAGCAAAACTATAATACAAGGAACTAAGAATAAACAGAAAGAAACCCCAACCTAACAAAATTACAGAATTCGAAGAGACAACTAATGAATTAGAGCGGTCATACAAAAAGGTTAAAACTTTATCACTTCAGTCAACAGAAAATACAACTATCTTTATCTCATTCATCCCCTTCTGTTCCTAGTTTCCATGTGCTCTCATAGAAGTACTAGAAGTGCCTATGTTCTTGACTCTCCATGTGTCCTATTATTCTATCATCTGTTCATGGTTCTCAGAAAAATACGTAAGTTAAAAAAAAATTTACTTCATGATATTAATGAGAGGCATAACGGTCTTATGACGCACCGAGAAATTTTATTAACGTATTTATATGCATTTCATGCATTTATACATGTACATTGACCCATGACCAAGGCGGCGTTATATACGCATATATGTATGTATATATATGTATATGGAATATGGGAAAGGTTATGGCGTTATATACGCACCACCACCTGATCAGCTGGTATACGTTAATGATTTTGCCCACAATGGCCGAGATGATATGATGGGATGCCCTCAGAGGCCTGATGATGTTATGAAATATGTACCTATGCATGACATGACATTCATACGCATATACATGACACTATAATTATTTCATGATTTACAGAGTTATCCAGACTTACAGGTTGAGTCATTTACTCTATATTTCTTCCATGTCTGTTATGTACTTATTTATGTTCCTTACATACTGGGTACATTATTCGTACTGATTTTGCATGGGACGCTGCGTTTCATGCCCGCAGGTTCCGATAGACAGGTCGAGAGTCCTTCAAGTAAGTCATCAGATCAGCGGAAGATGTTGGTGCGCTCCACTTGCTCCGGAGTTGCTTGTTTGGTCAGTATGATTTAGACGTGTATTGTTTGGTATGGTGGGGCCCTGCCCCGACCTTTGTGATAAGTATGTACTCTTAGAGGCTTGAAGACAGATGGTATGTATACGAATGCTTGTATGGCCTTGCCGGCCTATGTTTTGAGTTCACCAATAATCATGTATGTCACATGTATAAGTTTTTATGTCAGGATTGGTCATTCTATATTGAGTATTACCTTATGTTTATTTTGGTCAGCCCATGACGGCCCGTTTTGCCCATCTGCCAACAAAAACACAATAAGAAAGATATGTTATGTTGGTACTCGGTTGAGTAAGGTACCTGGTGCTCGTTGCGGCCCATAGGTTTGGGTCGTGATAGTTTACAATTATCAATTAGACATGGTTATAGATCTTTCGTAGTTATGACCTAAAGAATACTTAAAGATTATTAAGTAATTACGTAAATAGAGAAAACATTTTGAACATTTAAGCTCCACAAACCTTAACCAAGTGATACAGGGTTACACTATGTACTTCATGTATATTCTAGCTAGAATCATCTAATAGATGACCCAAGTATAGAATAACAAAACTCAAAAGAACATGGAATGATAAGAATGAAGATTATAACAGCAAATTGGAGGGAAGTCTGAAGTCTAGGTAGATATCAGAAGTCATTAAAGCATGTTAAGTAGCTTAACCACATAGGCTATTTAATAAAGAGCATAAGTCATAAGGTCACATAGCTACTTAATCATTACTAATGAAACATAATATTTGACCACAAATTGACAACAAAGTCATGGTGAACTAAGATAGACAACTACAGATTAATAGCTAACATTATAAATGAAACAGTTAACAAGAAAACAATAGCACATTCATGATTTTCAAATGAAGCAATTGAAAGAGAAAGGGTGGAGGTGTAGTGACCTCCTCTTGAGCAGCAGACCAAACAGGATTTTTACTTAGCCGTATGAAAACCAAAGTTTCATGCCCTTGAGCAGTGAAGGAACTCGGAAACAAAAGGAAATAGAAATTAATCAGAAAAGACCTAGGCTTAAATCTTTAATTTGTATGAGATTTTTGACTCTTGTTAGGTTTGGTATGTCTGGTTGGTGATGTTAGGTGAGAGCCATCAAGGCTCTATTTATAGTGTCATGCCTTTCAGCAAGATTCAAACTTGGTAGTGGAGAGTGACGACTACCAGATGATGTAAGCAAAATCGAGTAAAAATCTAAGCAATAGAGGAGAAATCAATGAGGGATTTACCTGAGCGAGGGAAGGTTGACCGTTGGAAGCATAAATCAATGGACAAAGCTCGGGGACCTAGAGGTCATTTGACCGTTGGTAGCATAAATCAACGGACAAAGCTCGGGGACCTAGAGGTCATTGTGTTTGACCTCTGGGTATAGAATACTCATCATGAGATCTCTGAAGAAGCTCCATGCATGCTTTTATTTAACATAACACAAATAAAATTCGAAGAGTTGATGTTGCATCGTTGTATCTAGGGTTCAGATTTGGGTATTTTGAATTTTGGATGATAAAACGGGGAACGGTCGGGGAGAATTGCGGATAAGGAAGGCAAAGAGGATCATTCTCTATTCGATTTATGACCGTGCACAAATTTGTGCAGGGTCTGTGACTGATTTGGTCATGGTGAGTTGAGAGAAGTGAGAGAGAAAGAGGAAAGAAGGGCGGCTGGGCAGGGGCAAATGATTTTTAGGGTTTGGGTATTGGGGTTGGTCTCTGAGGTTAAGGATGGAAGATAGGATCTGGGCCGTTGATGATTTGGATCAACTGCCCTGATAATTCATGGATTAAAAGATTTCAAAGAGAAAATGCGAGGAGCATTGGATCTCCTAGTTTCAAAGGCTGAGATTAGATCCGACGGGGCATTTAAAATTAAAGGAAAAATGGAGACAAAACGAGGGCCGTTGATTTGTAGAATGGATGACCCAGATTGATTGTGTTTCTTTTGTGAGTGATAGATACGGGTGACGTGGCGCGATTTCATCGGACAAGAAAAGGAGACGGTGATTGCCATGGTGGAGAGAAGAGAATTGGATCTGGGTCAGATTTGGCTTGGGCTTGGGTATTTGGGCTGAAATTGATTTAATGAATAACCACTTTGTATTTAATAAAAGAATTGTAATTGTAGTATTTTAGTTTTTAACCTCTTTAAAATTAATTTAATTAAACTTAATAAATTTTCAACAAGATGTAGTAAAATTATAATTATCAAATACACTATTAATTATTGTAATTATTTATAAAATACGTTATTTTCTAAATTACAACCCTAATTTTGAATTATAGTAATCTAGTTAATCTAAATTTTAAGGAGTAATTAGTTATAAAACCTTCATGGCATATTAAAGTATTTTAAAGTAATAAGTACTTTTATAATTATATAATACTAATGCTGGGTGATTAATTTCAAAATCAATACTTAATTAATTTGTAAAAATATGTATTTATTGATAGAAAAATACTTTCAAAATATTTATTTTAAATTATTAAGTGTATGTAAATTAATTTAAAAGGGAGGGTCAAAATTGGTTGTAAACAGGTACTACACAACACACACCTTGATACCATTTGGTTTTCAAATCTGAGCAAAACTTCCTGAAAAGGAAACTTTTTTTAAACGATCTCCAAGCTAAGAATGAGATCTTAGTAGGGATAGTCCTGTTCCACAACTTTGAGAGTATGAAGTTTATAGGTCTCCTTCTTCTAGTGATCTGCCAAGCTGAGGCGTTGGAGAAGTTCCCATCTATTGCAGGTTCTCATATTGCACAGTCTTCCTTGGTTTGATCTCCAATATTCACTGTTTAGACCTGTTGAACCATGTTTTCTTACAGTGCTTCACTCAATTTCTTTAGATTCCATCTTCCATTTTGAATAAACTCTTTACTGTTGGCTTGGCAAATCTAGAATTTATTGGGTATGTGTTAGTCAATGGTCCTTTGCCAGTCCAATAGTCCCACCAAAAGCTACAATCTCCTCTATTAATCATCCAGCATATGTTGGCCTCTTCTTTCCATTTTATTTTCATCATATCTTTCCATATGTGTGATTTCTTGGTTTCTCCTTTAAGTGCCACTGGATGGAGCAGTACTTTACTCTAAGAAAATTAGTCCATAGGTTTTGTCGAGTTTTGAAATTCCCACCATCTCTTGATTGTAAATGTGTCTACAATGTCTTCAAGGCATCTGATGCTAATGCCACCCTCCTCTTTGGGATAGCACAAGTTACCCCAAGAGCTCCAATGGTATTTGGACTTGTCATTAGTAGCTTCCCATAAGAAATTAGCAAAGTATCTTTCTAATATTTTGCAAGTTGCTTTTGGCGGGTTCATAGCTGCAAGTGTGTATGTTGGAATTTCCTGCATAACATGTTTAACTAAAGTTAGTTTTCCTCCATGTGACAACATCTTCCCTTGAAATCCATTGAGTCTTTTTGATATCTTAGAAACAAATCCATCAAAGTAGACTATCCTCTTTCTTCCCACAAACATAGGACATCCCAGATAAACAAATGGGTATTCTCTATTCAAGAATCCTGTAGCATTTCTCATTCTATTTATTCTGGATGGTGAGGCCTTAGGATATATAAAGAAAATGCTTTTATCTTGGTTGACCAACTGCCCTGATGTTGCCTCGTAGTTCTTCACAACATTCATGACTATTCTTACTGATTTAGTACAACAAGCTGTAAAGATCACAATGTCATATGAGTAGGAGAGATGACTTACCTGAGGGCCCCTAGAACTCATGGAGAAAGGAGTAAAGTTACATTCATACTGAAGGTTATTGAGCATTATATAAAGAACCTCAGTAGCCAATATAAATAATGAGGGAGATAGAGGGTCACGTTACTTGAGTCCTTGTGAAGATATGAAGAAATCCTTTCTAGTTGCATTTATGATGATTGAGTACCATACATCTGAGACCAACCTCCATACCATATTAATCCAAACTTCATTGAAACCAGATCTTCTTAGTACAGAAGCAAGAAAAGACCATGACAGCCTGTCATAAGCCTTTGTCATATCCAGTTTTATAACCATATTACCAGCTTTGTTGGGTAGGGATATTCCTTGAACAATTTCTTATGCCATTAGTACATTTTCTGTGATGGATCTTCCTTTTATTAATCCATTTTGATTCTCTGATATCATCCCTGAGAGGATAGGATTTAATCTCATGGATAGAATCTTGGAGGTTATTTTAAAAGAGAAATTGGACAGACTTATAGGTCTCATTTCCGAGAAACTAGAGGGCGAGTCTATTTTAGGAATCATTGCAAGACGTGTGATTAAAGTACTTGGCGATATTGCCTCCAGTGATGAGGTATCTCACAAAGCATGTGATATCTTCCTTTATAATTCCCCAACATTTTTAATAAAACATGTCATTAAACCCATCTGGTCCTGCTGAGCTAGTAGGACACATATTGAATACAACTTATCTTACTTCAGTCTCTTCAGGAATTGAGGTCAAAAATTCATTGACTGCTTCTGTTACCAAAGCAGGGGTGCAATCTAGTAACCTCCTGTTTTCCTTAACTGGTTTAAGATTGAAAAGTTTCTTAAAATTTTTGATGGTAGCTTTAGAAATCTTTTCATCTCCCTGGATCCAGTTTCCTCTGTGATTCTTGATTTTGTGCAATTGCATTCTCCTCCTCATATCCCTTGTCACACTATGAAATTACTTGTTGTTGTTGTTGTCTCCAGCTGCAAACCATTTCAATTGTGCCTTTTGCCTGAGAATTGATTCTTGCATAAACAACCACTTAACATATTCTACATGTGCATTATTAAGATCTTGTCTTGTCTGAGCATCATGTTAACTAACTCTCGCTCCTCCAATTTTTATATTTCTGTCTCCCTTTCTGTAACTTTCAAATACACATCACCATTCACTTCTCTTGACCATACACTCAATTTCTTGCTAAGTGCCTTCAATATTTGTTGTAGTCTCCGCATTTGATTGCCTGTGAGCTGCATATTCCATGCTTCCTGAACCATCTCCTTAAAACCATTCTGATTTGCCCAAAAATCCAGAAATCTAAACTACTTAAAGCTTCTTGTTGATTGGTAGAACACTTCACAGTCTCTTCCAAAATCTCTTTCTAGGTCTTTTGTTATTACACCATATAAATTTCACCGCAACGTAACCAGCATCTGTTAACTCACAATTGTTCAAACAATTAGAGAAATCAATGCTTCTGTTGATTCTGTAAGGCCTACCTCCCATTTTCTCATTTGTATCCAAAATTGAGTTGAAATCCCCTCTCACACACCATGGGCCTTTCACCATAGTACTCACTCTTTCTAGCTATGCCAAAGTTCACTTAGCATAAACAGCAGAAACAAAAATTCCATTGTCATCCTTTTCATCTTTGACTTTCCTTGGTTTGTTTCTCTTCATTTGCTATAATAGTTGTTTGATAATTTGTTGTCCAAAAATACCATATTTTACCATTGTCATTCAAAATACATTGGTGGATACCCAAGAAATTCCTGTATCCCTCAATCTACTTTTTTGATAGCTATTAAATACTTCAATCTATGTATGGCCTTTTTAGACCTAACTCCTCTGATATTCCAAAAGATTGCACTTATCATAAAAATAAATTATGATAGTTTTGTTGCCCCTTCCTCTGTTCAGGGGCAGTTGTATTTTTGTTTCTACTTCTTTTGTCTTTCTTCCTCTATTGACTTCTTCCTTTACCCATTGGCGACCAATCTTCCTTATTTGAGCTTCATGTCATTTTATAATCCGGATCATCCGAATCTTTCTTTGCCTGTTTTATTGTTTTAGATGTCTCTACCAAAATGTCTAACACTTCTTCATCCTTTTCCTTATCTTTATCTTGTATCATGTTGTAACTCCCATTGAACTCCACCACTAGATTAATTCCTTTTTGATTTCTTAGTCTATGTCAATATTGGATGATTCCAGTATTGCTTCCTCCACCCTTTGTATGTTATCATTCTGCTTCTTCGATTGTTCAACATCTTCTCCTGTATTTTGTATTCTCTTGATCTATGGTGTATAGCTTGTAATATCATTTCTATTGTCATTCTCCATTGGTGAATTAGCTTTTTGTTGTTGCACCTGTTGTACCCAACATTTGAGCTTGCCACGTTTTCATTCAAATCAGCAACAACTTCATTCGCACTATGGATTGGCAATCGAATAACTCTCTCCTTGATCTTATTTCTTTTTCTGGCTGATTTGAAAATCACTTTGTTTCGCTTCTTTGGTATCTTCTCGGGCTTCTTGCATTTCTTTTTGTTTGTTCTATTGTTCACAGATACATTGGCTTCCTCCTTCTCTTTGGTTTTGTTACATTCGTTCTTGTCTCCATTGTTTATCATCTTCATTTTATCTTGCGTGTCATGTTGTTTTCTATCACTTCGCCTGCTACTGCCTTGTTCAAGTCAATCACAACTGTATTTTCTTTCTCTTAGCCTCGTTATCCCTATTTTCATTTGCTCTTCTACGCTCCAAGACTCTACAATTAATCAAAGAGTGTCCCAGCTTCTTGCAATGTTTGCAATATTTTGGAACATTTTCATACTCTAATTTTGCTCAAATCCTTTCAGCAGAGAATCATCATCTTCACCCCTACCCAAACACTAGTAAGTAAAGGCTTGAGCAAATCAACTTCTAGTCTCACCTTAGCCATACTAGGTCTGGTTTTCCCTCTTGTTATTATATCCATTGCCACTGGCATACCCGCTTTACTTGCTACTTGTTTCACATAGTGCCATGTATATAGACGAAAAGGCAACCTCGGAAGGTTAACCCCCACCGGGGCTATTGACAGGTCTTCCTCTGGTTTGAAATCAGGACTCATTTCTGGAGCCACATTTGGTTTTCCTCAATATCAACAGACCTCCTATACCAAACCATGTTATAATCCTCATCATCTGTAAAGTCTAGGAAGACATTATGCTTATCATTGTTTACCCTAAAATTCGGATAACAATTAAATTTATAAGTGATTTTAAGGATATGTAATTTCACCTAGAATCAGTTGATAAATATGACGATTGATAGTAGAAATAAATAATAAAATAAAGCAAACCAGTATAAAAATGCAATTCATCCCTCGAGCCAGGTCACCCTCGAACTGAGTCAGCAAGAGTAAAGTTACGAAATAAACTGATGAACAAGAATGAGAGGAAAAGAGTATTGTATTGATCTGATATGTGCAAGTGTAAGATGGTTACAAAATGATTAGATCCCTCTTTATATAGTAGAGGAATCCTATCTATGGTACAATCCTAATTACAGAAGTAAATCCCATGATTAGCTAAACAACCGCCCTTGATCTGATCTGTTCCGAGATTCTCGCCATGATCTTCTACCAATCACGAATATCTCGACTTTTCGTTATTATGCTATCTTCGGTCTTGCTCGATGTCGGTCCCGTTCGACCTCGATCGTTACTGATTTTAATCTTACTAGGTACCCCGAACTCCGAACTCGGTACCTTATCCTTGTACCTTGATCTGCCAAGCCATGGGAGCGATCCTCGGTCTATCCTCCTAGTCTTGGTTAATTAGTGGAATCGGGTGGGCCCGATTTTGATCGTATTCAGATAGTCCCCTCGTTTCTTGGAATGCAATGACAAGAAACGAATTGAGTTTCCGAACCGGATCTTGGTTTACCATGACGTAAGCATTGTGACGCAAGCGGTAGAGGTGACCGAAACATCCCATCGGTTCAATTTCCCAGGCATTTAAGGTGCGTCAGTTGCTGGTCGACCACTAGCAACTCTAAACCGTCGCCGTAAACCCATAAATAGGCCTCTTTTCCATTTTTTCAAACTGTACCTTTAATCTCTTCTGCTCTAATCCTCAAAGATCTTTTCATTTTTCAAGTTCTTCTTCTGCAACTCATCAAGTTTCATCGCTAGCCTCTTCTTAAAATGCCAGATATCCTAATCACGGTTCTTCCTCATTCCTAAAAATGGCTATGACCTCCAAAATTGTCCTCACAATGAAATTGCCTCTTCATCAAAGTCTGCCGGTGCCATCGCCGCGGCGGAACATCCTCTTGCGGACTTTTTTCGGACGATGTGTGCCACTACCGCTGATTTCAAGGTGGAGAACACACCCTCGACACCGGGCCGATGTGAACCCATGTCGAGGTACATGTGTACGATTACCGAGTGCCTCCTCAAGAAAGTGAAAGAGGAGTGTAACTGGGTAGGGAAGGACGTCGTAGTGCGCCCTGAAGAATCCATCACTACTTACAAGGAGGGGTATCTTAGTGTCTACAGCTACCCCTTCACAATAAATCCCTTGGACCCTATCATCGTTGCCTTTTGCAAGAGGTACGATGTCACTCTGGGCCAAATCCACCCATCGTTTTGGAGGATCGTGCTCCTCCCCCGATTCTTTCTAAGTAAGATCGAGGGGCATCCTTTTACCCTCGATCACCTCATGCATCTCTATGGCCCTCCGCTTTATCGAGGAGGAATGATCAAACTTTATCACCAAGCCACCAAACCCCCGTTCTCGAGCATAGACGAGACTCAAGATCGAGGTTGGATGGGCAGGTTTGCCCGAATCAAGACTTCGGATCTAATCCCCGCCAAAGATATGTCGTTCCCTGAAAGGTGGAACATGAAAGTAAGTATTGCTTGGCTTTCAAGTATCTACTATTGCCGTTACGCTTTCTTGTTTTCTCCTTATCTATGTTTTTTGTGTTGCAGCCAAGGTCGTTATACCGGAAGTGATCCCCAACCTGAGGCAATGGGTCGAGGGATTGGTGTCGTAAAAAACTTATTCCGAGCGTGCTTGGATGGAGTTGTCAAGTGGCCTATGGGAGGCTCGAAACCATGGTAATATTTTACCCTTAGCAAGGTTTCCATTCAGACTTTGTTATTGTTCTTACTCATTTTTTCCATTTTATAGGCCTTGGGAAGGACGTGCCAATGTGGCCCCCCTCTGCTGAAGAAGAGGCACTCCTTTCTGCATCTGCCCCGAAGCAGGGAAAAGAGAAGAAAAGGAAAGAGGCTCCGAGTTCCTCAAGCCCGGAGAAGAAAAGGCCGGCCAGGAAGCCCCGTAAGTCTAAGGGGGATGTTATCCACGTAACTCTAGAGTCCGTCCACCAGCTATTGGATAAGACTGAAGATGAGGATGAAGAAGAAAATTCCAGATTGGTGCCTCGTGTGCAGGCTGGCATCGAGGTTCAAAGAACCACTGGACAGGCGGGAGTCGAAGCTGCTTTGCCCCGGCCTGATGAGCCCGAGCCAACAAGAGTTGAAGATGCCTCACCTTGAGATGGTGAGGACATCGAGGAGACGGCCGAGGCTGGAGTAGAAACCGAGCTCGAGGCTCTCTATAACGAATATGATGCCTCTAAAGACCTACTTGGGGCAATAGTGATCGGGGATTCCTCCTCATTCCCTCAAATTCCAGATTTGATGATACGTGACACTCAGGATGCAATAGTGATCGGGGATTCCTCCTCATTCCCTCAAACCCCGATCGAAAACGGCCTCTTATCATCTTGATCCCGGAATACACACAAGTTTTTTCTGCCCTCGTAGGGGTGGCAAGTTATCTTCGGTGCTTGGTCACTAAGGAGGGCCAAGCCAAAATGAATGCAGTGGATGTTACCTACTTGTTCAACGAGGCCCAGCATGCTCTGAATCGGGTAAGTTCAAGGACCATTATCTTTTCATAATCTTTGACTTATAGATATTTCTAACATCTCTTCCTTTCGTGCAGGCTTCGGTGTTGCACCACGAGGCCTTTCTTCGAGTCCAGGAGGAATGCAAGGCTGAGGTCCAGGGTCTCACTGAGAAGTGAAACACTTACAAGATTCTCAGTGAGAAGTTTGAGGTGGACCTGGTGGAGGCTCGAAATGCGCATGAAGAGATGGCTGAGCAGGAATTCTGAATTCTTCATGATAGTGAGGACGAGTCGGAGATAACGACTAACAATCCCATTCTGCAGGCTCGATAGAGGCTCGAACATATCAAGGGCTTTCAAGGGAAAATAGACAAAGTGCGAGCTGAAGCCAAACGGTTCAAGGGATGTATGGACATCCTGACTGCACAAAAGGAGACCGTTCATGCGGAGATGGATTCCGCCAAGTCACAACTTCGACATGCAAGGGATAATGCTTCGGTCAAGGCGAAGATAGTTGAGGAGCTTGAATCCAATTTAGCCAATCTGGCCAAGGAGCTCGAGGTTGCCAGATCCGAAGTGGTCGCGGCCAATATTAAGGCCCAGGCTACTGCGGATCAATACAAAGTCGATGCCGAAGCCACCCTCGAGTAGGCCAGGGCATGGTTGATCATTCGAAGTGGCAGGCTCAAAGAGAGGTTGACGAGGGGATCTTTGCTCAAAGTGTCAACATATCTGTTGGACTCAAGATCGCCAAGGTTGAGGAAGCAAAGGCTTGAAAGTTAGAATTTCCCGATGAGGATTCCATGGGTGTGAGCGGATCTGGTGGAGAAGACTTTAAGGGCGAAGAAGTTGCTCCCGAAGAAGACTAGGCCCTTAGGCTTAGTAGTGTTTCTTTTAACGCGTTTTAGCCTTTGTAAAGAGTTTTCGATCGGGCCATGTGGCCCTTGTAAGAAGAACTTTGATATATATAAATTTTCCTTTCCTTTCTGAATCTGTCATCTTTTCCCTTATTTTACTTGTTTTATTGATGCCTTATGAGATTGAATTCATAGGTTCGAGGTTCAGGCAATTTTGGCCCGAAACCGAACTGTTGTCGAGTGAGTGCTTCCTCGAAATCGAAGTAGGGTAACCCTTAGGTTTTAATTGAGTGAGGATGATCCCTCGAACTCAAAATAAAAGATGGCCCTTAGGCTCTTGTATTAGGCCAATGTGGCCTTAGTGAAAAGATTGGCTTTTCCCCCCTTTTGGCTTGAAAAGTTCATTGTTAATTATACAGAACTTGTTATGACTTAGCACAAAATAAGGAATTGTTCGAGAGTTCGAACAATTTTGTACTTGTTAGGATTCTCGAGGCTTGATATTACCGAAGCCCCTTATAATTTTGCCGAGGGTAGCCTTTTCAACCGGTTTATAAAAATATTCGAAGGCCTGTTTTATTACGGAATTAGGACGTCTTCGAACCGTGTAAATTTGGCCGTAGCCTTTAGTTTGAGATTGCCTCTTGGGCTCGTTTCCCATTATACTTCGAGCTTGTTCAAAGTGTCAGTCCCCAAGTGGGGTGGCCGTGGCCTATAAAAATCGAGGGTTGCCTTTTTAAGGTCTTACGATCTCGAGGTTTTTGTAATTCGATCATGTCGATTTTTCGGACGGCATTCCCCAAGTGCGGGGTTAGTTGTTTTAACTTTAGTTGTGATCGACCCTTAAGCCAGTTTCCACAAGTAAAGTAAAATTTTCTAAGGCATGAAATATTTGGCAAGATAAAAATACTTCTCTTAATAGATGATTATACATGTGTACATGTTCGATGTTAGGTCTTGAGTAATCTACATGGGCACGGTTCGTTCAACCGTTTGGACCTTAAAAAATTTACCTATCGAGACCCTGTTGACACGAAGTGCTTTCCTTGTAACATTAGAGGGTGATGCCCCCCAGTATTATAGGTCGATTGTAAAGAAGCCTCGGATACTGTTGAATTGCTCTAAGTTAGCACGGACAATGGTTGCCTCGTTAAAAACCTTGCCGGAAAAACCCATTTGGGACGAAAACCAGTATAAGGGAAAAAGAGTGCAACGCGTGTTTTCAGACCTAAGGACTTTGTGTTGAAGAATCCCTCGATGTCTTCGATCGAACACCTACAATAGGTTAACATAAAATATAAACGAAAATGGAGAAGGTCATACCTTAGCAATAATATCGTTTGAGGAGTGATACAGTCCAGTTTTTGGTAATTGCTCGCCGTTCGTCGTGCCAAGTTTGTAAGATCCTTTCTCGACGATATCGAGGACCTGATATGGTCCTTCCCAGTTTGGGCCAAGTTTTCCTTCGTTCGAGTTTCGAGTGTTGAGGGTGACTTTTCTCAGAACTAATTCCCCGACTTTAAAGTGTCGAAGGTTGGCTCTTTGGTTATAATACCTTTCAATCTGCTGTTTCAGTGCGGCCATTCGAACGAGGGCGGCTTCCCGTCTTTCATCTAGTAATTCGAGACTTGTATCATAGCCTCATGATTTGACTCTTCAGTTGCATGCTGAAACCTGAGGCTAGGTTTTCCGACTTCGACCGGGATCAGAGCTTCGGCACCATAGACAAAAGAGAATGGTGTTGCCCTCGTACTGTATTTCGACGTTGTACGGTACGCCCAAAGGACCTCGGGCAGTATTTCTCTGCATTTTCCTTTAGCTTCAGTTAACCTTTTCTTTAGATTTCGAATGATGGTCTTGTTTGTCAACTCGGCTTGTCCTTTCCCACTAGGATGATATGGTGTTGATAGGGTCCTTTTAATATTATGGTCATCGAGAAATTTTGTCACTTTGCTATCAACGAATTGCTTCCCATTTTCTGCATACGATCTCGGCCGGTATCCCGAATTGACATATAATGTGGTCCCAAATAAAGTCTATGACTTCTTTTTCTCTGACTTTTTCGAAGGCCTATGCTTCAACCCACTTAGACAAATAGTCAGTCATAAACAAAATGAATTGAGCTTTACCTGGGGTCGATGGGAGAGGGCCGACGATGTCCATTCCCCATTTCATGAACGGCCATGGGGATAAGACTGAATGGAGTTGCTCTCCGGGTTGGTGAATCATCGGCGCATACCTTTGGCATTTGTCTCACTTTCAAACAAACTCTTTTGTATCTTTTTCCATATCAGCCCATAGTATCTTACTTTGATGATTTTGTGAACCAATGACTCGACACTAGAATGATTTCCGCAAGTGCCCTTGTGAATTTCCCGTAGAACGTAGTCGGTGTCTCCTGGTGCCAAACATAACGCCAACGGTCCATCGAACATTTTCCTATACAGTGTTCCATCCTCGGCCAATGTGAACCGTGCGGCCTTCGTGCGTAGAGTCTTCAACTCCTTAGGATCCGATGGAAGCTTCCCGTTCTTTAGGTATTCGATATACTTATTCCTCCAATCCCAGGTTAGACTTGTGGAGTTTATTTCGGCGGGACCTTCTTCGATTACTGACCTCGAAAGTTGTACGACAGTCCCGGAGCTAAGTTTGTCATCCTCGATCGATGACCCCAAATTTTCAAGAGCATCGGCCTTGCTGTTTTGTTCTCGAAGTACGTGCTGTAAGGTCCATTCTTTAAATACATGTTGAGCCACCTGTAGTTTGTCCAACTATCTCTGCATTTGATCTTCTCGAACCTTGAAAGTTCTGTTGACTTGGTTTACCACAAGTAGGGAGTCACACTTGGCCTCGATGACCTCTGCTCCCAAGCTCTTATTTAGCTCGAGACCTGCAATCATGGACTCATACTCGGCCTCATTGTTAGTTAATTTTGAAGTTTTGATAGACTGTCTTATGGTACTACCTGTGGGCGGCTTTAAAATGATGCCTAGCCCAGGCCCTTTCACGTTTGAAGTGCCGTCTGTGAAGAGGGTCCATACCCCCGATGACATACCCGATTTTAATAATAGTTCCTTTTCGACCTCGGATACGAGGGCCGGCGTGAAGTCGGCCACGAAGTCTGCCAAGATTTGAGACTTGATGGCCGTTCGGGGTTGATACTCGATATCGTACCCGCTGATCTCGACGGCCCATTTGGCCAATCGACCTGAGAGTTCGGGCTTGTGAAAAATGTTGCAAAGGGGATAGGTGGTTACAACACAAATTGGGTGACACTGAAAGTACGATTTTAATTTTCTAGAGGCGCTTATCAAAGCGAGCTCTAATTTTTCTAAGTATGGGTATCGGGTTTCGGCCTCTCCTAAGGTTCGACTAACATAATAAATAGGGAATTGCATACCTTGCTCTTCTTGAACTAAGACCCTATATACCGCTATCTCCGAGACTACTAAGTATAAGTAGAGCTGCTCGTCCACTTTCGGGGTGTGAAGCAATGGCGGGCTCGACAGGTATCGTTTCAGTTCCTCCAAAGCTTGTTGACATTCTGGGGTCCATGCGAAATTGCTCTTCTTCTTAAGCAGTGAGAAGAACCGGTGGCTTCTATCTGAGGACCTCGAAATAAATTGACCTAGGGCGGCTATGTGCCTTGTTAACCTTTGTACAACCTTGACATTATCAACGACTGTGATGCCTTCAATTGCATTGATTTTATCGGGGTTGATCTCGATCCCCCGGTTTGATACCATAAAGTCGAGGAACTTGCCCGAATCGACCCCGAACGCACATTTCTCTGGGTTGAGCTTTATGTTGTACTTTCTTAGTATGTCGAAGGTTTCCTGCAAATGTTTTATATGGTCCTCTACTCGCAGGGACTTAACTAGCATATCATCAATATAAACCTTCATTTATTTACCTATTTGTTCTTCGAACATTCGATTCACTAGGCGTTGATAAGTAGCACCAGCATTTTTTAGTCCAAACGGCATTACATTATAACAATAGGTGCCGTATTTAGTGATGAACGAAGTCTTTTCCTGATCCTCCAGGTTCATTATTATTTGATTGTACTCGGAGTAGGCATCGAGAAAACTAAGGATCTCGTGGCTGGCCGTGGCATCGATCATGCGATCAATATTCGGCAAAGGAAAAGAATCTTTAGGGCATGCTTTGTTTAAATCCTTATAGTCTACGCACATTCTAAATTTATTTCCCTCTTTAGGGACTACAACTACGTTTTCTAACCATTCGGGATATTTTACCTCCTGAATGGATCCTATATTGAGAAGTTTGGTTACCTCGTCCTTAATGAATGCATGTTATACTTCGGACTGGGGCCTTCTCTTTTGTTTTACCGGGCAGAACTTCGGGTCCAAGCTCAGTCGATGTGTAGTGATATCCGGTGAGATCCCTGTCATATCTAGGTGGGACCAAGCAAAACAATCCATGTTATCTAAAAGGAATTGAACGAGTTTTTTCCTGAGCTAGGGGGTCAACCTCGTGCCTAGGTATACCTTTCGATCGGGCAGATGCTCGATCAGTATGATCTGTTCCAGCTCTTCGACCATTGACTTTGTTGCATCAGAATCATTGGGGATTATGAAGGTTCGAGGTATCATATAATCATCATCCCCGAAATTTTCCTGCTCCTCCGATCGGGCCGAGGCCGGTGACTATGGTTGCTATTTGACTTCCTGCTTTCCCTTTGACTCCGATCCCTTTGTCGATGAAAGCACCGATACCGGTACTACTTCGTCGATCGCAAAAATATCTTTGGCGGCGGGTTGTTCTCTGTACACCATTTTGATTCCTTCTGATGTTGGGAACTTCAGGACTTGATGAATCGTCGAGGGTACTGCCCTAATGTTATGGACCAAGGCCTTCCGAGCAGCGCGTTGTACCTCATGTCACCTTCGATCACACGGAACTTTATTTGTTGGATGGTTCCGGCCATATTTACTGGTAAAATGATTTCCCCTTTGGTGGTTTCACTTTCCATGTTGAAGTCGTTAAGTACTCGAGCTACGGGCACCATTTGATCTTGGAGGATGAGTTGCTTTAAGACCCTTGATCGAATAATATTTGCCGAGCTACCTGGATCAATCAACACACACTTAACTTGAATTTTATTCATAAGGATAGATATTACCAGTGCGTCGTTGTGAGGTTTTTAGATCCCTTCTGCATCCTCGTCGTTGAAAGACAAGGTTTCTTCTGGTAAGTAGTCCCGATTTCGCTTTTCCCTTGTGATTGTCACCTTGATGCGTTTAAATACCGGTCCATGAGGAACATCTACTCCTCCAACGATCATGTGAATCACATGCTGTGGCTCTTCCTACTCGTTCTGTCTGTTTGAATATCTATTTTTGAAGTGGTTCTTGGCTCACTACGAATTCTCGAAGGTGACCCTTGTTGAATAGACGGGCTACCTCCTCCCTCAGCTGCCTGTAGTCTTCGGTTCTATGACCATGGGTACCATGGTATTTGCATATTTGATTAGGGTTCCTTTGATCTGGATCGGTTGGTAAGGGTCTGTGCCATCTAGTATCCTTGATCCGTCCAATGACTGATACAATACCCGATGCATCGATGCTGAAGTTATATTCTGATAGTCGTGGTGCTTCTGTGGGCTCGACATGTTTATCGAAGCCACTTTTACTCATGAGCCCTCGGGAGTTCTGTCCTCGATCATTCCTTCGTTCATTTCGAACGAGATTACATCTTGGGCAGCTATTTCTACGGTCTGCGCTGTATGGTTGATAGCGATCTCTGTTCGATCGGGGTTCTCTGTCGATGTCCCTTTGAATTATGCCGACGGGCCTATTTGGGTAAACGGAACCGGAAGGGGTCCCCAATTGATCATCTTCAACCCTGATCTTTGACTGGTACCGATTATGTACATCGGCCCAGGTCACAACTGGATATTCAATTGAATTGTGCTTCAGTTATTATGATGCTATCGAACTTCGTTCGTTCAAACCTTGAGTAAAAGCTTGAATAGCCCAATCATCTGTGACCGGGGTTAGGTTTATGAGTCCCATCTAGAACCGAGATACGAATTCCCTTAACATTTCATTGTCCTGTTGTTTAACTTTGAAGAGTTCCGACTTCCTAGTCGAAACCTTTATTGCTCCAGCGTGCGCCTTTACGAATGAATCCGCAAGCATGGCGAAGGAATCGATGGAATTGGTTGGCAAATTGTGGTACCATATCATCGCCCCTTTCGATAAAGTTTCTCCAAACTTTTTCAATATAACGGATTCAATCTCATCATCTTCTAAGTCATTCCCTTTTATTGCGCATGTATAAGAAGTGACATGCTTATTAGGGTCGGTGGTTCAATTGTATTTGGGGATTTCTAGCATGCGGAATTTTTTCGGGATGGGCTTCGGAGGTGCACTTGGAGGGAAAGGCTTCTGCACGAACTTCTTCGAATCCAAACCCTTTAGAATCGGTGGTCCCCCCGGTATTTGATCAACCCGGGAGTTGTATGTTTATACCTTTTGTCACTTGCCTCGATTGTCTTTTCTCCTGATTCAGTTCGTTTAATGAGCTCCTTGAGCATTTTCATAGTGGTGGGGTCAGTCCCCGATTCATTAGCGATCGGCCTCTCTGGTATAGGTTCGTTTCTATGAACAACTTCTAGTGATGGCTCGAGATCGATCCTGCTTTGTGCACGATTCTGATTTTGGAGTTGTGTTATTGCGGCTTGTTGAGTCTGCAACATCTCGAATATCATTCGAAGGGTAATTTCGCCTTCCTCGCCGCTCTGTGCGTTCTGATCGGCTGTTTGAGCGTCCCTGCGGACGCTATTTTCAGGGTCGACGCCTAAATTCCCATTAATGACAATACGGGAGTTGACATCAACTGGTTCTATGATCGGAGGTCCATCGGGGTTGACTGGAAGTACTCCGTTTCCCGGGGCGGCTACGTTTTCGTTCTCGCCATGAGGACCAAGGTCGTTGTCTGTGTGAGTGGGTGCTACTTGAGAGTTGGACATGTTGATTCCTGAAATCAAAGACACTTACAAGAACAAGCATAAAGCAGTGTGTGTTATGAGAATTAATACCAGGCAATCACTATTATCCTTAGCCCCACGGTGGGCGCCAAACTATTTACCCTAAAATTCGGGTAACATTTAAATATATAAGTAATTTTAAGGATATGTAATTCCACCTAGCACCAGTTGACAAATATGACGATTGATAGTAGAAATAAACAACAAAGTAAAGCAAACCAGTATAGAAATGCAATTCAACCCTTGAGCTAGGTCACCTTGAACTGAGTGAGCAAGAGTAAAGTTATGGAATAAACTGATGAACAAGAATGAGAGGAAATAAGTATTGTATTGCTCTGATATGTGTGAATGTAAGATGGTTATAAAATGATTAGATCCCTCTTTATATAGTAGAGGAATCCTATCTATGGTACAATCTTAATTACAGAAGTAAATCCCATGATTAGCTAAATAACCGCCCTTGATCTGATCTGTTCCGAGATTCCCGCCATGATCTTCGACCAATCACGGATATCTCGGCTTTCCATTATCATGCTATCTTCGATCTTGCTCGATGTCTGTCCCGTTCGACCTAGATCGTTACTGATTTCGACCTTGCTAGGTACCCTGAACTCCGAACTCGATACCTTATCCTCGTACCTCGATCTGCCAAGCCATGGGACCGATCCTTCGTCTATCCTCCTAGTCTTGTTTAATTAGTGGAATCGGGTGGGCCCGGTTTTGACCGTATACAATCAAACACTCTGATTTTGACCGAGCCTTTAAGTGGAAATCGCTCAAGGAATCGCGACCTAATTTTTTGAATTTGGGGACGAATCTTCAAAATCTTCCCACAATCGTTCTCCTACATTCCGCAGCCATGATTCCATATTAGTCCCTGGTCTTGAAAATCACCACTGGCATGCCATTGTGTGTGGTTCTTCGCGCTACCACTGTTTTCTGCTCTTGCCGAGTTGGGGTTGGTATGGAATTTGATGTGTTGGTTATGGTGTTAGATTAAACCATTGGTTATTCATTTTTTAAGTGGATAATATGATTCTTATCCATATTTGACTTATTATTAAAAAGTTCATTATCCAATTCTTTTTCCAGTGGATAATATAAATGAATAACTATTTTTTATTCATTTTGCCACCAGTAGTTGCGGAGTAAAAATTAGAGAAAACTTTCCCACAAAAAAATTATAGAAATACTTTGATATATTAAATTTTAGCGCTGTTTCTTGACCTCCCTCCTCACCGACACAGAAAAGTAGAAAAAGAGAGAGAAGAGAAAAGCAATACCGCATATTTGGTGTATATATTTCAAGAGAAAAGCCAGATCAGACAGAAATATCAGAGAAGAAATATAATGGGTCTCCGAAATGGAAAATCACCTAACTGTATATATCTTTTCTGAGTGCTACACAACCGTAAATACGGGATAGGAACGTTGACAAAGTAATTTAAAAACAAAAGAATTTCAACATATTTTGCCAAACTATGAGACTTTTAACAAGTGGACCCGTGATAACTACTTTTCACTGTAATTAATCTTTCCACAAGCATGACCGATGAAAATTAAAATGTAGAAACGTCTTAACTCACATTTAAACCATGGGGCAGCTAACGAAACCACAAATTAACAGCAGTATAGCTGCGCTCATGTTGACAAATAGGTACAAACTTTTTTTACAATTGGAAAAGTAAATTAAGAAAAAAAGAGATAGATTAAAGTAAATTGTACATGTATCAAACCATGTTAGTTTACCATAATAAAGTGATATATATATATATATATATATATATATATATATATATATATATATGTAAAAAACACATGTCTTGCACTATTTATTTGTGTTACGCATTGGTGCGTCTCATGTGCGAAATGACCATCATGTCTTCTAGTGATAATAGAAATATTAGTTTTCTTAGACGTTGACGATCTATATAATGGACGAGGGATGTATTAGTGCCGAATATTTAATTTTTAAAGCTTTCTAGTATTACATGGTACTTTGTTCGGAGAACAAGCATAGGGGCATAGCTAGAAGGTTAGCTACGGATTCGGCGGACTCAATAGCTTTAGTTCAAATCTTGTACGTGTTTGTATTAATAAATTCATTAAATATGTATAAAAATTAAATTCAGAACTCAGTTACTAACACTTGGTATCACTATTCTAGAATTTAGAACCTACAAAATTCAAATCCTAGCTCGCTCACTAAGTAGAGATCACACAGTTTATGCTTCTAGATATCTTATCATAGCGGGAGAAAATCAGGAAACAAAGGGACAAAGCGGAAGAAAATAAATGTAAAAGAAAAGTTGAGCATCCAAATCAAGAATGACTATTGTCGTGGTAATATTATTTGGCTATTTAACTTTTTATGTGTTTACTTTTCTAAATTTAAGCCACTAAAAGAAGAAACTAAGAATAGAAATGTATGACTTTCTTGATAGAATCGAGTTAATTTAACAAAGGGTGGTCATATTCAAAAGGTTGAAAAATCAAAGCAGACAAAGAAAATAAGATGCAGTTTATATGTTTTATACGTTAAATGGTAATGATACTTGTGTTAATGTTTGCTACGACATTCTTATTCTTTCAATCTTACCTTATAAATACATTTATCTTCTTGCCATAACTTAATTCAAGAATAATAAGAAACTTCTATATATAGCAAAACAGCGTGATTTTAAGGAAACTATTGATGGTTTATTTTGGAAAGATGAGGTTTATAATGAAGGTTTTCATCCTTCAATTTGTAGGAGTTCTCTTCTTTTCTGGCCTTTTACTTAGTCAAGCTTTTGTTCATCGTCATCGATTTATCGTAAGTTTCTTCTTAATATTTTTATGTGCATGTTTCATTTTAAATTTATATATATTATTAGCTGTTCTCCTGTTCTTCAGTCTTTATAAAGAAAAATATTCTCCCGCCATATGAAAGAATTCTTGGTTATATAAAAGAAGGTGAAGTTCTCAGAAATGTAATACTCGTACTACGTTGAATTGTCTTCATATTGTCTTTAGTACTCCACATATTATAAATTTGATGGGATATGGCTATACTTTTTGTCCTATATTTCTTCATTTTGTTTTCTCCAAGTCATTTCCTACCCATTGTTGAAGTAATAATGGATAAAAATAGTTGTCCATCCATATTACCTACTAAAAAATGAGTTGGATAATGAATTTTTTATAAGTGGATTAAACATGGATAAAAATCATATTATCCACTTAAAAAATGGATAACCAATGGATAACTAATGGATAACTGGTTTCGTGATTGGAGAAAAGAAATGCCTAGCATTTTATACTATTATCTTTATTGGACGCAGATATAGGGAGAGTATTGTGTATTACACTATGTTCCTACTATATAGTAAACATTCTGAACCCACTAACTCTAAATTCTGAATTCGTCTATATTAGTTACTTTTAAATTGCTAAGACTTTATGTGTGGCCATGCATGCAGGTGAAAGAAACTCCATACACTAGGCTTTGCAGCACAAAGAACATATTAACTGTCAATGGACAATTCCCAGGGCCAGTTCTTTATGCCAATACAGGCGATACGCTCGTTGTCGATGTCTATAACCAGGGAAGCCAGAATATAACCATCCATTGGCAAGTATCCTTCGCTAAATCTGTAATATATTAAATTGTGTGATTATCTCATCGAATTATATATGCAGGCATGGTGTGAAACAACCAAGATATCCATGGTCAGATGGTCCTGAATTTATTACTCAATGCCCAATTCGACCGGGAACAAAATTCAGCCAAAAGATTAAGCTTTCAGATGAGGAAGGCACACTGTGGTGGCATGCTCATAGCGATTGGTCACGAGCCACAGTGAATGGTGCTCTCGTGATCCGTCCTGCAAATAAAACTCAATATCCTTTCCCTAAACCTAATGCTGAAATACCCATCATATTAGGTATGTTCACTTGTATTCTAACCGGTTTTTTATTTTTATTTTTTTTCATTTTGATGAATTATTATATATGGTGTGTGAAATGCAGGGGAGTGGTGGAAGAGTGATGTACAAGAGGTGGTTGATGAGTTTCTCGCAAGTGGAGGAGATGTAAATATTTCAGATGCTTACCTTATAAATGGTCAACCAGGGGATTTATATCCTTGCTCAAGAAATGGTCCAAAACTCTTTCCTTCCCCTTCTTGTTTTTATTTATGAATTTAACTTCTATACACTAACAGTACTGTAAGTCTTCACACAAATAGTTGGCTGAATTCACTCCTTACCTTTTCTAGCTGATATACATAGATTATACTCTAATAATACACATATTATATAGAGATTATACACGTATTATATGTCAGTTAGCTAGTTTTAGTTTAAGCAGGTGGGTGAGCCGCTATTTAGGTTAATTTTTCTTAAGTTTTACACTATCAGATGACTTAAAAAGACAGTTATAAATAACTACTCATAATAGGTAGAACTATTTTACTTGTTGAAAAATAAGACAAACAACCCGATAGAACATGTAAAATAAGACAGAAACATATATTTAAATCCTTATCTTAGAAGCTAGCAAACTTATTGCATTGTTCTTAACAACTACCTAGGGGGAAAAGGCCAAAATTGTCCCTATACTATCAAAAATTAGTCACGTTTATACCCGTTTCTACTTTCGGTTCAAATATATGTCTGCCGTTAAGAAAGTAGACAAAATCGTCCCTAACCCTAAAGGCGGTTCATGATTCAGCAACTAAAATGACACGATGGACTCCATGTCACTATTTATTTTCCATATGTAATAATAAATAACTAAATCCACTTAAATTAGTCTTCTCCTTCTCTAATTTTCTAGATTCAAGGCACAAAGATTTAACCAATTCTAATTTAAATAATAAGTTGCAGCTTTGAATAGTTTCAGCATTCCAATGTTAGATTCTTTATTCTATTCAGTCCAAAACAGATCAAAAATTCCCGAAACGATTCTCACCCGAATGAGAATCGGGTGGGGCTGTTTTTTTCTTTTTCTGTGTCCCTCTTTCTGTCTCTCTTTATTTTTTTAAAGAAAAATTTCGCTTACATCAAAAATTGTAAGTGGTCTATTAGGCAATTGTATATAAGTGACAAACTGACAATTGCTATAACATTTTTATCTTTCTTTAAGAAATTAACTTGTTTAATTTGAGAAAATGCAGTACCTTTCATTTATTTGGGTTTCGATTTGGCTTTCATGGTCGACTCTTCAGTTATACTTCATATTTACAATTCTTTTCTTTTCTGTCGAAAGTTATTTTTTCCAAAATTTATTGGATAATTTGGATTTATTAAGAAAAAATGACTGTTCTAGTTTATTCAGAATTGTCTGTAGTTTCTAATTAAGGGAAGCCAGATGAAGGTGACAGTAAATAGGCCAATACATACTGTAATTGCTTTGTCAGGAAAACTCAATTTTGACTAGTGCATGGGTTATGTGATACACTCAAGTCATACCGGTTACAAAATCAATATTCCAACTAAAATAATTTAGAGGGTTTAGTTATTTATTATTACAGATGGAAAATAAATAATGACATGGAGTCCACCGTGTCATTTTAGTTGCTGAGTCATGGACAGCCGTTAGGGCTAGGGACGATTTTGTCTACTTTCTTAACGGCAGGCATATATTTGGAATAGGGACAATTTTGGCCTTTTTCCCCATAAAATAGGATAATGAATATGTCAAGTATACAAGGGACTTTTTATATAGTTTATCATAATGGTTATATTTGTGCATTTTCAAATCCAATGTTGTCGAATTAGTTATGAACTATTTCTTCTTATTTTATAGGTACATACAAGGTAACAGTTGACTATGGCAAGACTTATTTGCTCCGAATGGTGAACGCTGTAATGAACAATCAAATGTTTTTCTCTGTGGCAAATCATCAAATCACAGTAGTAGGATCAGATGCTGCCTATTTAAAGCCATTCAAAACAGATTATGTCATAATTTCCCCTGGACAGACCATTGATTTATTACTTGAAGCAAATCAACCCCTTAACCACTATTACATGGCTTCAAGAGCTTACAGTAGCAACCCTGGAATTGGATACGATAACACAACCACCACCGCCATCCTCCAGTATCGGGGAAATTACACCCCGTCTTCACCACCATCTCTCCCGAATCATCTCCCTAATCACAACGATACGAATGCATTTGCTAGTTTCAGGGGGAAATTCCTGTTTTTGGCTAATAAGGAACATCCAATGAACGTGCCATTGAACGTTACAATAAATTTGTTATTTACATTTTCTGTTAACACATTGCCATGTGCTAATGAGTCATGCCTTGGACCAAATGGAGATAAATTTGCAGCTAGTGTGAATAATATAAGTTTTGTTATGCCTCAAATTGACATACTTGAAGCTTATTATAAGCAGATAAATGGGATTTATGGAGATGATTTTCCTAGTGTTCCACCTTTGAAATTCAACTACACAGGGGATTCATTACCTGTGGAATTTCAAAGAGTTGATAGGAAAACAGAAGTGCATGTTCTTGAATATGGATCAACGGTGGAGATTGTTTTGCAGGGGACTAATCTATTGGGTGGAGTTGATCATCCCATTCATTTGCATGGATACAGTTTTTATGTGGTTGGTTGGGGTTTTGGAAATTTTGATAAGGAGAAGGACCCTTTGAATTATAATGTTGTTGATCCTCCTCTTCAGAACACTATTGCTATTCCTAGGAATGGATGGGCAGCCATCAGATTCACAGCCAATAATCCTGGTATGATCACATTTATTTTAACATATTTGTTGTCATTATTACATATCTCCTACGATTTATGTGGCATTATTTGACTGAACTCAAATTTAAGAAAGAAAAAATAGATTTTTAAAATTTATGATCTTAAATATGTATACATGATATTTATATTGTTGTAAAAGGGCATTTCGTTAATGAAAAAATAAAAAATTAAAATTAAATGGTGCAAACAAAAAAATATTGTCATTCTTTTGCAACAGGTTAGTTAATAAGGAAAGAGTGACATATGAAATAGGACAGATGAAGAATTATTTAGGAGTTATATTCAATTTCAAAAATGTAATGATTTTATTTTGGTGTCTGTGTTTGCCTATTTTAGTGTATTATTGCTCTATTAAAATTTGACATGCATGAAAAATGGTTTTGCTTAATGGTAAGTATGATATAAGCCATTTAAGTATTCAAGTTGTTGAGATTGAAAGGAAGAATTAACTTATATATATTGATAGTATAAGGAATTTTTACTTCATCACAGTAAATTAATTTGTGTACATTATATATAATAGAATTATTACCAATTTTTGTTACAAATCAATATTTTTCAAATAGAGTTACCTGCAATAATTTCCACACAATCAGTGCATATAGACGTTACACCAAATTTTTACTGCCAAACGTTAAACCAAATTTTTGGTAGGGAGCGCTTCTCCCCAAAAAAATATAGTCCAAAAACGAAAAAAATCTTTACTGCCAATTTCACATGGTGCCGTACTTAGACTTCTTCTTTTTCTTTTAATTGGTTGATCAGGTGTGTGGTTTATGCACTGCCATTTCGAGCGTCACATAAGCTGGGGAATGGATATGGCATTCATTGTTAAGGATGGAAAAAGCTTGGATGAGAGACTTCTGCCTCCACCTCCAGATATGCCCAACTGTTGATTCCATTAATTAATCTTAGAATATATACAACTTATTAATTTTGAGAGTCCCTAAAAACATTAATTGTTCAGCGATTTAATTTATTTGTTTGTTCTATAACGTAGCTTTGGATTATCTATGATATTGCTTTTACAATGTTTACTAAATGTATAATGGGTCATTAATAAACGAGAGTCTTGTTACTTTTATGAATTTTCTTGAAGAAGGTTCGCGTTAATTTAGTGATAATTAATTTTGAAAAACCACCACTGATTATTAACATTTCCTAATTAGTAAAAATCAAGTCACTAAATCAAAATACATCTTGGAAGTAAACCTAGTAAGAAGATGAATAAAATCTCCCATTTTGAGTTAATAAGATTGAGCAGTGAACGTCGAGAGTTCAAAAAAAAAGAAGGTAGGATTAACCCAAACAGCCGTCCACCCGATGTTTAAACTAAAAATAGTTGGAGAATATATAATATATTCTAATTGTATATAATTAGTGTAAAATTCATGTATACTGGCTATGAAAAGTAAACAGTGAATTTGAGCGGTTGTTTATGTAAAGAAACCTGGATAATTTAGTGACTGTTGGGCCGATTCCGATCCATCCTTTAGTGGACTTGTTCAGCCCGGTTAATGAGCTGAATTTAGGGAAAAGTACAGAAATAGCCAATTTAAATACAAACTTACCAACCTCTAGCCCAAAATTAGACACTTACCAAAAGTAGCCCAAAATTAGATATACACGTAAGGAAGGATTCTTCTATCCGAGAATCACGCTAAAGATCTTCCTTCCTTCCCTGTTTTTTCAAGCGTATCAATTTAACAGATCACGACATTCTCTACCTCTGTAAATCACAGCATTCTCTCTCAAAAAATTCTCAAAAGGAGCTCCAAATTTCACTCAAAATCGATCAATTTCACTATATACCTTCGCAATTTCTGTGTGGATACAGCTTTTGCAATTTCTGTGTAGAAGGAACTACGAACTGCAATCAAAATCAATCAAGGAATTAGTGAGTTTTGACCTAATTTTAGCTACTTCAATGGCAAATTTATCAATTTTTATTCAGTATGGTGGCCGATGGAATGTTGACAACAGCTTTGTAGATTATAATGCAGATGCTGTAATAGTTACTCCAAATATAAGTTTTGAAGATTTTGTAGACGTGATTTCGAAACAACTTATAATAGAAACTTCATTGGATGATATTGAAATCAAATACACTGTCCAAAACAGTTCTCCGCCAATAGTGATACACAATAGTATGGGTGTATGTGTATATCTTGAGCTGAAAAAAAAGCTCAGAATTTACAATGTATCCCCTTTGTATAACATCGAGTGAAAAGGATATGGACATGATCTGCTACAATTTCAATTCTGCTGTGATTTCCTCAGAATGTGCACAAAGCTCATTTGTAGAGGAGAGATACAATGGCGATACAATTAAGATGATCGAGTTTGGGGATGGAGAAGACTGGAATGATACAGAATCTGATGAAAACAATAATAACTGACCCTCAACACATAGATGCAGAAGAAGGTCAAATTTATAAAGACAAGGCAACGATAGTCAAATTCATGAGGCACTTGGCAGTAAAGGAAAAATTTCAGTTTAAGGTGCATAGATCAAGTGAAAGCAGGTATCAAAATATTTATTGTATAATTATGTATCTCAATGTATATCGTAGTTGATGTTAGAAGCATAATTATGCAGAAAATAAGTTGCTGCTTGTAAGTATGCGGCTGTACACTTTTAAGTTGTGGTTGTCACCGTCTAGTACTGTATAGTCGTTGTATTTTTTCATCTAGTATTGTTGATAGCAGTGTGTATCACTATATATCATTGTATTTCATGTCGCTCTGTTTATTGATGGAAAAGTTTATATCCTTGTCGTAGGTACTGCCTAACATGCATCAACAACAACTGTGATTGGTATTTTAAGTCTTCGAGCCTGAAAAAAAGCAAATGTTTTCAAGGTCAGAAATTTTAGCAAAGTGCACTCATGCCCCCTAAAGACAGATCTTACGCACAACGTCAAGCTACTGTAAAACTCATCGGCAGTCTTCTGATAGACAAGTATAAATACCCAAAAATAATATACACTCCTAATGACATAATTGGAGACATGAACAAGCAGTATGGTCTTCAGATGACATATATGCAAGCATGGAGATCGAAAGAATATGCAGTTCAAGTACTGAGAGGGAACCCGAGCGAATCATATGAAAAGCTGCTAAGCTACATTTATATGCTGGTTCTTACAAATCCTATGTCGGTGGTAAGTTTGAAACAACCAGAGGAAGACTTGTTCATGTATGCTTTCGTTGCACTATATCCGTCTATAAAAGGATGGCAGTATTGCAAACCGGTTGTTGTTGTAGATGTAACCTTTCTTAAATCGGCATATAAAGGAACATTATTGATAGCATCAACACAAGATCCAGCAGGTAATATCCTACCACTCGCATATGCCATAGTAGATTCAGAGAATAATGCTTCCTGGGAGTGGTTTTTTGCGAGATTCAAGGATGCATTTGGGGAAATGGAGGGAATGTGCATAGTCTTGGACAGGCATGAAGGCATTGAAAATGCAGCGGCAACATTGTATCCACAGGTACCTCATTGTGTCTACATATGGCATCTATGGAATAATGTAAAAAAAAATTACAAAAAAAACCATTTGCTGCTCAAAGACATATTCTTTGCTATGGCCAAAGCATACACAGTTGAGAAGTTTGATTACCACATGGCAGAGGTAGAGAAAATTTATAAGAGGGTCAAAGATTACTTAATGAATGTTGGGTATGAAAGATGGTCCAGAGAACATTCCACTGTCAACAGAACATTGACGATGACTTCAAACATTGCGGAGTCGATCAGTGCAGCGCTCAAGGCTGCTATGGAACTCCCGGTACTGCCTTTTCTAGACTACATAAGGAAATTGATCGGACGATGGAATGTTACAAACCTAAAGAATGCAGTAGAGTCATTCACTAATCTTGGAAAAAAATATGATACAATGCTGATGGACAATCTTGAATTGTCACATCAGATGAAGGTATGACTGGAATCTGTAGATGCTTGTGCATAGAATTTGTAATCATGCCGAATTCATGGATCTGTTATATCTTGAACTCTTTGTGTGATTCTGTTAAACTAGTGTCCACCTGCACAAAAGCAAAGGCTTTCAATTTAATGTAGCATTTATGCCTACCCCACTGCTGAAATATTGGTTGGTTTGACATGATATTAAGCTATTTTGAATCTTGTAGGCTCTCTAATATATGTATTTTGAGGGCATCTGCTTTGTCACCACTAATGATAGTTGATAAATTTTGTAGGTGACCCCTTCGACGAGTTACTTATATTCAGTACTTGACAAGGGTAAGCAGAGAATAATGTTCCTAAAAGATCGAACTTGCAGCTATAGAAGCTTTTAGTTGGATGAGCTGCCATGTGCACATGCTTGGGCAGTATCAAAATACAAATACATTGATCACATTGAGTATTGCTCGGTGTACTACACCAGGAAGTACCTATTGAAGACCTATGAAATTTTAATTTATCCGGTTCCTGATGAAAGCACACGGGAAATTCCTCCAGAAGTTCTAAACGAAAAAGTCTTGCCACCAGACGTGGCTAAAACAATAGGAAGGCCAAGGAAGGGGAGGTGCAAGCCAATATCTGAAAGGGAACGAAAAAGGTTGATTTCATGTGGACAGTGTGGAGAAGAAGGTCACAACAGGAAAATTTGTAGAAATAATCCAAAGAGAGGATGAAATATGTCAAATTTAGAATTACTTGTTATTTTACTTTACTGAATATCATAGAGATTTAGAAGAATGCAATATATCAAGAACTATATCATTGTAGAATGTCATTTGAATTTTAGATATAAATAAATATTTGACCTATCATTTAAAATCGTGTTGCAAGTTTATATTATATATTTGTTTGATTAAAAAGAAGTTGTATTAGCTATGTATCATATTTGTATCATATATGTATCGCATGTGCATCACATTTGTATCATCTATGTATCTCTTGTGTATCAGCTATGTATCTCTGTGTATAGGCTCTTACTCATGCCTGTATTTGCGTAGTAACAAAGCTAACTAATGAAAAACAATCGTAGCAGCTAGAAAACTATACAAATAGTTTTAGAAATTTGCAAATAAGAGTGGCTTCATCAATACATATTTGAAAACTATGTATCATATGTGTATCACATCTGTATCATATGTGTATCATATCTGTATCATGTATGTATCATGCGTGTATCTATAAGAGACAATGTATCACAAACTACTGTATATTTTTCATATTTATAATTCACAACACAAAATCAAGGGAGAAAATACCAAAATAAACTAAACTGCAACAATCCAATATCGCACCGAAACTCATTAAACCTTTATAACAGAGCAAACATCTCATTTGCCATACAATTCTTAAAAGTATTCGTAAAATTCAAACACAAACAAATCTGATCCGTCTTACAACAATGACAACATACCAGAACACAATACAAAAACAAAACTATAGAGTTCATCCTACAACAATGACAAAAGTAACTACTTCTTCTGCTTCCGCGACTTATTCTGTCGACCAATAATCTCATCATCACTTTGCGCGTTCAGTTCCATCTTCTTTCTAGCATAGTCCCACAAGAGAGCACCAAATCTGCGCCGGTGTGCACATGCATTGAATTTTCTAGGAGGCGTCTTGCCCTCAATGAAATACTCGGCAAATGATGCCGCAAATACACCGCAATCACCGCAAAAATAAAAAGAACAACAATTATCAAACTGCAGAATCTAAAAACAAGACAGATTGTGTTGAAAGAAATTCATACGCTTCGACTTGTTGAGGCAATCCTTCGATCAGTTTTACATCAAATGGGGTAATCAAGTCTTTTGATTTGTAGACACCAGTGCGCCAATTGATATCTTTTTTGTTTAAATAGAAATGCGTCTGCACGAAAAAATGAGGCAACAACACATAATACTTGGCCATGGTCTTATGAACTTTGGCTTGATGAGCAACTCCACCGCGCATAGAGTCATACACATAAATACACCTATCCTTGAAGAACATCACAACCATTATCCAATGCCATTGTTCTGCAACATTAATTGGCATTAGGACATGCTCGGCAGTGTGCCATGGAACATTGGCATCCAAGACAAACCCCTGAATATACTCTGGAATGACATGTTTCGGAGTGCACACATCACTGTCTCAATCTGTATCAATAAACGCCTGCCACAACTCATTAATTTTCTCGTCGAAGTACCAATCTGTGGTGGTGAATGTTACAGGTAGGTCTTTGTCATACTTCCCCTTCTTCCTCAGATAATAGAACAAAACATCAATGTGCTAAAACAAAACATAACAAATAACTAATCACTAAAGGCTCGTAAGCTTTAAGCAGCTACGGTTTTTCAAACCAAAATCACAGAAAACAAAGGAAAATGAATGCTCACTGCTATCTCTTGTGCCAGGAAATAGCAATTAATAATCTGTTCTAACTTAAGAGGACTGAGTGTTCATGTGTACACTGGCTAAAGTTTAAAAAAAAATACTGCAAAAGTAAATTCTTACATACCGAGTCATCCAAGGGCTGACCATTATATGCCAAAGTGTGAAACCATTTTTTGTCTTCAACATGAAATACACCAAGATCATAAGCAGGATTGAGTTCACTAACATGCTTCGGGTAAATTTCATTCCTGGTAACATATATACACAAAAGAGTACAGTGATTTGATATAAAATAATGCTATAAGTGACAATATGTTAAAATATAAAACTGAAAAAAACTCGGAAGTTGGAAACATACTTCTTTCTGGACTTCCCTTCTTTGACCCACGCAGCAAATACATTCAACAAAGAGCTGTTAACGCCAATTTCGATTTTGCTTTGAAAAGGATGCTTAATAGCATAAATTTGCTTTTTTCCTTTCGTTGCAACAACACCAGTACTGGAACCTGAATCAAACACAGTAATGAACGGAGACTGCACGACCTTTGTAGGACATCTCTTTCTTTTTTCCATTTGCGGCGATACTTCAGGAAGTAATTTAGGATTGTACAGAACCATCTCCCCTTCCGCCTCATCAACACTTGCAGTCGCACAAACAGCACCAGTCCGAGATTCAGGAACCTTTTGTTTCTTAGATTCTTCCTCCGTCTCCCCTGCCGCCGCATCAACACTCGCAGTCGCACAAACAGCACCAGTCCGGGATTCACGAACCTTTTGTTTCTCAGATTCTTCCTCCGTCTCCCCTGCCGCCGCATCTGCAATCTCACCAATACCGCCAGCATGTGCTACATCTGGTGTGAAAGTTACTTTAGCAACAAACATGTCAACTTTCACACCAGAAGGTCCTTCCATAGTATTGACACCTAACTGATCTGCTACACTAGTATCTCTTTGATAATGTGGAACATCTTTGGCTTCACTTCCACCAACCTATTTGTTTAAAAAAGAATCGAATTATCAAAAACAACAAAGAAAAGAAAAGGGAAAAGTGCAGAATGCACAACCAAACACACCTGACAACCATCCATTTCAACATCTTCATTGCCACCAAACTCCATATTGCTCACAAAATCATTATTGTCTTGACAACCACTGGTGTCTTCCTCTGGATGTGCACCATATTTGACTTCGCTTGCACCAAGCTATTTTTAAAAAAAGGATATAGTAAGTTAACTAAAAAATAAAAAGAAATGCACAATGGAAAAGAAACACATACCTTAGAATTTATCAACTCAAAGACCTCCTTATCAGAAACATATTCCATGAAGGAATTTAACTGCTTATAGAGCTACAAGATGAAACAAATAAGAAAGATAATAGACTTTGAATATACAATTTGAACAATACTTTCAAAAAAATATATAAAAAAGACCAATACATACTTGCTTCACATCAGCTTTCAACTTCTGCAACTCACTGTCATAATCAACAAGTTGGACACCTGGCGCGTTTTTTGGCGCCTTTTTTGGTGGGACAGACTCCTTAATCTGTTTCGGGGGTGGCGTGACCAAATCATCGCTATCATTAATAGGAAGTTTTCCCCTATTACGTGATGTAAAATATTTCTGATACTCATCGGTAACTTCAACAGGCAAAGTAAATCTCCTCAGCTCTTCAATTGTCGGAGAATATTTTTAAACTACAAAGGTAACCAAAAGTGATTCAGTCCTAGATGTATCAAAGATGTATAAAAACTGTATGTTTGATGTATCACAATGCATTACAGTGTATTATAAATATATATCCCATTAAGATACAAAAGATGGTACCTTATTCCCTGTGCTGTTGAAGAAACCAATAGAGAAGTCCTCACGCGTTGGCCTGTCTGTCATTTCCCAAATCAATATGCGTGGTGTATGTTCTCCAACGTGAACAACAAACTTTTGATCAACTACAGTGCAACATTCATAGAACCACACCTGTAGTGCAAGAGGAAATCCACCATGTGACGACCCGGCCGGTCGTCTCATGAGTTACTGCTCCGTTTTCCCCATTTCTATTTCTATTTGCCTTAATTATTGGTTTTAAATGTGATCGGGTTGGTTGGCTCGGGTTCGGAAAGGTTTTGAGAAGGTTTGAGACACTTAGTCTCTTTTAAAAAGGCTTAAGTTAGAAAAGTCAACCGGATGTTGACTTATGCGTTAGAGGGCTCGGATGTGAGTTCCGATGGTTCGGATAGCTTCGGGAGATGATGTTGGACTTAGGAGTGTGATCGGAATGTGTTTTGGAGGTTCGGAGTAGATTTAGGCTTGAATTGGCGAAATTGAGTTTTTGGCGTCTTCCGGTTGATAGGTGAGATTTGATATAGGGGTCGGAATGGAATTCCGGAAGTTGCAGTAGCTTTGTTATGTCATTTGGGATGTGCGTGCAAAATTTCAGGCCATTTGGGCGTGGTTTGGTTGGATATTTTATCAAAAGTGGAATGCGGAAGAATTTAGAACCTTAGGCTTGATTTCGATGAGTTTTGGTGGTCTTGATGTTGTTTTAGGTGTTTCAAAGATTGGTACAAGTTTGAATAAGGTTACGGGATATGTTGGTGCTTTTGGTTGAGGTCCCGGGGGCCTCAGGGTGATTTCAGATGGATGACGGGGAGTTTGGAGAATTTGTGCAGCTGTTGTATTTTTTGCTGCTTCTGGTATTTCCGCACATGCGGATAGGGGACCGCAGGTGCGGCGCCGCATATGCGAAGGAAGAACCACAGAAGCGTCCAGGGGTTCGGTTGTCAGGAAACCGCAGAAGCGGCTAGGAGGACCGCATCTGCGATGCCGCAGATGCGGGAGTCTAACCGCAGATGCGGCCAACGGGGATCTTAAGTGACTTCCGCAGAAGCAGATCAAGAACCGCAAATGTGGTATCGCAGATGCGGTGAGAGGACCGCAGATGCGGGAATGTCTGGTCAGATTATATTAAATTCCTCCTTCACGATTTTCAGAGGGTTTCTCACTTTTAAAACGAAATTTTGAAGCTTTGGGCGATTTTGAAGAGAGGAAATCATTATTCTTCGTTGAGGTAAGGATTTTGGACCCTAAAACTTGATTATTTGTGATTAAGGAACGAAAATATCAGTGTAAATTCATGAAAATCAGTAAAAAAAGGTGGAGTTAGGGCTTGAGATTATGAGACCTTTCAGGGATGATTCGAGGGGTCAAACGAACTCCAATTTTCGAGTTCTTTTATATGTACTGACTCGTGAGATGGTGAAGAACATTTTGGTATAAAGTTTGTCTAGTTCAGGGATGCGGGCCCGGGGGTCGGGTTTTGACTGATTTCGGGTTTTGTGCTTAAAAATCGATATTTTTCAATTGGAATTCATTCGTTTAGCATAAATTAATGGTTACGTTCTGATTTTGGTAGATTCAGAGCATCCGGAGATCGATTCGAAGGGCAAAGGCATTGCGAGCTAGATTTCGGGCCGGCTTGAGGTGAGTAGTGATTTTAAATGCTGTCCTGAGGGTATGAAACCCCGGAATTTCACAGCGTACGACTATTTTGAGGTGACTTACACGCTAGATGACGAGCGTGGGGTAGAGCACCGTTGGGGATTGTGACTTAGTCCATCCCGAATGATTATTTTACTGCGTATTTGATAGTTAATTGTTTAATATTATTATATTTTGGGCTAAATGCCATTGTGGGCTTCGTGCCAGCTGTTTGAACCCTTAGGGGATTTTTAAATGATATTTTCCTCACTGATTGATTTCATACTGGTGCTCAGTCATACTATATTTTACTATTTTGAATACTCAGCTGTATTATTCTATTTTAAACACATTAAATGACATTTTCAAAGGTATTTGAGCTGAGCTTCATATTTTACTGTGGCCCGAGGGGCTTAGGAGATTCTGACTGAGTATGACCGAGGGCCTGTGTTGTGAGGATACATTTGGGTCGGGTTGCACGCCGCAACAGTGATACATTGAATATGATAATGAGGCCGAGGGCCTGAGATTGTACGCCACGAGGTGGCTTGAGATTTATATGAGGCCGAGAGCCTGTTTATGATGCCACGAGATGGCTTGATTTTGCGCTTGGGCCGTAAGGGGCCCCTCCCGGAGTCTGTACACCCCCAGTGAGCGCGGGTACCCATTGTGATATGAGATATAGCCCGAGGGGCTAGTTTTATTCTGTGATATTACCCGAGGGGCTGGTTTTGTTGTTATTTTGCCCGAGAGGCCATTTATTATGTGTTTACTTTTTCTTGTTGCATTTTCATATATATAAATATTGTTTGACTGTTAAAAGGTGTTATGAGATTTTCACTGCTTATTTATATTCACTGATTTTGTTAGGCCCCTTATAGCTTAATGTTGTGACTTACGTGGTTTTATACTACTCAGTCTTCATTTATTTTTATTACTCACTGAGTTGGAGTACTCACTTTACTCCCTGCACCCCTGTGTGCAGATTCGGGCGCTACAGGTCCTGCTCCTGAGGGTTGATAGTTCCAGCAGGTCTTCGGAGATTTACTAGGTAGCTGCTTGGCGATTCGCAGCCCAGTGCACTCTCCCTCTATTTCAGTTTTCTTTTGATTCAGTTATGTAGTAGTGGATTAGACTCTAGACTTTTAGTATTGCTTTAGATGCTCATGACTGGTGACACCCCGATGTCGGGTTGTGTTGGTTTTTAATTCCGCAACTTATACTGTTATTTTGGGAGTTTATTTCTATAATAGACTTGGTATTTGTTATTTTAACTGCTTAAAGTGAATTGGTAGTGTGTCGGCTAGCCTTGTCTTCACGAGAGGCGCCACCACGAACGGGTTTGGGTTTAAGGTCGTGGCACACCAATCCTATAAAACCCAGACTTTCCCCTCAAGCTGTCCCTCACCGACTTCATTAAAGCTCGAAACGCAATCTTATCCCATGGAAACGACACATACTCACCACTCTCGACAAGATGGAAATCACGTTTACTTATAAATGTCTTCTGAGCCTGAGTGGACATTAGAAATGTTTTTATGAAATAAATGATTGCAATCTTAACTGCGTCTTCATCAGACTGCCATTTCTTCTTCTCAAAACAACCAATAAGTGACTTCTTTGACACCACTTCAAAACCGGAAAAATAAGTATCCACCAACCTATTGGGTCCACTGAATTTACCCTCAACATGTTCATTACCACAACAGTTTAAACCACTTACAATACCAAATTCTCGAAGACCAAAACGTAAAACACATTCGTCATTCAATTTCACATAAAATTGATCACACTTATCTTGAACCAACTCCCTAAACATTAAAGAACGAATAAGTTGTGCCTGGATAGCAACTCGAGGTAAATCAAGGAAATAG
>NC_031989.1:100611129-100715624 GCF_001879085.1 Nicotiana attenuata | reverse complement strand
AAGTTTTGGTTGAAAGTTTAGGAAAAAATCGCAGAAAGAGAGAGAGAGAGAAAGAGAGAGAGAAAACTCGATGTTGTATACGAAAAATAACAGATACAAAAAGTGACATTAATTGAAACTATTTGGGCCAAAAATGACATTTGGGCCTTTTTTAGTAGATATTTCGTTTTGGGCTATTTTTTGTTAGGAAAGTTTGTAGAGTGGCATAGCTGGTAATTTCCCCTGAATTTACCCATTTCCCTTTTTATTGTAACTTTGAAATAGCTCCCTGCGAGGATCAAATTGCAAAAATAAGACACCTTTTGGAATGGTCTTTAAATGTTGACCTTTATTTGATGGAAATTTTACCTCCTATAACAAAAGTATACACCCTATTTATTATAAATCAAAATCATTTTAAAATATTATTTTCTATAGCTACCTTTTGTATTTTATAGCAAAATAAGTATTTATGGTATATACTATCATTGAGGCATGAAATACGCTATTTATGTTTTTCCATACCTATTTTTAAGGTGATTGCCGTCACTATATTCATGAATACATGGCGCGAATACATGTGAATACATGCGCGTACAGCTAGACTGCCCTGATTTTAGGCGCTTTTTATTGCTGTATTCTTGAATACAGCAGCGCGAATATATGTGAATACATGTGCGTACAGCTGGACTGCCCTGATTTTTGGCGTTTTTTGCTGTTGTATTCATGAATACATGGCGCGAATACATGTGAATACATGCGCGTACAGCTGGACTGCCTTGATTTTAGGCGCTTTTTAGTGCTGTATTCATGAATACAACAGCACGAATACATGTGAATACATGCGCGTACAGCTGGACGGCCCTGATTTTACGCATTTTTTGCTACTGTATTCATGAATACATGGCGCGAATACATGTGAATACATGCGCGTACAACTGGACTACCCTGATTTTTAGGCGCTTTTTGCTGCTGTATTCATGAATACATCAGCGCAAATATAGCGAATAAACTACCGTAACAACTAAATAGTAGCTATAGGAAGTAATTATGTATATGATAGCTATATGAAGTTAATAGCCACTAAACAATAGTGGTTTCTGAAAGTTTCTCTTATTTGATCTATGGGCAGAACTTCAAGATCAAAAGTCAAATATATTGCCCATCAGTAATACTTTGAAGTTCTGTCCATAGAATAATCGTGGACAAATATTCAAGACCATTCACTCTAAAGGTTATTTTGTGTACTCGGCATTAAATGAGGAAAGGAGTAAACTATTTAACTCCCTTTTCCTTTTTTTTCCTCGGCCCCTTATTTTGAGAATCGATTTAGGGGAGCCTTTTGTTTAAAAGATTCGATATGCGATCATTATTGGGAAAGCGAACGAATTTAGGAGGTAACCGAATACTTTCGTCTTTCATATCGAGTCCTCAAACGACTGCTAATAAAGAGGATTATTGAGTCTTCTGGCTTGTAATGTGATATTTTAATTTCTTAAGGACTTATCTCTTCGATACAACTATGTATTTTGAAAAGATGACCTGTATAAAATAAGATGGGCTAGATAACCGTAGAAGGAAATCTAGGAGTATTCATAAGTCAAGTTGGTTCAGATTTTTTAAATATCAAACCAAATCAACAGTTTCAGGGTTTTTAAATTTATAACCAAACCAAACCAAACCAAAAAAGTCAGGTTTTTCAATCTCGATTTTTTTCGGAATTTTCGGTTTTTAGGGTATTTCGGATTTTTTTCTTAGTAAAGTCTTCATAGTACAAAATATGTAACTTGTACTTCAAATATTTCTTTGGTCCAAGTAGGATATAACAATGTAATGTATTTTCCAAGAAAATAACACAATACTATGACAAGAGTCATAGCATTATACTAAAATATTCAATAATAAAAATAGTGAAATCGGATACAACAAATATTGCTAACTAATAAGCCATTGTATATGATTAAAACTGGGTCTACCCGATTTTACTATTTGATCGAGACCAGGGAGTTGCATCGAAGGTCGGTCCCGTAATAGATCAGATCGAGGCACGGGAAAAAGATACCGAGTTCGAGATTCGGGGTACCTGTCGAGATCGAGGCCGGTAGTGATCGAGACCAAATAAGATAGACACCGAGCAATATCGAAGATAGCACAATAATAGAAAAGTGAGATACCCGTGACTGGCCGAAGATCGTGGCAGAAATCTCGGAACGGATCAAATCAAGGGCGGTTAATTAGCTAATCATGGGATTTCCTTATGTAATTAGAGTTATACCATAACTAGAATTGCTCTACTATATAAAGAGGGTTCTAATCATTGTGTAGGATCTCACATTGTTCACACGTATCAAAGCAATACAACACTCTCTCTTTAGTTTATACTCTATTGTTCAGAAGCTTGTCATATTTTTTACTGTTTTTGCACCAACCAGTTCGAGGGCATCCAAGCTCGAGGGCTGAATTATGTTGTAACACTGGTTTGCTTTATCTCATTGTCAATTTCCATTTTTAATCTTCATATTCATCAATTGGTATTAGGTGAAATCACGTGTCCTTAAAACCACATTATAAGTTTAATTGTTATCCGATTTTAAGGGTAAACAGTTTGGCGCCAACCGTGGGGCTAAGGATAATAGTGAATGCCTGGTATTAATTCTCATAACACACATTGCTTTACGCTTGTTCTTGTGAGTGTTTTTGATTTCAGGATCAACATGTCTAACTCACAAGCAGTACCCACTCACGCCGATAACAGCCTTGGTTTCCATGAAGAAAACGATAATGTAGCTGCCCCAGAGATCGAAGTGTCTCAGGCTGGCCAAGAGGGAGTATCAATCGCAGACCCCGTCGATGTCAGTTCGCATGTTGATGTCAGTTATCGATAGCGTCACGATAATTAAAGTAGAATTTAATTAAATATCCGGCTGTGACCTGGGCAGATGTACATAATCGATACCAGTCGAAGATCAGGGTAGAGGATGATCAACTGGGAACTCCTTCCGGTTCCGTTTACCCAAATAGGACCATCGGTAGAGTTCAAAGGGACATCAACAGAGAACCCCGATTGAACAGAGATCGGTATCAATCATACAACGCAGATCGTAGAAACAGCGGCCCAGGATGTAATCCCATTCGAAATGATCGAAGGAATGATCGAGGACAGAGCTCCCGAGGGCTCATGAGTAAAAGTGGCTTCGATACACGCGTCGAGCCCACCGAAGCACCACGACTGTCAAAATAAAACTTTAGCATCGATGCGTCAGGTATTGTATCAACCATCGGACGGATCAAGGATACTAGATGGCCCAGACCTCTACAGACCAGTCCAGCTCAAAGGAACCCTAATCAAATATGCAAATACCATGTTACCCATTGTCATAAAACCGAAAACTGTAGACAACTAAGGGAGGAGGTAGCTCGTTTATTCAACGAGGGTCATCTTCGAGAATTCTTGAGTGATCGAGCTAAAAATCACTTCAAAGACAGGGATACAAACAGGAAAAACGAACAGGATTAACCACAACACGTAATTCATATGATCGTTGGTGGGGTCGACACTCCTCAAGGATCGGTATTTAAACGCACCAAGGTGACAATCACAAGGGAAAAGCGAACTCGGGATTACTTACCAGAAGAAACCTTGTCTTTCAATGACGAGGATGCAGAAGGGATTGAACAACCTCATAACGATGCACTGGTAATATCTACCCTTATGAATAAAATTCAAGTTAAACGTGTGTTGATTGATCCGGGTAGCTCGACAAATATTATTCGATCAAGGGTCGTTGAGCAACTCGGCCTTCAAGATCAAATCGTGCCCGCAACTCGGGTACTTAACAGCTTCAACATGGAAAGTGAAACTACCAAAGGGGAAATCATTTTGCCGATAAATGTGGTCGGGATAGTCCAAGAAACGAAGTTCCATGTGATCGAAGGTGACTGAGGTACAATGCGCTGCTCGGAAGGCTTTGGATCCATAATATGAGAGCAGTACCCTCGACGCTTCACCAAGTCTTGAAATTCCCAACATCAGAAGGAATCAAAACGGTGTACGGTGAACAACCCGCCGCCAATGAAATGTTTGCAATCGAAAATACCAGTATCAATGATGTCATCAACAAAGAGATCAGAATCAAAGGGAAAGCAAGAAGTCAAATAGCAACCACAATCATCGGCATCGGCCCGATCGGAGGAGCAGGAAACTTTCGAGGATGATGATTATATGATACCTCGAACCTTCGTAATCCCCGATAATTCCAATGCAACAAAGTCAACAGTCGAAGAGCTGGAACAAATCATACTGATCGAGCATCTGCCCGATCGAAAGGTATACCTGGGCACGGGGTTAACTTCCGAGCTCAGGAAAAAACTCGTTCAATTCCTTTTAAATAACATGGATTGTTTTGCTTAGTCCTACCTAGATATGACAGGGATCCCACCGGAGATCACTACGCATCGACTGAGCTTGGACCCGAAGTTCCGCTCGGTGAAACACAAGAGAAGACCTTAGTCCGAGGTAAAACATGCATTCATTAAGGACGAGGTAACAAAACTTCTCAATATAGGATCCATTCGGGAGGTAAAATATCCGGAATGGTTAGCAAACGTAGTTGTAGTCCCTAAAAAGGAAACAAACTTAGAAAGTGCGTAGACTATAAGGATTTAAACAAGGCATGTTTTAAAGATTCTTTTCCTTTGCCAAATATCGATCGTATGATCGATGCCACAGCCGACCACAAGATCCTTAGTTTTCTCGATGCCTACTCCGGGTACAATCAGATACAAATGAACCCGGAGGATCAGGAAAAGACTTCGTTTATCACTAAATACGGCATTTATTGCTATAATGTAATGCCGTTCGAAGAACAAATAGGTAAATCAATGGAGGTTTATATTGATGACATGCTAGTTAAGTCCCTGCGAGCAGAGGACCATTTAAAACATTTGTAAGTGACCTTTGACATACTGAGAAGATACAACATGAAGCTCAACCAGGAAAAATGTGCATTCGGGGTCGGTTCGGGCAAGTTCCTCGACTTTATGGCATCAAATCGGGGGATCGAAATCAACCCCGATAAAATCAAGGCAATCGAAGACATCACTGTTGTCGATAATGTCAAGGCTGTACAAAGGTTAACAAGGTGCATAGCCGCCCTAGGTTGATTTATTTCGTGGTCCTCAGATAAGAGCCATCGGTTCTTCTCACTGCTTAAGAAAAAGAGCAATTTTGCATGGACCCCAGAATGTCAACAGGCTTTGGAGGAACTCAAATGATACCCGTCGAGCCCGCCATTGCTTTACACCCCAAAGGCGGGCGAGCAACTTTACTTGTACTTAGCGGTTTCGGAGATAACAGTAAGTGGGGTCTTAGTTCGTGAAGAGCAAGGTACGCAATTTCCTGTTTAGTATGTTAGTCGGACCCTAGGTGAAGCCGAGACTCGGTACCCACACTTAGAAAAATTACGCTTGCTTTAATAATCGCCTCTAGGAAATTAAAGCCATATTTTCAATGTCACCCAATTTGTGTTGTAACCACCTACCCCCTTCGCAATAATTTGCACAAGCCCGAACATTAGGGCCGACTGGCCAAATGGGCCGTCGAGACCAGCGGGTACAATATCGAGTATCAACCCCGAACGATCATCAAGTTCCAAATCTTAGCAGACTTCGTGGCCGACTTCATGCCAACCCACGTACCTGAGGTCGAAAAGGAACTATTATTAAAATCGGGTACATCAACGGGGGTGTGGACCTTTTTCACATATGGCACTTCAAACGTGAAGTGGTCCGAACTAGGCATTATTTTGAAGCCATCCACAGGTAATACAATTAGACAGTCTATCAAAACCTCGAAATTAACTAACAATGAGGCCGAGTATGAGGCCATAATTGGAGGTCTCGGGTTAGTTAAAAGCTTGGGAGCGGAGGTTATCGAGGCCAAGTGCGACTACCAACTTGTGGTAAATCAAGTCAACAGAACTTTCGAGGTTCGAGAAGATCGAATGCAGAGGTACTTGGACAAACTACAAGTATCTCTACATCGATTTAAGGAATGGACCCTACAACACGTACCTCGAGAACAAAATAGCGAGGCCGATGCCCTTGAAAATTTGGGGTCGTCAATCGAGGATGATGAACTTAGCTCGGGGATTGTCGTACAACTTTCGAGGTCGGTAATCGAAAAAGGACATGCCGAAATATACTCCACAATTCTAACCTGGGATTGGAGGAATAAGTACATCGAATACCTAAGGAACGGGAAGCTGCCATCGGATCCTAAAGAATCAAGGGCTCTACGCACGAAGGCCGCACAGTTCACATTGGCCGAGAATGGAACACTGTGTAGGAGTACGTTCGATGGACCGTTAGCAAAATGTTTGGGACCAGGAGATAGCGACTACGTTCTATAGGAAATTCACGAGGGTACTTGCGGAAATCATTCCGGTGCCGAGTCATTGGTTCACAAAGTCATTAGAGAAGGATACTATTGGACCAATATGGAAAAGGACACTAAAGAATTTGTTCGAAAGTGCGACAAATGTCAAAGGTATGCACCGATGATCCACCATCACGGAGAGCAACTCCACTTAGTCCAATCCCCATGGCCATTCATGAAATGACGGATGGATATTGTCGGCCCTCTTCCATCAGCCCCAGGTAAAGCTAAATTCATTTTCTTTACGACTGACTATTTCTCTAAGTGGGTTGAAGCAAAGGCCTTCGAGAAAGTCAGAGAAAAAGAAGTCATAGTCTTCATCTGGGACCACATTATATGCCGATTCGGAATGCTTGCCGAGATCGTATGCGACAATAGAAAGCAATTCGTCGGCAGCAAAGTGACGAAGTTTTTCGAAGACCACAAAATAAAAAGGATCCTACCAACTCCGTATCATCCTAGTGCGAACGGATAGGACGAATTGACAAACAAGACCGTCATCCAAAATCTAAAGAAAAGATTGAACGAAGCTAAAGTAAAATGGAGAGAAATATTACTTGAGGTCCTTTGGGCGTATCGAACAACGTTGAAATCCAGTATGGGGGCAACACCGTTCTCTTTAGTCTATGGTGCCGAAGCTCTGATCCCGGCCGAAGTCGGGGAACCTAGCTTCAGGTTTCGGTATACAACAGAAGAGTCAAATCACGAGGCTATGAATACGAGCCTCGAATTGCTATATGAAAGACGGGAAGCTGCCCTCGTTCGAATAGCCGCACAGAAACAGCGGATCGAAAGGTATTACAATCGAAGGGCTAATTTTCGACACTTTAAAATCGGGGACTTAGTTCTGAGAAAGGTCACCCTCAATACTCGAGACCCAAACGAAGGAATACTTGGCCCGAACTGGGAGGGACAATACCACGTCCTCGCTATCGTCAGAAAAGGATCCTACAAACTTGGCGCGATGGACGGCGAGCAGTTACCAAACATTTGGAACGTATCACTCCTCAAACGATATTACTGCTAAGGTACGACCTTCTCCATTTTCACTTATATTTTATACTAACCAATTACAGGTGTTCGATCGAAGACAATCGAGGAATTCTCCAACACAAAGTCCGTAGGTTTGAAAGCACGCGTTGCACTCTTTTTCCCTTAGACCGATTTTTGTCCCAAATGGGTTTTTCCGGCGAGGTTTTTAACAAGGCAACCATTGTTTGTGCTACCTTGGGGCAATTCAATAGTATCCGAGATTTCTTTACAATGAACCTCGAATACTGGGGGGGGGGGGGCATCACCCTCTCGAATGTTATAAGGAAAAGCACTTCGTGTCAACAGGGTCTCGATAGGCAAACTTCGTAAGGGCCAAATGGTCGAACGAACCGTGCCCATGTAGATTATTCGAGCCCTAACATCAAACATGTACGCATGTATAATCATCTGTTAAGAGAAGTATTTTTCTTTGACAAATATTTCACGTCTTAGAAAATTTTACCTTACAATTTTGTACTTATGATCTAGTGTGGTAACTGGCTCAAGGGCCGATCACAACTAAAGTTCGAACAACTAACCCTGCACTCGGGGAATGTCGTCTGGAAAATTGAAATGATCAAATTACTAAGATCCCGAGATCGTAAGACCTTAAAAAGGCAACCCTCGACTTCATAGGCCACAACCGCCCCACTCGAGGACTGACACTTCGAACAAGTTCAGAATATAAAAGGGAAATGATCCCAAGAGGCGATTCCCAAGTTAAAGGCTATGGACAAACTGATACGGTTCGGAGACGACTAAATTCCGTAATAAAATAGGCCTTCAAATATTTTCATAAAACTAGTTGAAAAGGCTACCATCGGCAAATTCACTAAGGTTTTTGATCACATCAACCCTTGAAAACCCTAAGGGGTACCTAATTGTTCGAATTCCTGAATGATGTCGCTCAAACTCACACCACTAATTGGGATTGTGAGGCGGTCGATGCAATTATAAATACCCAACGCGAGTCGGGGTCAAATTCCACAGAGAGGTTTATGTGGGATTAGGTATATACCTATTCTAGTGTATGACGTGCCCAAGATTGTACTTCCACATATTTGGCTGTTTCTTTTTACTTCTAATGATTATGCTAATGCTTGTAGTTAAAAGGCTAAAGAACAATATTTTTGGTGTTGTTGTTTTTCAAGTTGATAAAGATCTAGGGTAGTGACTTCCACCTAGGTGGTTACCTAACGGATTTTAAACTCTAGGGCAAGTTTGATTGGCCAGGGTCGTAATATAGCAATCACACGCAATTACCCACTCGATACCTCTCAGTAGTTAGAGTGATTTTGCCCAATTTTGCCTTCTCATGTCCAAATGGGTATTGCACAAAACAAGATATAAATGCTCAAGTCGGGTCTTACTATCTCCAGATTCAACCCTTTAATTAGGGCTATCAATTTCTTAAGTTTACCTCAATTCCTTGTTAGCCAAGTTTTCCTAGACTTAGTCTCTCTTTCTCAAGTAGAAACTAAGTCATTTAGGCATGAATCAATGTTAGCAACCATTAATTCTTGAATTCAAGCAAGAACTAGGCTAAATATCACTAACCCAATCACAAACAAGCCCTAAATCAAACACCCATTAAGTACCCACGCTAGGGTTGGGTCGCAACCCTAGCTAGAAATTTAGCTACTCATGAAAAATGCAGAAATTAAAGAAGAAACAAAGATAGAATTCATAATACTTGATTAAGGTAAGAAAACCTAATGTTTAAAAGCTAATTTAGTACAATTTTACCCAATACAGTAAATAAAAACGGCTCAACTGCTCCCAACTTACAAAACTTGACCTAAAAATGACAAAAAGTTCTATTTATACTAAGGTGAAATATCTGACAAAATTGCCCCTGCGGAGGTTGTGCGGCCGCACAATTCTGTGTGCTATCCGCATGTTGAGATTGACTGGTCAATTGGGCTTTCTGTGGTCGCAGAAATTGGAATGCGGCCACACTTCATTTAATTGTGCGGCCCACACACTTGAACTTGGACTAGAGTTTGCCTTCATTATGCGGACCGCACATTTATGAGTGCAACCGCATTTTGGCCTCCTGCGGCCGCACAATAATAGTGCGGTCCGCACATCTTCAATATTCCAGCATGTAAGTTCTCTGAAGCTTGTTTTCTGCGGCTGCACAATAAGTGTGCGGTCCACACTTTTTGAGGAAATTCCATTAGTGCTCCTTCAGAGTTTGCGGCCGCACACAATATTGTGTGGTCCGCACTGTGGCCCTTTCTGCCTTGTTTTAATCCTTGTCCAATTTTTCTCCTTTTGAGTTGATTTTCACTTCTTTGGCTCGTTTCCCAATATTCATGCAAGAAAGCACATTTTATTAGTTCTCAGGAATACCTTTAAGCATTTTTGAGCTAAAATGCAAGTAAAAGAGAGCAAATAAGCAGTCAAAGTCCTTACTTATCAACTCCCCCAAACTTAAGCTTTTGCTTGTCCTCAAGCAATTAAGGCAATTCGCACCTCCACTAGAAAAGGGCTATTTCAGCAGGCCTAAGGTGAATCAATCACACATCAATTGGGACCAACAATTACCCACAACACGTATAAATTATCAACAATGCAATGATTTGACTTTTTGAGTACAATAGTTCTAATGTGACACTAGAGCATCAAGAGTTAACTTATTCATAAAGGAAGCTCGCTCTTTCATGTAGGTCATTGTGGATCCCAAACTCCTCTTTTACTCTCCGTTAGCACAACTCAGTTAGGAATGTAACACTCAAATCAAGGATTGAGAAAAGTTCGCTCATCTCTCTCAAAAGAATGTCACAAGTACGACTCTAAGTACCATATGCTTGCCCCTCATGTAAATCACCACTAATGTAAGCTCACTCAACTTGAGATCATGTAGGACTTTTTTGGGATGTAATGAAGGATTTTGGATTAAGGTAGGACTTGTTGGAATAGAATGGGTTCATCTTTCCTTAAGCACTCCATTTTCTCTTTTTTGGCTCATACTTTAGCGACTCTTTGAGTCATTTTCAGACGTAACGTCACTATTTCTTGGTCATGATATTCATTTTTCTCCTTCTCTATTTACTCCATGCCTTTCATCTTTGTTTTTCTATGACTCCCTTCAACTTTTTGCTTTATTCACTTTCTTTTTGGCATTTTTCTTTTTGTTTTTTCTTTCTTTTCTTTGCCTTCCCTTTTCTTCATTTCTTTCCTCTTCTTTGTACCTTTAAATCACTTTCAAACTCCTCGTCTCTCCCCTAAACTTATGCTTTAGCCGATTGTTTCTCAAGAATGCTAAGGAAAGAACGGGTGCCAAAAGAGGGTCATTACAAAACGAATAAAGGCTTGTAACGTGGTTATTGAAAGAAGAAGGGCTTAGACTCAAATGGGTTGACTAGGGATATCACATTGGTAGGCTATGGAAGATTTCAAAGTGGATCAAGGAGCGCCTACAATCACTTCTCAAGACAAGCTATACTTAGAATTTCTCCTAGAAAAACATTCGGGCAAGTTCTAGACTACTAGCACGGGTACTTGGACTTGCGACTAAATATCTCACCTCTCACGCTGCTGGATTTCTAAAGAGAACGGAGTTGAACCCTAGTTAAGATTGAGAATCACAAATGGCTCGAGTGAACCACTCAATGACTGCTTAAGTCAACACAAGAGTCAAAAGGTCAGAACTAGAGCTATTTTCTGCCAACAACTTGTTTTAAACCATAAGGCCGTAGGTAAATGTGTTGGTACCATGTGAAGCATGCTTAAGACCCTTTTATTCATTACTACTATTTTTGCCTAAACACAAAAGAAAGAAAACAGACTCAATCCCTTAAGAAGGTTGTCATGACATCCATTGTTAGAAAGAGCCACCGGGTTCACACAAAACCCACCTTTGGAAAGAACCGTGGCATTAAAAAAACCAAAGGCTTATTGTTCACTCAAACGGAAGAAAAGAAGCTAACAAATCAAAAAGAAGCTACTAAAGTAAATAAGAAGTTATACTACTAAGAAAGACAAACTAAAGAAGAAGCTATGAAATAAACTACGGAAAGTAAGACAAATGAATGTACAAATCGAGGGGAAAATGAAATATATACATCAAGGGAAAAAAGGAGAATATATACATAACCAAAGAGAAAATTAAGATAAGAGAAAAATAGTACTAGAGTTATTACAGGCCAATTTCAATGTCAAATGAATCAAAATAGACCACCCCCCTGAATAAGAATGAGCATTGTCCTCAATGCTTAACAAAAATTAGAACAAGGAAGGGTAGAGAGTTAAGTGAACTTTCTATGTGGTCTCAGTATGCATGGCATACTCAGCACCCTCGGACTCCTCCAACTGTATCTCATCATCACCTGGGTGAGGTACAACAGGGTTGCTGAGCATCTGGAGCATCTCCTCAGCGGTGTGGGCATTAAGGTCCGGCTCCTCAGACTGGTCGGCTGCTGCCTCTGATGCCTCGGGTACTGCTGGTGCTGCTGGGGTTGCTGGTGCTGTCTCCATAAGAAGGTCAAGAGGGATATTTCCGACTGATGCAAGCTTGGCTACTTGTTTGCTCAATCTGTCCACTGACTTCTTTGATGCTTAAGATTTTCTCATCTTCTTAACTTGTTTGCCCAAATCCTCAATAGCTTTCCCGTGTGCCACCACTGTAGCCATGATAGTCTTCTGGTTTTCCAGAATCTTCTTCAATGTTTCCTCCACTGACACAGGTACCTGTGGTGCTGCTGGGGCAGGAGACTATGCTGCAACAGCACTGGATATGTCAGACAACTTTGAAGTAGCTGTCTGCATCCAGTTGTTGAGACTCGCCAACGTCTGGGAGACTCGCAGCGTAGACAATGGATATGAGGAAGAGGCAGGCACTAACACTAATGTAGATGGTCTAGCAGGTAGACGTGGTGGCATGTCAGCTATCTAGGTGGAAGGACCAGCTACTGTGGAAGGTATGGCAGCTAAAGAAGGCTTAACAGCTGAATCAATAACCACTACCATTGGCTCTTCAGACTGGCCAACGGAGATAGTTGCCTTACCCTTGAACTCTGGGTTGTCAGCACCCTACAAGTGGTACCATGAGAAGGGCTTCTTGGCCTTTACTTTTGTATCAAATGTCCTCGGCTCCACCTTTTGATCGTTGAAATACTCTGTGAGGAAGTTTGGATAAGGGTAGGATCTTTCACCTTTTTGGACAACTAATGTGATGTTGGTTGACATTATGGCTCCCAAATTGATCGGGTAGCTAGCCATAATAGAAGCCACCAGAACTGCTCGGGGTAGTGGAAGGTTATATTCAGTCAGACACAGGTCAATACGGCTGCACACAAAGCTCTGCAACCCTTTAGCTTCAAAATTTAGGGTGGCCCGGACTATAGGAACCCCTACGGTGATCTACGGTGGTGGTGGTGGTCCTCGAGAAGCCAAATCTCAGCTAGCCACGAGCGAGCTGCATAACCCATAGCAAGCTTTTCCACGTACTGGACTGCCTCTACTTCTTCAAAGCCCACATAAGTGTTCAAAGAGCAGGAGTCGAATCGGACATTCAGATTTCTCACCTTTGTTATCTTGGTTCCCTTCTATATGTGAGCCACATTGGCATAAAATTCTTTAACCAAGTGCTCATTTGCATCGATGACACTACCTTCCATCCCTTTCGCTCCTGGAACTATCTAAGGACATTTGGATTGTGAATTTCCAAAACCTTCATTAAGAACTGCCGCTCAAGTGTGAGCGATCTCTGGGGCCACCACTCTCTGAATATTGTGAAGGCCGTCAAACTCACAAAGCGATCCTCCCATATTTCCTTCTTCTTCGACCTCTCAAGACCTCCCACTCGAGTGTCACCTCCTCTACCATCATCATCATCATCATCATCATCTAAATCAATCGGTGTAGGAGGGGAGTGTGCATAGAGGAGGGCTCTGAACCCTGGTTGCCTGCCTTTGAACCCTCAGAAGAACTTGCTGAGGTGGAGGGTTCGTCACGGAGTTGGTATCTCCCTTGAAGTTGTTGTGATTGGGCTTTCGGCTGCCCTTCCATAGAGTTCCCCATTGGCATAAAATTCTTTAACCAAGTGCTCATTTGCATCAATGACACTCTGGGTGAACCATTTCCATCCCTTTTTCTCCTGGAACTGTCTAAGGACATTTGGATTGTGAATTTCCAAAACCTTCACTAAGAACTGCCGCTCAAGTGTGAGCGATCTCTGGGGCCACCACTGTATACGGTAAATTCGGAGGGCTCGACTTTGTGATCACTAGAGTGCCTCAGGGAGACCACCCCCGGGAGGCTCGAAGTCTAGCTCGGAGCATGCCCCCGAGGGTTCGTGATGATCGACCTCGGGGCAGTGCAAACCAACGGCTGCATCGCACTAGCGGGAAGTTCCCGAGGCATATGATCAAAGCTGACAAAGCCCGCAAGGGAAACACTAGTCTGTACCAGACTAATAAGTAGTTGTGCCAGCTATGTTTCTTTGTAATAATTACTCATGTACTAGGATGAGATTTCCATCCTTATATAAAGGGGATCCTTGTCATTTTGTAGCACATCTGATACACAAGATAGAACACACTACATTCAATACAAGAACATTCTCTGCTCTCTAGCTTGAACACATTCTTTTAGTTGCTTTATTTACATTTATTGCTTATACTCATTGTGTTCTATTAATTGTTCTTCATTTATTGCTCATTATTGGTCATAAAGAGCCGCAATCACAGCTCTCATAACTGTTAATCCTTCATCGACTACCCTTAACCGGGCATCTGATTCGACCTCGAGGCCCTGTATACGCAAGCTAGAGGCCTCGATTCCCAGCCATTTCGGTTCGGCTATTAAGCCATCTACAAGCTATCATCTTAATTTCTAACCTCGTAACTTAGCAACTACTGCTTAACAACTAGCATAAAAATAGATCACATATTTTTAGAACCACAAAATCAAATCTAATTGTTATTACCATTTTCAAGGTAAATAGTTTGGCGCCCACCGTGGGGTTAAAAATAATAGTGATTATTTTCTTGCTGGTTCACTATATAATGCAAGTTATCTTTCACACTTTTTCTTGTCCAAGATCTTTGATTTCAGGTCAAAATGTTTAACTCAGTAAACGCACACGGAGACAACGGTCTTGAGGACCATGGAGAAAATGGTGTAGCTGCTCCAGGTGTTGGTGTACCACCACGAATTCTTGAGGAGGCACAAGAACCAATTCCCGTGGACGCGGTATCGCGCGATGCCCAGCATGTTACACCCCAAGTTTTCATACGTGAGAGTACGTCGTAAGTCATTGATGTAAGCTCGAAAATGAGATTATATTTGGAAGCAAATAAACTAAGTTAATCATGTTACCTTGGAGGTTACAAATATTTAAGATCATGAATAACAAGTACCAAAAGGGTTGGAAAGCTTAGTCGCTAAACGAATTGAAGAAAATAAGTTTCGTCAAAAATCGACAAGTTTGGAATGTTATAACATATTCTTTTGGGGTGAGACTAGGGTGATTAACATGATGAGGAGGTTAATTTATGAGTTATTGTAGTCGTATGATAGTCGTGTGTTATGTTTTTAAGTCAAACGAGTTATGGAACAAAAGTTAGCAAAGATCATCACAAGTTGCATTTATAATGTGCTGAAATTTAGGTCAAATGTAGATGCACTTTTCTCCCAATATGCTTGGCATAAATGGATGATCTACATACCAAATTTAAGATCTACGAGTCTAGTTTCTAACTCATTAAACTGTTCATCAATACGACATCGGAGTAGAGAGATATTCGCATTTTCGCGAGACCGCGCAAGCAGCTCCCAATGGGACCCACTTAGGCGGTGGTCGACCTACTTCACTTTATAAAGGATTTGGACGCCTATTTCTCACTTATTTTCAACTCAATTTCGTCTCCAAACTTCTCCTAACCCTTCTAAACAGATTCCACAAGTGTTTGAAGTGATTCCAAAGTGATTACACCATATCTCAACATCAAAACTTAGCTCTAGTGAAGAACAACACCTCTTTGAGGTTGTGTTGTCATTGAGGATTGTTGTGGGCTGTATTTGGATGAAATTCCAAGTTGTTGCTGCTTTCTAAGGTGAGTATAACAGCCAACTAATTGTTATTAAGCTTGCTTGTATGTTGGTTAAGTTGTTAGGATGATAAACTACAAGATAGTACTTGGATTAGCTTAAGTCACTTCTATGGTGTTGTATTGCTATTGAGGGTTGTTGTGAGCTGAATATAACTTGGATTTCGACTTGAAGTTACTATAGGAGTTGTGTGTATTGTGTTCTTGCATGTGCTTAAGGTTATCTTGATGTTGATTAAGTTAAATGGATGGAGTAGACATCAACTAGTGAATAAAGCTACTAATTGAAGATAGTTGGAGTTGAGGATTGTTTCCTTTGTTATAAATATATGGTATAAGGATGGAATCATTGATGAATGACTTCATTATCATGTTAATGATACTGTTAAAGTAATGTAAGAAGTTATAAGGGGTGATATGGGTTATACGGATTCCAATCGGAGCTTGCCGCTCGTCGTGAAGTAGTTGTGACTTGTTGTTGTTATATGGTGTCTTGTTATTGATATTTATAGGTTGCTGGACTTCCCTGGCTGTTGTTGTTGGTATATGGTATTGGAGAGGGCCCTTGTTACAAGGGAGATGCTGCCCGAATTTACGTAGACGAGCTACTAGCTTAAGTTACAGACTTAGCCTTTGCTCAACACTGATTTTGAATCTCCTTATGCTATGATAGATCGAGTTGACTTGTTTGAAGAGTTGCTTAGAAGGTATTAAGGACTCAACATGTTTAAGGTATGTTAAGGCTCTTCCTTCATTCTTTTGGCATGATCTAAAGTGAAACGAACATAAACGATACGCTATTTCATAATGAATCTACTCCTAGCAACTAAGGTTGTCCATGTTATTCTTTCCTTAAAAAGTTATTCCAAGAAAGTATATATGATCCTTGAGTCCTAGTGAAGTTCATATTGATGGTATGATGTCCATAATGTTAATCGATGGTGCAATGACCTTATGTCACTCCAAAAGGTTTAGAACGTGACTCCATGAGTCCAGCATGCATTATATATGTATCTACTTTACTCTACCGAGCCGCGCTATAGTCGGCCGGGTATGGCACCTATTGTGCAACCACTGATCAGTTGGGTTTACCGAGCTCCACGTGGCCGGGTACGATTCTACCGAGCCTTATGATGGCCGGGTACGTTTTTACCGAGTCCTCTTTGAGGCCGGGTATGATATGATGATGATGATGCCCACAGAGGCGTATGTTTTTAAAAGTTTATGTATATATATGTATTATGCATTTCATGTCAGTAGTCCCCAGAGGCACTCAGATGTTACAGGTTGTATCTCCTCTATCTCTCTTTACGTTACTGATCTTGTTTATGCTTTCTTGCCTTACATACTCGGTACTTTATTCGTACTGACGTCCCTTTTGCCTGGGGACGCTGCGTTTCATGCCCGCAGGTCCCGATAGACAGGTTGACATTCCTCCTAGTAGGCTATCAGCTCAGCGAAGGTGTTGGTGTACTCCACTTGCTCCGGAGTTGCCTATTTGGTCAGTATGCTTTGGATATGTATTGATTGGTATGGCGGGGCCCTGTCCCGACCTTTATGATTTTATGTACTCTTAGAGGCTTGTAGACAGATGTCAGGTGTATGGATACTTGTATGGCCTTGTCGGCCTATCTCTTGAGTTTACAAATGGTCATGTCGGCCTTATAGGCCCGTATATCACATGTATAAGTTTGTATATCATGTTCGGTCATCATATGTTGAGTATTCCATTATGTTTTATTCTTGTTATCTCATGACATGTTTTCTATCTCATTTACCCTTGATAGTATGATAAGAAAGATATGTTACGTTGGTACTCGGTTGAGTAAGGCACCGGGTGCCCGTCGCGGTCCTTCGGTTTGGGTCGTGACACAGCATGTCGAGACAAGATCCCACACCAACAGGAGTATACACCAAGGAAACCAACAGGAGGCTCAAAAAACCCTGGCTTAGGAAGAACAAGGGGTTAGCCTTCATGTCATTTTCGAGTTACAAGCACAACAGCTGGCAATTGCTCAGCTGTAAAGCCACCAGAAAACTCCAAGCACAGTAGAACCAGAAACGGCCCCAAGCTGAGCAGGTACCGGAACGGTCGAGCGACAACGGGTCGGCAGCCGGCCCCGCCATCATAAAGATGCTCGAGGACCTCACAAAGAGGGTCGAAACAGGCGAGAAGAAGATAGAAGCCAACGACAAGAAGGTGGAGACCTACAATTCTAGGGTCAATCAAATCTCGGGCGCACCCCCGATCCTGAAGGGTGTAGATTTGAAGAAGTTTGTACAAAAGTCGTTCCCACGGGAAGCGGCCCCAAAACCCATTCCGAAGAAGTTCAGAATGCCCGACCTTCCAAAGTACAACGGAACCTCAGACCCCAATGAGCACATCACTGCTTACACTTGTGCAGTGAAGGGCAATGACCTAAGGGACGACGAGATCGAATCCGTCCTACTAAAAAAGTTTGGGGAGACGCTTTCAAAAAGGGAAATGATGTGGTATCACAACCTAGCCCAGAACTCGATAGACTCATTTGCCATGCTAGCAGATTCCTTCATAAAGGTGCATGCTGGTGCCATCAAGGTAGCTAGAAGGAAGTCCGACGTTTTCAAAATCAAGCAAAGGGAGAACGAGATGCTGCGAGAGTTCGTATCTTGCTTTCAAATGGAACGAATGGAACTGCCGCCAGTCTCCGACGACTGGGCAGTGCAGGCCTTCACTCAAGGTTTGAACGAGCGAAGCTCGGTAGCTTCGAAACAGCTGAAGTAGAACCTAGTCGAATATCCCGCCGTGACCTGGTCGGATGTTCACAACCGGTACCAATCAAAGATCAGGGTCGAAGACGACCAACTAGGAGCCCCCTCGAGCTCTGTATATCCTAACAGGCTTTCGACAAAGGAGCCAAAGCCAAACAAAGAAAGATACCAACCATACACTGAAGATAGAGAAAGCGCCCCGAGGCGCAACATACCCCGCTACGATCGGAGGCTGGATCGAGGTGAGAACTCTCGGGAACTTGTTAGCAGAGCCGGATTTGATAGGCATACAGGGCCAACGGAGGCATCTCGCCTGTCGGAATACAACTTCAACTCGACATTTCAGACATCGTATTCGCCATCAGTAAAATCAGAGACACAAGGTGGCCAAGGCCTGTGCAATCAGATCCTTCGCAAAGGAACTATAACTTAGTGTGAGAATTTCACAACACACATGGTCACAAGACCGAGGATTGCCGGCAACTCCGGGAAGAAGTAGCCCGACTACTCAACAAAGGTCACCTCCGAGAATTCCGCAGCGACCGAGCCAAAAATCAGTTTTGAGAAAGAGAGATGACCAAGAAAAGTGAAATAGGCGAGCCACAACATGTCATCCACATGATCTTCCGAGGCATCGATGCTCCACAAGAACACATGGACAGGAGAACAAAAATTTCCATCACCAGGGAAAAGGGAACTCGAGGTTACATACCCAAGGACGCCCTCACGTTCAGCGACAAAGACATCGAGGCTCTATCTCAGCCCCATAACGACGCATTGGTAATTTCTTTTCTTGTAAATATATTTCAAATTAAGCGTATGCTTGTGGATCCAGGTAGCTCGGTCAACATCATTAGGTCGAGGGTGGTAGAGCAGCTCGAACTGCTCGACCAGATTGTGCCTGCCTCTCGAGTCCTCAACGAATTCAACACGGCAAGCGAAATGACCAAAGGAGAGATCACCCTCTCGGTCAACGTGGCTGGCACAACCCAAAATGGCAAATTTCATGTCATCGAAGGAGACATGAGGTATAACGCCTTGCTCGGAAGGCCATGGATATACTGCATGAGGGTAGTACCGTCCGCCCTCCATCAAATAATGAAGTTCCCGACAGAGGACGGGATAAAAACCGTCTACGGAGAACAGCATGCAGCAAAAGAGATGTTTGCGGTGCACGATGTGGCACCGGTACCGATACCTCCATTGCCGAAGGAGCCGAAGGATAAGCAAACGGTAAAATAGCAATAACAAGCTATACTTTCGGTTACACCCGACTAAAACAAGCAACGGACCGTACCGCGTCCTCAAAGCAAACAATCGAAGCATATTAAGACGCGAGGCATCACCGGCACTAAGGTATGATCATCTCTCTTTTTCGTTCAGATTTTGTTCTAACCATGTATGCAGGCACTCGATCGATGCTGCTGAAGCGCTTTCCAACCTGAAGGCCTTAGGTTTCGAAAGCATGCGTTGCACTCTTTTCCTTCGATTGGGTTTTATCCCAAGAAGGGTTTTTACCGACAAGGTTTTTAATGAGGCAACATCTATATGCTACCTAAGGAAGGCTCAATAAGTATTCAAGGCTTCTCTTCAATCAACCTCGAATACTGAGGGGCATCCCCCCGGAAGGTCACCTCCTCGGAGAAGCCAAGATGTGCTGAACGGGGTCTCGATAGGAAAATGATGTACCGGACCAAATGGTCGAATGAACCGTGTCCGCATAGAATAACCGAGCCCTTGACAGCAAAAACATGTATACTTGTACCAAGCAATCAAATAATACTTTCCCCTCCATCAAAGCATTTCGCGTTCAAAGAAGCTCGGTATTTTTTACAAAAATGGCTCTAGAGCCAGAAAACGTCCCGAACACTCGGGGACTGGCGTCAAAAACTCGAAGCTAAGCCCTCAATAAGGCAACATTAAGATTGCAAAAACAGCTCCAGAAGAAAAAAAACGTCCCGAACACTCGGGGACCGGCGTCGAAAACTCAAGGCCACATGACCTCCTGGTCGGAAACTCCAAACTCGTAAGCCTTTAATGAGGCAATACCAAGTTTACAAGGAATGGCTCCCGAGCCAAGAAACTTTTGATGACTCGGGGACTACCGCCAACTGCCACCCCCATCGATCTGTCAAAAATGCGAGGCTGTAAGGCCCCATGCGGGCAACTTCGAGCGCGTAAGACCTTCGTAAGGCAATATCAAATCTATAAGATCTTCATAAGGCAATTAAAATCTATAAGACCTTCATAAGGCAATATCAAATCTGTAAGACCTCAAGCAAGGCATGAACCATACTTGTACCAAGTAACCAAATCTGTAAGACCTCAAGCAAGGCATGAACCATACTTGTACCAAGTAACCAAAACTATAAGACCTCAAAGGCATGTAAAAATTTATAAGACCTTACAAAAGGCATAATCCCGATCATAAAGTTAAGGCTATATATCGAACATATAAGACCCTTAAAAAGGCATACCCTCGATATAGACGCCAAAACTACTTCACTCGGGGACTGAAAGGCTCCGGCCAAACACAACGACTACGGTCACAAGGCTATACCAGCCAAACTAATGCGACTCGGGGACGCCCGACCATCGCTACAAAAATCATAGGCCTTCAATTACTTCGAAAAAACTTCAAAAAGAACCGGTTAAAATAGGCTACTCTCGACATAGGAAAAAGGGCTTCGACCATGTGAGCTCCAAAACTATAGGCTTCGAAACACTCAGCCACCGAGCAAAACCTCCCGAGGTGCTCGATCACCGCCACATAACGACTCGCGATCGAGGTTTTACCGAACCGTCGAAGAGTCAGGCAAACAAAATTCTAAAAAGTCCTTAACGAGGGAAAGATAAAGCCTATATTAGAGGTCGTACCGTCCCAACGCGTAAGAGCCACTGTCCCCAGCTCATACAAAAGTCGTACCGACCTAAAGCGTAAGAGCCACTGCCGTCAGCCCATGTAAAAGATCGTACCGACCAATCGCATAAGAGCCTAATGGCTAGCTTTTAATTCAAAAACTTAAGGGTCAATAAGCTCGAGTCGAAACCTGACTCGGAGACTGAACCCGAAAAAGTTAACTGAATATGCCTAAGAGCAAAAGCATAAGAGCTTAAACGCCAGCTTATAATAAAAGGTCGTACTGACCAGGCGCGTAAGAGCCTACGGGCCAGCCCAACGAGCCCCAGGGCTGTACTATAAACCTAAGGGTTCTTTTAATCCGAAAACCAGTCCACCTGGCTAATAACTGACAAACATCAAAGCAAAGGGAAGTGTATGAAAAATGAAACCGCAAGGCTTCCTTTTATACATAGATGCGAAAAAATACAAGCTTCATTTACAATGCTCTTTGAAAGCACTATACATAGAATCAGAAAAGGAAGGACTAATCTACGTCCCCCTCGGGGACTATGGCCCATTGGCCTCCTTCCCGTCATCTTGAGCATTGGACAAAAAGGACTTGGCATCATACTCATCCGCCTTTGCCTGCTTTACCTCTTCCGAGAGGTCAAAGCCGCTAGTATGAATCTCCTCGAGGGTTTTCCTTCGAGATTTGCACCGAGCATACTCCTTGCTTCTACCCTCACAGTCAAGAGCCCTCCTCAGCTCAGCTCGAGCATCGGCAGTATCCTTCAAATAAACAACCACTCTCTTATCGGCCATAGTTCGACTCATTACGGCTTCGACCCGGGTATCCACAATTTCGGCCTTCACCTTCAGAAGCTCAGACTCGAGCCTTTTAATCATGTCCGCTCGGACCAAGCTGTTTTCGCATGCTACGCGAAGTTGAACTTCGAAGGCGGAAGCTTTGGACAAAGCGGCCTTTTTCGCCACAACCTGAGCGTCCACCCGAGCCTTCAATTCACCGCACTGACACTTAATTTGGCCAATTTCACTCTCGAGGCGTTCCAGGTCCTCCGACTTCCTCTGTAACTAGAATGAACGAGACATCAGCCTCAGGGATAAAAAAAGGGAACATGCACCCCTTAGAACAAAATTTACCTGCTCCTCGAGGTAGATTTTATAGTTCAGGCTTCGACTCGCCTCATACCGCAAGTGTGCCAACTCTTCTTGCTTTTTATCGCAAAGGAGCCTAAGGGATTTCTCCCCATCCACGGCTTTTTGCAGCCTGGCCGGACGACGAAGCAGCTCAGATTTGAGCTTGTTAAAAGCCTATAAAAGAGAAACTCAATAAGATAGTGAAAGTTGCAAAAACCAAGAAATTAACACGGTCGACCAAACCTCACCACAAAGTAGAGCCGCTGAGCTTCCTCAAAAGTCGAGCGCACATCTACTAGTCTGGCTCCATAAACCCCAGTAAAACCACTCCCAGTCGGGACACGATCGCTCGATACATGCGGCCCCTGGCCTCGAGCATCCCTCGAAGTACCTTTGACGGGAGGAGAAGTCGGCGGTAGAGAACCATCGTTCCTTGCCTCGGGCGCTGCAGGCTCGGCTGATGCATCCTCACTGAGCCTCCGGGCTGGACTCATCCTGCTATAAGCATCGTCACTCTCCGAAGGCCCTTTTCGCTTATTATTACTATGCCTCTGCCCAAAAGCTGACGATCCTTCTCCCTCTCCGAGAGGGCACGATCTCGCCTCAAAGAGCTCCCCAATGCCTGCGACGACGGGGTTAGTACACATAACAAGAAAGTGCCTTACAAAAAAAAAAGCAAAACACATAGCACGTACTGTGGTGTTTTGCCTCCCATCTACCCTTGGACAAGTCTCGCCACTTACGATCGTCATAAGTCGTGTGGGTCGCCAACTTCCAAGCCCAATCCATCAGGTCGGGGACCTCATATGGCATCCATGGAATTGCTGCAGAAAAGGAAGGAAAGGCGCATTTACGGAGCCTGCCTCCGCCATAAGCAAAACAATGAAAGCTCAATGTGTACCACTTACGGGTAAAATTCCATTCCTCGGGAAATGGCAGAATCTCCGCGGGGATAACGTCGATAGTCCGCACTCAGACGAATCGGCTCATCAATCCCCGATCTCCATTTTCTTCATCATCGACAACAAAGGGCCTGGTGAATCGGCATCGTAGGGTTAACAGACCTCGATGATGAAAAGGCCGGTACAGCCTGATGAGATGACTAAGGGTAAACTCAATCCCTGCCTCCTCTGCAAAGAATCTCATCATCAATACTATCCTCCAAAACGACGGATGAACCTGTGCCAAGGTAGCTCGATACTTTCGACAGAAGTTGAGCACAACCCTATCAAGGGGGCCCGGCGTAAAGGGGTACGTGTATACGTTCAAAAACCCCTCGGCATTATCCATAATGCTCTCTTCAGGGGAAGGTACCCGCAGTACCGCATTTTCCACCCATCCACAATCTTTCCTCACTGACTTAAGGTGCCCCTCTTCTATAAAGAAATAAACTTCGAGGCATACTCCCAATGACCCTGAACATTGGGTGGTTTTTCTGACGAAAAGTCCCTCCTCGAAACAAAATGCCCCGAGGTTGGCTCGCCAAACACTAGCGGCGCACCATCAACTAGGCGGGAACCAGAGGCAGAACTTCCTTCTCCTCGCCGAACAGATCCTGGCGTAGCATCCATAACTCTGACAAAATCAGAGAATTGGAGCGGGAATTTGAGCGAGAGTTTCAAAGTTAAAATGGTGAAAGACCTAACAAAGGGTGAAATAGATCTATGAAGGAGGATAGCTACTCAAAATAGCGGAATCTTCAAAGAAGGGAGGATAAACCTATATATAGAGCAAGCGGCGACTATCCGCCTGGCTCAAAGGCCAAATTTAAAAATACGGACAAAGCCATTATCGCTTTGGGAAGATGTACCGGCAGGATCACCTCGATCGTCCCATAACTGTGGCATAGGATCAACTCTGCCGTACGACGTTTTGGGTATCAAAAGGCCACGGAGATCAACTAAGCCTTGAGATGGTACCCTATCTCGAGGATCTCCATCAAAAAGAAGATAGGGTTTGAGAAGCCAGTAACATCATTACAAGCCTCGAGATGGTACCTGATCTCGAGGATCTCTATAAAAAGGAAGATAGACTCTAAAGAGCCAATGACATCATTAAAGGCCTCGAGATGGTGCCCGATCTCGAGGACCCCTATCAACACGAAAGATAAGCCCCGAGAAGCTACTCATATAAGCCTGACTTCGAGGTGGTACCCTACCTCGAGGATTTTTGCTATTGGCAAACACGGGTCATTCATCCGATTCTTTGGCCCTCGAGCTACCCGAGTCCGGGCCAGTTTTCATTCGAGAAATCACTAATAAATCCCTAGGGCTATTTCTCGCCATAGGATCGGGTTAAACATCCTCTCGGTTACTTTAATCCAGGGGCTATCCGAATCCACGCGGGCCCTCATCCGGGATCTATCTATAACGTCTTAAGGCAATCTTCGCTCTAAGTTCAAAACAAGTTTTCAGGTCGCCCGAGCATGAGAGAATTCTCACTCGGGGACTTCTTTCGAAAGCCTAAAGGCTATCTTTATTCTCAGACGTCCGAGTGATTTCCCCCCTCGAGGACTATCGACGGGGTCTGAAAGTCTAAGTTTCGTTCTATAAATTTGCCCTATTCTCACTCGGGGGTCCCGACGACCCAAGCTTGAATCGATTCAACCAGGGCTCAGCCCGAGGAATGACAAAGGGCTCCACAAGATACGTATCAACCAATCAGGAACCGAGGAAACAACTACACCCGGACCCGGTATTCAGACTGATCGATAGAGTCAGGCACTCAGGTTCTTCACAAATGCAAATAAAGGAAAATCCAGCATAAATCAGAGACAAATTGAAGAAACTTCTTTGCATTAATAAACGATGATTACAAAAAGCTCGTGAACGGTCCTTACACATGACTACAAAAGCCTACGAAGGGTCTTTACACAGAAACAAAGAAGCGAAAGTAACAACTCAAAGTCTAAACTACTCTCGGGGGTACATCCTTAGGAGCAATGCCTTCGAGAATCATTTCTTCGGGTCCTCGTCTCGACTTTCCAAACAACGTCTTTGAAAACCTCCTCTGAAGTAGAAAAAGATGAAGAAGCAGAAAACAATGAAGAAGCAAAAAAAGATGAAGAGGGGGTCGTGGCTCGCCAAAGAGCAAAAGCTCTTTGCAGGCCTTGCCGGCACGACTACTTTGAGTCCACTTCTTGGAACATTGTGTTGTGCAGGTTAGTAGCTGGTAGCGCCGCTTCACTCCACGAAAAGCAAAAGGAGTGAATCGCCACACCCTGCCGAAGTAGGGAGGTGAGCAGCTGTATAAAGTTCGAACGTCCTTCGGAGCAGCAGTGTAAAGTTCGAATATCATCCTGAGTAGGAAAAAATCCAACGCCCCCTCCCCTCATTGTCTTGAGCTAACGACGATAGCAGTAATAACAACAACAACAACAAACCAGTACGATCCCACTTAGTAGGGGAAAGCTCTGAGAAAGAGCCATAACACAACTGGCAAGAACGCCGTCGTATGAACTTGTGGCCACAGTCTTTAAACATGGGAAATAAAATTCGATGAAGATGAAGAGAAGTAAGGAGCCGAAGATTAACCAATAGCGCAATCAATACCTCTAGCAAACGTGCCGAAGGCGCAATCAATGTCTTGGGAGAACGGATCGGCAGTCTCAAGCAATGCCTGTTGGGAAACGGATCGGCAGCGATATTATCGCCTTGAGAAAGTAAACTAGCGCTACATCAAATGTTCATCGGAAAGACGTATCGATGGGACGTCTCAGTTATCGGAAAAGCTCACGTCATAAGCATGGCAACATCACAAGAGGCTCGAGGGGATCATCGTCAAAATCGTTTCTTATCATTTTATTCTAAGAAATGCGGGGACTATCTGTATACGGTAAAAATCGGAGGGCTCGATTTTGTGATCACTTGAGCGCCTCAGGGAGACCACCCCCTAGAGGCTCGAAGTCTAGCTCGGAGCTCGCCCCCGAGGGTTCGTGATGATCGACCTCGGGGAAGTGCAAACCAACGGCTGCGACGCACTAGCGGGAAGTTCCCGAGGCATATGATCAAAGCTGACAAAGCCTACAAGGGAAACACTAGTCTGTACCGGACTAATAAGTAGGTGTGCCACCTATGTTTCTTTGTAATAATTACTCATGTACTAGGATGGGATTTCCCTCCTTATATAAAGGGGATCCTTGTCATTTTGTAGCACATCTGATACATAAGATACAACACACTACATTCAATACAAGAACATTCTCTCCTCTCTAGCTTGAACACATTCTCTTGGTTGCTTTATTTACATTTATTGCTTATACTCATTGTGTTCTATTAATTGTTCTTCATTTATTGCTCATTATTGGTCATAAAGAGACGCAATCACAGCTCTCATAACTGTTAATCCTTCATCGACTGCCCTTAACCGGGCATCTGATTCGACCTCGAGGCCTTGTATACGCAAGCTAGAGGCCTCGATTCCCAACCATTTCGGTTCGGCTATTAAGCCATCTACAAGCTATCATCATAATTTCTAACCTCGTCACTTAGCAACTACTGCTTAACAACTAGCATAAAAATAGATCACATATTTTTAGAACCATAAAATCAAATCTAATTGTTATTACCATTTTCAAGGTAAACAACCACTCTCTGAATCTTGTGAAGGCCGCCAAACTCACAAAGCGATCCTCCCATATTTCCTTCTTCTTCGACCTCTCAAGACCTCCCACTCGAGTGTCACCTCCTCTACCATCATCATCATCATCATCATCATCATCATCTAAATCAATCGGTATAGGAGGGGAGTGTGTGTAGAGGAGGGCTCTAAACCCTGGTTGCCTGCCTTTGAACCCTCAAAAGAACTTGCTGAGGTGGAGGGTTCGTCACGGAGTTGGTATCTCCTTTGAAGTTGTCGTGATTGGGCTTTCGGCCGCCCTTCCATAGAGTTCCCCTCTGAAGCATCCCTAGACGGGTCATATGAACTAGACTCAGAGGGTGTAGTGGCTCGACCTCTCTCAGCGGTCGGCTTTTTGGTGATTGGTTTGGATTGGAATTCAAGAGGCTGAGTACCTTTGCCCCAGCCTCGGGAGGATTCCCCTCTCCCTTTAGACAAGTCGCCTCTACCACATGATCTAACCATTGTCTGCAATACAAGGAACATAGGTTAGTTGAGTTTAAAACAATTAAAGCATTTGCAGAACAATTGCAGAACACAGTCATCAAAGAGACAGTGCGGACCGCACAATTTTGAGTGCGACCGCAGATTATCTAGTGCGGACCGCACAATTCTAAAGTGCGGTCGCACACCCTGAAGAGCGGACCACATAATTGTGAGTGCGACCGCGTATCCTCAAGTGTGGACTACATAATTTTTAGTGCGGCCGCACAAGTCCAAACCTGAGTTTCTGATTCTCTGAAGTTCAAAAGTCCGGTCGCACACATTTTTATGCGGCCGCACAATTTTTCTGTAGACCGCAAAATTGTGAGTGCGGTCCGCATATTTCAAGCACCAACTTTACCCTATTTAACAGCTATGCGGACCGCACAAAAATGTGTGTGGCCGCACAATTCAAACAGTGACGGCACTACACTTCGGGTTCTTGCAACTTTTTCACAAATTAAACATGGTGTGCACAAATTGACAAGATTAGTGGTCTACGCAGTCCCTAATGAACATATATGAATCTACCCACATGATTTTGAAGTACATATTAAGCATAGTAGACATTTTTAGGCCTAAAATAACTAAACTAATCAAAGAAAACAAAAACAAAAATTAAGAAAAATGAACAAAAATCTAACATGGATTGAAAATACCAGTAGTGAATGATGCAGGTGAGAATCTAACTTGATGAATTGAGTGTGATTTGTGAACTATTTTTGGGATGCACAGTATTTTCTAGGGCTTGGGAGTTCACAGAGCGTAAAGTGTGAATAGTGGTGAAAAGCCCTATTTATACTTTGACCAAGTCGGTCCAGAAATTACCAGAGTGCGGCCGCATAATTTTGAGTCCGGTCTGCACTCTTTACCTGTACATGAATTGAGCTCTGCGGTCCGCACAAAAGTGAGTGCGGCCGTATATCCTTGTGCGGTCCGCATACTTTTGTGTGCGGCCGCATTTTGGCCACTTTCCTGCAAATTCCAACTTCAGAGAGTTGGTGATTTCAGATCTCCATTTGTGCGGTCGCACAAAGAATTGTGCGGCCGCAGACTATTCTCTACGGTTGCAACATTTTTGTGCGGTCCGCATAATTTCAACACTTGGCTAAATTTTTCCAGGTATAGTCCCTGCAATGCACACTCATTCCTGCATACACTTCAAAACTAGTTAGCACAAAAAAAAGCCTATCTAATGAAGGAGAAAAATGAAAAGAAAAAGAAAAAGACACATGGGTTGCCTCCCAAGAAGCACCTGATTTAACGTCGCGGCACAACGCAGATTGGTATAATTTAAAATGAAGAACCGCCACGACATGGCCATCATGAACTTTTCCAAGATAATGCTTCACCCGATGCCCATTGACTCTAAACAGTTCATCATTCTTATTTTTCAACTCCAACGCACTGAATGGTGTCACACCAACTACTTCAAACGGTCCACTCCATTTTGACTTCAACTTTCCTGGAAACATCCGTAACCGAGAATTGAACAATAACACAAGATCACCTTCTCTGAACTCCTTGTTTCGAATGTACTTGTCATGGAGGTACTTCATTTTCTCCTTGTATAGGGACGAACTTGTGTAGGCATGATACCGGAATTCATCAAGCTCATTCAATTGTGCCACCCTTAAGTTTGCGGCGACATCCCACTCAAGGTTCAACTTCTCCAAAGCCCACATGGCCTTATGCTCAAGTTCCACCAGAAGATGACACGCCTTCCCAAACACCAATTTATATGGAGACATCCCAATTGGTGTTTTGTATGCTGTCTTATAAGTCCAAAGAGCATCATCAAATTTTCTTGACCAATCCGTCCGGTTGACATTCACAGTCTTTGACAACATACTCTTGATCTCCCGGTTGGAGACTTCAACTTGTTCGCTTGCTTGAGGATGGTAGGGGGTTGATACTTTGTGCGTGACACCATACTTTGTGAGTAAGGTATCAAAAGCGTTGTTGCAAAAATGTGAACCCCCGTCCCTTATTATGGCCCTTGGAGTACCGAATCTTGTAAAGATGTTTTTCTACAAGAATGCCACCACACTTCAAGCTTTGTTGTTGGGTAAAGCCACGACCTCAACCCATTTTGACACAGTCCTCAGCTACCAAAATGTAAGTGTTCCCACAAGAGCTCACGAACGGTCCCATGTAATCAATACCCCACACATCAAAGATGTCAATTTCCAAGATGGTGGTGTGGGGAATCTCATTCTTCTTAGAAATCCCATTGGCCCTTCGGCATTCGTCAAAACGCTTGACTAGATCACTAGCGTCCTTGTAAAGAGTATGCCAATAGAATCAACAACTCAACACTTTTTGTTGCCGTTCTAGCTCCAACATGGTGACCACCATACAGTGAAGAGTGGAAAGCCTCAAGAATTTCCACTTGTTCTTCCTCCGGCACGCATCATCGAATCACCATCGGTACATATCCGGAAAAGATACGGTTCATCCCAATAATAGTCAAGGAAATCCCGTTTGAGCTTCTTCCTTTGGTTGGAAGAGAACTCATTTGGTACAATGCCACTCACAAGATAATTTGCTAACTCGGTGAACCATGGAATCCCGGTTATTGAAATGGCTAGTAATTGCTCATCGGGGAAGGAATCATTGATCTCAAGGCCGTCATGTGGCCTCCCCTCCTCCTCCAATCGAGACAAGTGGTCTGCCACTTGATTTTCACTACCTTTGCGGTCTTGGATCTCTAGATCAAACTCTTGCAATAGAAGCACCCAAGGCATTAACCTTGCCTTAGAATATTTCTTGCTCATCAAGTATCAAAGCGCCACATGATCGGTGTGGACAATCACCTTTGTACCCATCAAGTACGGGCGGAACTTCTCCATAGCAAATACAATAGTAAGTAGCTCTTTTTCGGTCACTGTGTAATTAACTTGGGCATCATTCATGGTCTTACTAGCATAGTGGACCGGATGGAAGATTTTGTTCATTCTTTGCCCCAAAACTGCTCCAACCGCCACATCACTAGCGTCACACATGAGCTCGAAAGGTAAGCTCCAATCTGGTGCGGTGATAATAGGAGTAGTAGTCAATTTGAACTTAAGCAATTCAAATGCCTTCATATAATCTTCGTTGAAATGGAACTTGGCATCCTTCTCCAAAAGCTTACACAAGGGGTTCACCACTTTGAAAAAATCCTTGATGAATCGGCGATAGAACCCCGCATGACCCAAGAAACTCCTTACTCCCTTCACGGATGTCGAGGGCAGAAGTCTAGAAATCACTTCTATTTTGGCCTTTTCGACCTCAATACCATTCTTTGAAATTTTATGACAAAGGAAAATGCCTTCCTCGACCATGAAGTGACATTTCTCCCAATTCAATACCAAGTTCATTTCCTCACATCTTGCCAAGACCTTATCCAAATTGTTCAAGCAATCATCAAAAGAATTCCCAACCATAGAAAAAATTATCCATGAAGACCTCAAGAATATCCTCCACCATGTCAGTCAAAATTGCCATCATACACCGTTGAAAAGTCATCGGTGCATTGCATAATCCAAATGGCATCCTTGAGAATGAGAAAGTTTTATAAGGACATGTGAACGTGGTCTTCTCTTGGTCCTCCGAAGCAATAAGAATTTGGTTGTAGCCGGAATATCCATCAAGGAAATAATAGAAAGCACGACCGACCAACCTATCTAGCATTTGATCAAGAAAGGGAGGTGGGAAATGATCCTTTCTTGTAACTTTGTTGAGCTTGCGATAGTCCATGCATACTCTCCACCCGGTCACCGTTGTTGTAGGAATCAACTCATTCTTGTCATCGGTAACCACTGTCATGCCCCCTTTCTTTGGGACACATTGCACCGGAGAAGTCCATGAACTATCGGAAATGGGGTAAACAAGCCTGGCATCCAACCACTTTATGACCTCCTTCTTGACCACCTCTTTCATTGCTTTATTTATCCTCCTTTGATTTTTAACGGAGGATTTGGCACCCTCCTCCAAAATAATCTTGTGCATGAAAAAGGCAGGGCTTATACCCCGGATATTCGCCAATGTCCATCCAATTTCTCTTTTCCTCCTTTGTAGCACCTCCAATGTGGACTCTACCTGCATGTTAGTCAAACTCGAGGAAAGAATAACCCGTAAAGTAGAAAAAGGGCCAAGTAATTCATACCTGAGATGCGGAGGCAATGGCTTTAACTCCAATGTGGGAGGCTCCTCGATTGAGGGCTTTGTTGGAGGAGTCTTCCGGTTTTCAAAATCCAAGGATAACTTGCGGGGTTCATAAGTGTACGACCTCATTCCTTGCAATGCATTCACACATTCCACATAGCCATCATTCTCCTCATCATCATCAAGGTTGAGCAAAAAGGCTTCCAATTTGTCCTCAACATTCATTGTGGCACTAGCATCATCAATTATCACATCGGTCACCAAATCCACGAACGAACAAATTTCATTGCTATACGGTTGCCTCATCGATTTGCACACATGGAAGACCACCTTTTCATCACCCACCCGGAAAGTGAGCTCACCGGCTTCCACATCAACAAGAGCCTTCCCCGTAGCAAGGAAAGGTCTACCCAAAATAATAGGTACCTCATAGTCCACTTCACAATCAAGAATCACAAAATCCGTCGGGAGGATGAACTTGTCAACTCGAACCAACACATCATCAATAATACCCAATGTTCTCTTCAAAGCACGATCCGCCATTTGCAACCTCATAGATGTGGGTCTTGGTTGCCCAATTCCCAAGGTTTTGAACACCGAATAGGGCATCAAGTTGATACTCGCCCCAAGATCACATAGAGCTTTGGCAAAGTCGACACTTCCAATTGTACATGGGATTGTGAAAATGCCCGGATCTTCCAATTTAGGAGCCATTGAGTGCACAATTGCACTCACTTGATGTGTCATCTTAATAGTCTCACAATTCATTGACCTCTTCTTAGTCACGAAATCCTTCATGAACTTTGCATATCCCGGCCTTTGCTCTAAAGCTTCTGTTACGCCCCGTAATATTACGATGATGTTACGCCTTGCAGTATTACATTATGATGATGTTACGCTTCACAGTATTTAATTACGACGATGTTGCGTCCTGTAGTATTGTACGTTGAATTTGTCGTAAGGTAATTGGCATTAGTCCAAGGAAAAGATTATTTGGGAATTATAAGGATTATAAGTGATGAGTAAATTCGTGAAGGTAAGAGGGTAAGTATTATGAAGGATAAAGGGGTACACGGATTAAAAAAACGAGTTTCATTGAAAGCTGCATATTTGGAATAAAATACGGGTCGAGCGATAATACCCGATAATTACGAACTAGTACCATGCAAGGTACCATATGACTACGGTAGTATAATATATAAAGTATATATGAAGTATTTTAAAAATAAATAGAATTTTATGTTATTTGTGGTAATTTTAAATTATGCGGGTAATTTATTAATTACCTGGTAACAGGACATTACCCAATTAACTAATAAGTGGATAAAAAAATTAATAAATTAACCCTCCACACGTGGCAAGAAGCCACAAACCTAGAAAATGACTAAGTAGTCATAATTCTAGGTGGCTATGTAAGACTTTTTAGAATTTAAAAAGCAAAAGTCTTGATTCCACTCATTTTGGACAAAACAAATCAACCAAGAACGTAAGAAAGAAACATTTTCATATAAGTCTTGATTCCACTCATTTTTGGACAAAACAAATCAACCAAGAACGTAAGAAAGAAACATTTTCAGATAAGTCTTGATTCCACTCATTTTTAAATCAACCAAGAACGTAAGAAAGAAACATTTTCATATCCTGGTTCGAAGGTCTCAAGAACAGTAGCCATTTCAATCCAGTTCCTGCGATTTTCAGTTCAATCCAACGTGCAGAAACACGGTTCCAACGAGAATTTGGTAGAATCGTAGCAACGTAAAATTTTACGGTCCTAAAGGAGTACGTGCAATCTTCTCCAAGAGTATTATACGGAGTTTTCTCTACTCCAGGTATGTTAAGGCTAAGCCCTTCCTTCATTTTGGCATGATCTCGTAATTACACAAGTTTGATAACGAGGCATAAAGAAAAATTCATATCCCGGAATTTACGTATATTTTGCTAGTCTCGTAAATTACGTATATTTTTCTAGTTTTGTAAGTTACAATATTCTCCTTATCGGGACTTCATATTTTATTGAGTATTTTCTTATTCCAGTCAAGAGAGCAGAGAGTTTGTATATACAGTATTAAATTATTTTCATTACCATCGAGCTATAATTGATGGGCAGGCCCCTATTGGGCAACCTCTGATCAGGTGGTAAGTTATATACCGAGCCTACTGTGGCCAAGCGCCTATGAGCGAGCCCAGTAGGCCGAGATACAGTGCCTAGTATGGCCAAGCGCCTATGAGCGAGCCTACTACGGCAGAGCAGTTATATATAAATACCGAGCCTTATAGGGCCGGACATCTATTTTACTTACTATTTGGAGAGAGTTGAGTCAGTATCAACAGGTAAGCATATCTTCAGATTATCTTTGACTTCCAGTTACTTTCAGTTATTATATTATCAGTTCAGTTTCAGATTTTAGTATATTGCCTTACATACTCGGCACATTATTTTGTACTGACGTCCCTTTTGCTTGGGGACGCTGCGTTTCATGCCTGCAAGTCCCGATAGACAGGCCGAGAGCCCTCCAAGTAGGCTATCAGCTCAGCGGAAGATGTTGGTGCGCTCCATTTGCTTCGGAGTTGCTCGTTTGGTTAGTATGATTTAGACGTGTATTGTTTGGTATGGCGGGACTCTGTTCCGACCTTTAAGACATTTATGTACTCTTAGAGGCTTGTAGACATATGTCGTGTACGTGAAAGATTGTACGGCCTTGTGGTCCTATGTTTTGAGTTTATAAATGATCATGTTGGCCTATTAGGCCCGTATGTCACGTGTATATGATTAGTAAGGTACCATTGGTACTCGGTTGAGTAAGGTACCGGGTGCCCGTCTCGGCCCATCGGTTCGGGTATTGACAGCCTCAACCAATGGTACACATATAGACAAACTCTTCATCATGTCAATAAACTTTTTGAATTGGTTCTCACTATTTTTCTTTGCAAGCCTTTGAGGGTATGGAGGAGGAGGCCTTGGCATTGGTGCCTTAGCCTTTGGCACTACCGGTTCCGGCATGTCAATTACATGTTCCCTAGACGGTTTCACTTCTTCTTGTGTCTCCTCCGCATTTTCATCAATATCAATTCTCACTTCTTCATTAGCTTGAACCACATTGCTTGGAATTTCATCTTCTTGAACCACTACATGATCATCCATGTTTACCTTGAAAATGGTAATAACAATTAGATTTGATTTTGTGGTTCTACGTGATTCATTTTATGCTGGTTGTTAAGCAATAGATGCTAAGTAAGAGACTAGAAAATAAGATAAGAGCTTGAAGATAGTATGTTTAAGCAAACCGAGTGGCCGAGAATCGGGGCCACAAGCCTGGTTATACGGGGCCTCGAGGTCAAGCTCGATGCTAAGTTATGGACAACCGATAGAGGACTAACAGCTTTGAGAGCTTTGATGAAGGCTCTTTATGATCAATGATGAACAATAAATGAAGAACAATCAATAGAACACAATAAATGTAAGCAATAAATAGAATCAAGGGCGAATGTATTTAAGTTAGAGAGCGGAGAATGTTCTTGTATTCAATGTTGTGTGTTGTGTTGTCTTTCTTACAAAATGACAAGGATCCCCTTTATATAAGAAGGGAAATCCCAACATAGTACATGAGTAAGTATTACAAAGAAATATAGCTGGCACAGCTATTTACTAGTCTGGTACAGACTAGCGTTTCTCTTGCAGCTGTTGTCAGTTCTGATCACGTGCCTCGGGAACTTCCCGCTCTCTCATGATAATCATCGATTTGTACTGCCTCGAGATCGAACGTTAGGAACCTTCGGGATCGAACCTCGAGCCATGCCTCGAGCCTTTGGAGACGCGCTTGCGAAGCGCTACGACGACCATAAAATTGGGCCTTCTGATTTTTACTGTATACAGATAGTCCCCGCGTTTCTTAGAGTAAAACGATAAGAAATGATCTCGAACTCTTACCCCTTCGGCGCCTTTATCACGACGGTAATCACGCCCTATCAACCGATTGATATGACAGAATGAGGTGTCCAATGGTCGCGTCCACATAGCCCTTAAAAGCCTGTGAATTAATTGCAGCGGTTGGCTGTCCTCTGGTCCGCTCCAATGTGCGCGTCAGACCTCTACAAATACTTCTTCTTTCGCTCCTTATTTTCCACTGCACCATCTATCCCTCAAAAGAGTTTTTCTTACCTCTCTTGCGTTCTCCTCTGAAATGCAAATTTCTTTTCCTCTATAAGACATTCTAACAATAATGGCGAAAACTTCCACCCCTGTTCCTCAGGAAGGCGTGCCTTCTTCTTCCTCGCGCTCGTCTAAGGGTAAGGCAACGATGCCTCCTCGCGTCGGGGAATGTGTTCCAGGAGCCTTTGAAACGACCTCCGACTTCAAGACTAAAAAACCTTCTTCGAGGCCGGGATGATGCGAGCCTGTGTCCCGATATGTTAGTTTAATAGCAGACGTTGAAATGGTGAAGGCCGACTGCCGCTGGAGGGACACTGTGCTTGTTGAGATTCCTTCTCGAGGGGAGGATATAACGACATATAAGGCCGACTTTCTTAGTGTGTATACTTATCCATTCACCCTTGGCCCGGTGGAACCATCCTCGCCTTCAATAGACCATGTGATCCTCGACTTCTGCACACAGTATCAAGTAACCCTCGGCCAAATTCATCCTTCGTTCTGGCGCATTGTTTACATGACCAGATATTATGCGAACATGATTAAGGGGATGCCTTTCACCCTCGACCACCTGGTCAGAATGTACAGTCCCCGACTCTTCCGCGGGGGCCTGATTAAGCTCCACTGTCGGGCCTCGAGGGCCCTTTTTGCTTGTACCGTTGAGGTTCGGAACAGAGGGTGGATGAGCCGTTTTGTCCAAGTTAGGACCTCGGACCTGATTCTAGCGGAGAGGATGTCGTTCCTCGAAAAGTGGAACATGAATCGTAAGTAGATATGCCAGTTAAATATTCTCTTGCTTCTCTCTGGATACATCTTCTTACGAACTGACCTCTCCTACTGATGCAGCCGTCGCCATGTACCCTAATGCGGTTAAGGACCTCTCGGGATGGGTCAACCAGCTGGATCTAATTTGCCCATATGTTGAGCGCGTGTGGCGCGATCTGTCCCAGGCTGGATGGGAAGCCACAGACCATGGTGAGCCTTTACTTCTGCTGTAATTGTATCTCTTAACAGAACTGCTGCTGGTAGCATCCTTACTCCCTGTGTTTATATTTTGTATTTGCGCAGGTCTGGGGGGAGGTCCCCCTGATGAGGGAAGCCTAGCTTGGTGAAGCGGATACCCCGAGACCCGATGAAGAGAAAAAAAGACGGAGGGAATTGTCGATTGAGCCTCCGAAATCCAAGAAAGTCAAAGTGGGGGAACCTAAGGCTGATTCAGCAGCCTTAACTCCAGGAGTAGCGGGGAGTCCCCGAGTTGAAGGCGAGGAGAAAGATGATTCCTCGATAGCATCCGAGGGAGTGGAAAACCTGATCGCTCCTTATACCGCAGAGACAGTGGCTTCCAAGTCGAAACTTGGTGCTGTCGTTGTCCAACATCGGGTTGAAGAGGCCTTCGAGGATGTACTGGGTAATATCCTTGAACCGGTGGGCGGCCAAAATATTCCTGGAGATGAGGCGCATTTGGTAGGCGGTCCGGAGGAACCTAGTTCTGAAGCTCATCAGAAAAAAGAGACGACCCCGACAGATCCCGTTGATGTTATTGACATGAGCGATTCTCATCCAGGATCGACTTTATCTCCTTAGGAAATGCAGGATGCCGAGAATGAAGATCCTTCCGATGTGGGGGTGCCCATCGGAGATAAGGATGCGTTTGAAAGGCCATTAGCTGCGCCCGAGAAAATCCCTGAGCTTGATGCCTCACTCATTTTCAGTGGGATGGACAGTCTCTGTGAGCAGGTAATTTTTGTAAATTCTGCTTGTCGTCCTGATCTCCGTCTTTCTAACTTGCCCTCTTCCATAGTTCCAGGCCAGGGCGCTTTATAATCAGACCTTTGCCCGGTTTCAAGCTGAGGTGACCCGCTACGAGCGTAAGAAGACTCTTCTCGCTGCGCAGGTTACGTAGTCTCCGCTTGCTTTAATCTGGATGTTTACCAGATCTCAGCGTTTTGACATCTTTGATCTGATTTGCGCAGCTTGAGAAGAAAGATGCCCTAATGAGGGAGGAGCTCCGAGCTAGAGACTCCAAAATTCTCGAACTCAAACGACACGTGAGTGAGATGGCTTCCGAGAGGGATATCCTGCAGGAAAAGATGGCCTTCGTCAGGCATCAGGTTCACGATGCGAGGGTAGAGGGTAGTAAGTATAGAAATCTTCATACTGAGTTAGTTGCTGCGCTGTCCGGGATCAAAGCTGAAGCTGAGGCGCTCATATCCTTGCACAAAGAGGATGTTGTTGTTATAAATGCTCAATCCAGGAGAGTGCCCGAGGAAGCCGAACTGAAATTGACTCGAGCCGTGGAACATGCTCGATTAGAATCTCGGAGGCGGGCTCTCGAGGATATACATACGGGGCATTAATCTGTCTGCCGAGCTCGAGAGGGTCAAGGCCCTAGAGGAGAAAGCTGCTGCCCTGCTTGCTTCTGAAGGTGTGTCGAGCAGTGGCTCTGGAGATGATGAGCATGAAGGTGGAATCCCCGCAGGAAAAGAGGCCTTTGAAGACCCTGGGACCGTAGCCGGAACCGTAAGGACACAACTTCCGAGGGAGCCGTTGAAGGCATAGACCTGATGGTAGATTTGGGTTTTATTTGATCTCTCCCTTGTAAAGGGCTCTATAGGCCTTGTAAATCGTACCCTTGTGAGCAATATATACATAGAATCACTACTCATTTTTCTTCTACTTTTTAGGAATAATCTGCGATGTTTTTGATAATTGGTCCGAGATTTTCGGATCTCGGGTTAGGCTTTTGGGTATTTGCTATTGCCGAGCGATTCGTAATGGTCGAAGGTTGACCGTTCGGGGCTCAGTCCCTAAGTTGGGTTCTCGACTCAGGTTTACCGAACTTTAGGTCTAAAAACCAGTCCTGAGATTTTTTGGTCCGACTGTCGGGTTGCTGTGACTTCAAATCGGCCTTGAGGCTCGTTAGGCTGGCCCATAGGCTTTTGTGCATTTGGTCGGTCCGACCTCTGATCTAAGCTGGCGATGAGGGCTCTTATGCATTTAGGTCAATACGAATTTTAGTTTAGACTGGCGACAGTGGCTCTTACGTATCTGCCCTTAGGCGTTTTATAGTTAATTGTTTCGGGCTCAGTCTCTGAGTCGGATTTTGACTCGAGCTTATTGACCCTCAAGTTTTTGGATTTCAAGCCGGCCCTTAGGCTCTTACGCATTGGGTCGGTACCACCTCTAATATGGGCTGGCGACAGTGGCTCTTACGCATGGGGTCGGTACGACCTCTAATATGGGCTGGCGGCAGTGGCTCTTACGCATTGGGTCGGTCAGACCTCTTAGTGTAGGCTTTATTTTTCCCTCGTTAAAGACTTTTGAACTTTTTATGTTCGCCCGACTCTTCGACGGTTCGATAAGAACCTTGACTGTGAGCCGTTATGCGGCGATAGATGAGCACCTCGGGAGGTTTTGCTCGATGGCTGAATGATTTCAAAGCCTGTAGTTTGGAGCTGATATGATCGAAGTTTTTTTGCTTAAGTCGAGGGTAGCCTGATTAACCGGTTCTTTTCGATGTTTTTTCGAAGTTCTTGAAGGCCTGTGATTTTATAGCGACGGTCGGGCATCCCCGAGTCGCGTGAGTTTGGCCGGAGCCTTGTGACCGGAGTCATTTGTGTTTGGCCGGAGCTTTCAATCCTCGAGTGAGGTAGCTTCGACGTCTATATCGAGGGTATGCCTTTTCAGGGGTCTGATAAGTTCGGATATATAGCCTTAACTTTTAAGATCGGGATTATGCCTTTTGTAAGGTCATACAAATTTTAACATGCCTTACTTGAGGTCTTACAGATTTGGTCACTTGGTACAAGTATAATTCACGCCTTGCTCGAGGTCTTACAGTTTTGGTGTTGCCTTATAGTGGTCTTATATTGTTGATAATGCCTCGTGGAGGTCTTACATTTTCTAGTATTGCCGCATGGAGGGCTTTCGGGCTCGAGGTCGCCCGCTTGGGGTCTTACGGCCATGAGTTTCTGATTGTTTGATGGGGTGATAATCGACGACAGTCCCCGAGACGTCGAAGCTTCTTCGGCTCTGGAGCCATTCTTTGTAAGCTAGATGTTGCCTCATTGAGGGCTTACGAGTTTGAAATTTCTGACCCGGAGGTCGTATGGCCTCGAGTTTTTGGCGTCAGTCCCCGAGTATTCGGGAAATTTTTCTGGCTCTAAAGCCGTTTCTTGTAAAAGTAGCGGGTTTCTTTGAAGCGCAAAATGTTTTATGGAAAAATATTCCTTGATTACTTGGAATAAGTATACATGTTTTCGTTGCCAAGAGTTCAACTTATTCTATGTGGACACGGTTCATTCGACCGTTTGGCCCGATACATCATTTTCCTATTGAGACCCTTTTTGGCTCATCTCGACTTCTTCGAGGGGGTGATCTCCCGGAGGGATGTCCCCCAGTATTCGAGGTTGATTGAAGAGAAGCCTTGAATAATTGTTGAGTTTTCCTTAGGTAGCACATAGATGTTTCCTCGTTAAAAACCTTGCCGGTAAAACCCTTCTTGGGATAAAACCCGGTCGAAGGGAAAGAGTGCAACGCATGCTTTGAAACCTAAGGTCTTCAAGCTGGAGATGCTTTGGCGTCTTCCATCGAACTCCTTAGCAATAGTAGCGTTTGAGCATTGATATGTTCCAATTGCTCGGAAGCTGTTCGCCTTCCATGGTACCTAGCTTGTAGGATCCTTCGCCGATCACCCCGAGGACGCGGTACGGTCCTTCCCAATTCTGGCCTAGACTTCCTTCATTAGGGTTTTGAGTGTTCAGGGTGACTTTCCTCAAGACCAAGTCCCCGACTCCGAAATGTCCGAGATTTTTCCTCCTGTTATAGTACCTTTCGATCCTTTGTTTTTGGGCAGCCATTCGGACCAGCGAAGCTTCTCGCTTTTCATCCAATAGCTCAAGAGCTGCAGTCATGGCTTCATTGTTTGAGCTTTCAGTAGCGTGTCGGACCCTGGCGCTTGGTTCTCGGACCTCGACCGGTATCAAAGCCTCGGCGCCATATACCAGAGAGAAAGGCGTTTCTCTTTTGCTTGATTAGGGAATCGGCACCGGAGTGATTTCCGCACGTGCCCTCGTGGATTTCTCGGAGCACATAATCTGTGTCTCCCGGCCCCAGACATACTGCTAGAGGCCCATCAAAGGTTCTCCTGTACAGAGTTCCGTTTCGTCGAATGAGAATCGGGCTGCTTTAGTTCGCAGAGCCCTCGATTCCTTTGGGTCCGCGGGTAGCTTCCCACTTTTCAAGTAATCGATATATTTGTTTCTCCAATCCCACGTTAGGCTGGTGGAGTTGATCTCACCGTGGCCTTCCTCGATCACTGATTTGGATAGTTGAACAACAGTCCCGGGAAGTAAGTCATCTTCCTCGATAGTTGACCCCAGGTTTGCGAGGGCATCAGCCTCGCTATTCTGCTCTCAAGGTATGTGGACCAGGGTCCATTCTTTGAAGCGGTGCAATGTGACTTGAATTTTGTCTAGGTATCTTCGCATCCTGTCTTCTCGAACCTCGAAGCTCCTATTCACCTGATTTACTACAAGAAGGGAATCACATTTTGCTTTGATAACTTCTGCTCCTAGGCCTTTGGCCAATTCCAGACCTGCAATCATAGCCATATACTCGGCTTCGTTGTTAGTCAATTTCATAGTTTTTATAAATTGCCTAATTATGCCGCCCGTAGGTGGCTTCAGGACTATACTAAGTCTGGACCCTTTCACGTTCGAGGCGCCGTCGGTGAACAAGGTTCATACCCCCGATGATATGCCCGTTTTCAGTAGAAGTTATTTCTCTACCTCGGGAACGAGGGCAGGTGTGAAGTCCGCCACAAAATCTGCCAAAATTTGGGACTTGATAGCCGTACGGGGTTGCTATTCGATATCGTATCCCCCGAGTTCGATTGCCCATTTGGCCAGACGACCCGACAGTTCGGGCTTATGCAACATGCTTCAGAGAGAATATGCTGTTAAAACACGAATACGATGGCATTGGAAATAAGGCTTTAACTTTCCAGATGCACTTATTAATGCAAGAGCTAACTTTTCCAGGTGCGGATACCTGGTTTCGGCATCTCCCAGGGTCCGACTTACATAATAGACAGGGAATTGCATACCTTGCTTTTCTCGAACCAGCACAACAGTTACCGCTACCTCGGACACAGCCAGGTACAAATATAGTGTTTCATCCTCCTTTGGGGTGTGGAGTAAAGGTGGGTTCGTCAGGTATCGCTTCAACTCCTCTAAGGCACGTTGTCATTCTGGAGTCCATTCGAGGTTGTTTTTCTTTTTTAGTAGGGAGAAGAATGATGACTCCTATCCGACGACCTTGATATGAATCGGCGCAAAGCCGCTATTCGCCCAGTCAGCCGTTGCACGGCCATTACATTGTTCACCACCGAATCTCTTCGATGGCTTTAATTTTATCGGGATTGATCTCAATTCCCCTGTTTCACACCATGAAGCCTAAGAACTTGCCCGAACCCACTCCGAAGGCACATTTCTCGGGATTGAGTTTCATATTGTAACTTCTGAGGATGTCGAATGTCTCCTGCAAATGAGTTAAATGGTCCTCAGCGCGCAGGGACTTAACTAACATATCATTAATGTAAACTTCCATGGAATTGCCTATTTGGTTTTCGAACATCTTATTAACTAGGCGTTGGTACGTGGCTCCCGCATTTTTTAGCCCGAAGGGCATCACATAATAGCAGTACGTATCGTACTTTGTGATGAACGAAGTTTCATCCCTGTCCTCGGGGTTCATTTGAATTTGATTATACCCCGAGTAGGCGTCGAGAAAGCTGAGGATCTCTTGGCCGGCCGTAACATCGATAAAGCAATCGATATTGGGCAACGGGAATGAATCTTTGGGGCATGCTTTATTCAAGTCTTTATAATCCACGCACATTCTTAATTTATTCCCTTTTTTGGGGAACTACCACCACGTTGGCCAACCATTCGGGACATTTTACTTCCCTAATAGATCCTATTTGAGGAGCTTTGTTACCTCATCCTTGATGAACGCGTGTTTTACCTCGGACTGAGGTCTCCTTTTTTTGCTTCACCGGTTTGAACCTGGGGTCGACACTCAATCGATGGGTGGCTGTTTCCGGCGGGATCCCTGTCATATCTAAATGGGACCACGCAAAGCAATCGATGTTATTAATAAGGAATTGAATAAATTTCCTCCTCAGTTCGGGGGTTAATCCCGTTCCCAGGTATACCTTCCGATCTGGGAGATGCTCGACCAAAACGGCTTGTTCCAGCTCTTCCACTGTTGATTTTGTTGCATCCGATTCTTCTGGGGCAATGAAGGTTCGGGGAGCCAGGAAGTCTTCTTCATCGTCCTCGGGGTCTGTTTGTCCTTCGACTCCTCCGAGGTGGAGGGTATTGAGGCTGATGGCTCCTCATGAACCGCAAACATCTCCCTCGCCGCGTGTTGTTCTCCATATACCGTTTTTACACCGTCTTCCGCCGAAAACTTTATCTTCTGGTGAAGAGTTGATGGTACTGCCTTCATGTTGTGTATCCATGGTCTTCCGAGTAATGCATTGTATCTCATGTCACCTTCGATGACATGAAATTTCTTGTTTCGAACTGTATCGGACACGTTGACTGGGAGGGTGATCTCCCCCTTCGTTATTTTGCCAGCCATGTTGAAACCGCTGAGGACCCGGGAGGTAGGTATGATTTGATTGAGCAATTTGAGCTGCTCCACCACTTTCGACCTGATTACGTTGGCCGAGCTACCTGGATCCACGAGTACATGTTTAATTTGAACGTTATTCAAGAGAAATGAAATTACCAATGCATTGTTATGGGGAAGGTGTTAGATCATATTTTAAGGAAATCTCTAACAATGGAAGCCACCTATAGAACGCATGGTGTACAAGGAAATCTACAAATCTATATCAGCAAATCAGGATTAGCTCCGTGAATCTGGGAAATCAAATCAGCCATAACAAAGTGAAGATTTGAAGTGATCTGTGATTGGCGAAATCACGGGAGAATAATAAAGGCTAGAAGATCCGGTCAGTGGTCAAGTTTGGAAGGTCCAGCAATCAAGGAGAAATCTTGTTAATTCCATTGTCTGCTGAAGGAAAAGATCTCAAGAGAAGTAACGGATAGTTCCTTATTCTTGGAAAGAATCAATTCTTTCCAAGGATCAAAACCCTTGGGTTGACGAGCCTTCACCATTCATCTTTGTATAAATGTACTGTGTAACATCATCCTTAGTATACTTTGATCCAACCAAAATAACTCTCTTCATTCTACTGCAAACAAGCATAATAGCCTACATAGATCTGCTGTGTAATAAGTCAAGGATAGAAAGAGGGCATACAACTGGTGAGGCATTGTATCAAACGAGTGCTAGAGAATCTGAGTGATATTCATCACATCTGTACTCGAAAGAAAACTTATCTGCTTGAAGAGAAATCCCTTGCAACCCAAGGGGACTGGATTAGGATTCACATTGAATCCGAACCAGTATAAAACTCCTGGTGTCTTTAATTTCTGCATTTACTTTCTGCATATTACCTCAAACTGTTATATCTGCAAGATTGCCATATTTAGTCGACTACTAAAGTTTTAAGTCAACTCAGTAACGATTAATTTCAATTAGTGACAATTCACCCCCCCCCTCTTGTACTTTCAGAAGGGACAAGGTCTCAAAGTCCTCGTCACTGAAGGTGAGGATGTCCTCGGGCATACAACCCCGGATTTGCCCTTCCGTTGCAACGGAAACCCTTGCCCGCTTGATCACGGGCCCTTGGGGAACGTCGGTCCCTCCGATGATCATATGGACGATGTGCTGTGCTTTTTCCGTTCCATTTCGTTTCTCTTTGCATGTACTCCAGTTGGTGTGGGAGCTTATATCGACGTGTTGAGCATCACGTGAGACCACATCCACAGGGATTGGCTCTGGTGCGTCCCCAGGGTTTTGTGGTGGTACAACAATACCTGGAACAGCTACACCATTTTCTCCATGGTCCTCAAGATCGTTGTTGTCACTTGCATTTACTGAGTTTGACATTTTGACCTGAAATCAAAGATTCTTGGACGAGAAAAAGTGTGAAAGATAACTTGCGTTATGTAGTAAACCAGCAAGAAAACAACCACAATTATTTTTAGCCCCACGGTGGGCGCCAAACTGTTTACCTTGAAAATGGTAATAACAATTAGATTTGATTATGTGGTTCTAAAAATACGTGATTCATTTTTATACTAGTTGTTAAGCAATAGATGCTAAGTAAGAGACTAGAAAATAAGATAAGAGCTTGAAGATAGTATGTTTAAGCAAACCGATTGGCAAAGAATCGGGGCCTTGAGCCTGGTTATACGGGGCCTCGAGGTCGAGATCGATGCTAAGTTATGGACAGCCAGTAGAGGACTAACAACTTTGATGAAGGCTCTTTATGATCAATGATGAACAATAAATGAAGAACAATCAATAGAACATAATAAATGTAAGCAATAAATAGAATCAAGGGCGAATGTGTTTAAGTTAGAGAGCAAGGAATGTTCTTGTATTCAATGTTGTGTGGTGTGTTGTCTTTCTTACAAAATGACAAGGATCCCTTTTATATAATAAGGGAAATCCCAACATAGTACATGAGTAATTATTACAAAGAAATATAACTGGCACAGCTATTTACTAGTCTGGTACAGACTAGCATTTCTCTTGCAAGTGTTGTCAGTTCTGATCACGTACCTCGGGAACTTCCCGCTCTCTCATGATAATCATCGATTTGTACTGCCTCGAGATCGAACTTTAGGAACCTTCAGGGTCGAACCTCGAGCCATGCCTTGAGCCTTTGGAGAAGCGCTTGCGAAGCGCTACGACGGCCATAAAATCGGGCCTTCTGATTTTTACCGTATATAATCCACAACTCTTCTTTGATTTGAGGTGGTTGCATCTCCACCTTTTCCACTTCTTGTAGTCACGGCCATAGCATGTCCCGTATTATTCCACCCTTTGGGTTCACCACCGTATCACTTGGTAGTGCCCCCGTAGGATGAGTGTTCAAAGCTTGCGATATTTGGCCTAATAGAACTTATAAATCGCGAATTGAAGTGTCGTGGGAGGCTAATTGAGAATCAGAGTCGGTGTTCTTCTCCATCATTTGTTTAAACATGTTCTCTATTCGGCCCATTTCACTGTTAGAAGAATTCGAACCTTGGGAAGGGTACAGAGGCGGGTTGCTCGGTAGTTGAAACATTGGGGGCCTTTGAAAACCCGACTCCCGGTTGTTGTGTTGTTCTACCCTCTTTGGTTATTACCTCCCAATAGCCTTGATTATTGCCACTCTGGTTGCCTTTGTTATTTTGACCATTTTAATTTTCTTGATTGTCTTGATTGTTCCAATTCCCTTGGTTGTTTTGATTGCTTCAACCACCTTGATTGTTTTGATTGTTCCAACCACCTTGATTGCTTGAATTCCAACTTCCTTGATTTCCTAGTGGTCGCCATTGTTGTTCACTTGGGCCTTGATTGTTGTTTCTTTGCCCTTGGAAGTTGTTCACATATTGAACTTCTTCCTCTTTCTCATTGTATTTTCCATCTTGATCGAATCCACCATCATCTTGCTCATAATAGTCAACCCGGTTTTGCACTTGAGGACCCTTTTGCCTTCTCTTGTTCACCGACATTCTAACTCGTTCCATTGCATTTAATTTCTTGGGACCTTGCACTTGTTGAAGTTGAGCTTTAGCTAGTTGGTTCATTGTGGTGGTCAACTCTGCAATTGCTTGCCCATGATCAAGTAATTCATTATGCAAGTGAATCACATTTGGGTCGACTTGAGAAACATTAGCTCTACTTTGCCATGCCGATAAGGTATCCGCCATTTCATCAAGAATCTCACAAGCTTCTGCATATGGCCTTGTCATGAAATTTCCACCGGCAAGTTGGTTGACCACGCATTGATTGGTAGTGTTGATCCCCCTATAGAAAGTTTGCTGGATCATAGCCTCCGTCATGTCATTGTTCGGACACTCTTTCACCATAGTACGATATCTTTCCAAATCTCATGGAAAGGCTCATTGGGTTCTTACTCTAAAGCTAGAATCTCATCCCTAAGAGTTGCCATATGTCCGGGGGAAAAGAATTTTGCAATGAATTTTTCGGCCAATTCATCCCATGTATGGATAGAATGATTTGGCAACCTCTCCAACCAATCCAATGCCTTCCCCCGTAAAGAGAAAAGGAATAGCCTCAATTGCAAATCATCCTTAGAGACGTTGGTTTGTTTGCTCCCCCAGCAAGTGTCAACAAAACCTTTCAAGTGCTTGTATGCATTTAGATTCGGAGCCCCGGTGAAGAATCCCCGTTATTCCAATAGTGTAAGCATGACATTTGTGATTTGAAAGTTGCCCGCCCTAATACGGGGCAGGACTATGGCACTTGCGTATCCTTCATTTGGAAACACCTGGTGTACCGTTGCTCTTAGTGGAGGTGGGGGAGGAACGGGAACGTTGTCTTGAGGAGGGCGGCCTGTCTATTAGCTTGAGGTTCAAGAGGAACCTCATCAACCTGGTCAGCGTCCACATAATCCCCCAATGGCACGTTTCCAAGAGGATCATTGTTGTTGAAAGACATTATATAACCTACAATTGTTTTCACAAAAAGATTAGTAACTCAGAAGGAAAAGAAGACAGATCACACACAAAACCAAATATATAGCTAAATCCGATTTTAGCTCCCTAGCAATGGCGCCAACAATTGATGTCGCCCAAACTCACACCACTAATTGGGATTGTGAAGCGGTCGATGCAATTATAAATACCCAACGCGAGTCGGGGTCGAATTCCACAAAGAGCTTTATGTGGGATTAGGTATAAACCTAGTCCAGTGTATGATGTGCCCAAGATTTCTCTTCCACATATTTGGTTGTTTCTTTCTACTTCTAATGATTATGCTAATTCTTGTAATTAAAAGGCAAAAGAAAAATATTTTTGGTGTTGTTGTTTTTCAAGTTGATAAAAGATCTAGGGTCGTGACTTCCACCTAGGTGGTTACCTAACGGATTGTAAACTCTAGGGCAAGTTTGATTGGTCGGGGTCGTAATATAGCAATCACACACAATTACCCACTCGATACCTCTCGGTAGTTAGAGTTATTTTGCCCAATTTGGCTTCTCAAGTCCAAATAGGTATTGCATAAAACAAGTGATAAATGCTCAAGTCGGGTCTTACTATCTCTAGATTCAACCCTTTAATTGGGGCTATCAATTTCTTGAGTTCACCCCAATTCCTTGATAGCCAATTTTTCCTAGACTTAGCCTCTCTTTCTCAAGTAGAAACTAAATCATTTAGGTATGAATCAATGTTTGCAACCATTAATTCTCGAATTCAAGAAAGAACTAGGCTAAATATCACTAACCCAACCACAAACAAGCCATAAATCAAACACCCATTAAGTACCCACACTAGGGTTGGGTCACAACCCTAGCTAGAAATTTAGCTACTCATGAAATATGCAGAAATTAAAGAAGAAACTAAGATAAAATTCATAATACTTGATTAAGGTAAGAAAATCTAATGTATAAAAGCTAATCTAGTACAATGCACCCAAAATAGTAAATAAAACAGCTCAGGGCTCCCAACTTACAAAACTTGACCTAAAAATGACAAAAAGTTCTATTTATACTAAGCTGAAAATATCTGACAAAATTGCCCCTGCGGAGGTTGTGCGGCCGCACAATTCTGTGTGCGGTCCGCATGTTGAGATTGACTGGTCAATTGGGCTTTCTGCGGTCTCACAAAATTGGAATGCGGCCACACTTTATTTAATTGGCGGACCGCATATTTCTAAGTGCGGCCACACACTTGAACTTGAACTGGAGTTTGCCTTCATTATGCGGACCGCACATTTATGAGTGCGGCCGCATTTTGGCCTCTTGCGGCGGAACAATAATAGTGCGGTCCGCACATCCTCAATCTCCCAACATGAAAGCTCTCTGAAGCTTGTTTTCTGCGTCCGCACAATAAGTGTGAGGTCCGCACTTTGTGAGGAAATTCCATTACTGCTCCTTCAGAGTTTGCGGCCGCACACAGTATTGTGCAGTCCGCACTGTAGCCCTTTTTGCCTTGTTTTGGTCCTTGTCCAGTTTTGCTCCTTTTTGAGTTGATTTTCACTTCTTTGGCTCGTTTCCCAATATTCCTACAAGAAAGAACATTTCATTAGTTCTCAGAAATACCTTTAAGCATTTTTGAGCTAAAACGCAAGTAAAAGAGAGCAAATAAGCAGTCAAAGTACCTACTTATCATCGAACAAGCTTATTTCAGGCTAAGGCGTAACGAAGCAAAGGGTTTCGACAACACTAACCCTCGAAAACCCAAATAGGTACAAATTTATCTTGTGCGAAGGCATAACAAAATTTTCTATGATTAACTTTTTATGTCGTAAAGGGAGAAAAGCCATTCTTTTTAAGGCCATATCGGCCTAGTTAAAGAGCCTAAGGGCCATTTTATTTTTTGAGTTCGAGAAGTCATCCTCACTCAACTAAAGTATTGAGTTCGATCAAGTACTCACTCGATTACAAAAGACTACATTAGTACGACTTCGATCAAATTGCCTAAGCCTTGTACTCATGAACAAAATTTTCACAAGGCATGGACGAAACATATATATATATATATATATATATATATATGAAAATATTTACAAGGATCGATCAGTGTCCTACACAAAAATTCAAAAATCCTAAGTGCCTAATTTTCCTCGGGAGCTACATCCTCGCCATCGGGATCTCCTCCGCTCGCAGATCCACTCATGCTCCCGGAATCATCATCATCACAATAGAGCAACGCTTTGGCTTCAGCCTCAAGCTCTTTCGCATTCTCGATCTTGACACCATGGTTAAAACCACGAGCATGAATCTCCTCAAGAGTCTCACTTCGAGACTGGCACTTGGCGTGCTCGGCAACCCAGTATGCTCGAGTCTAAGCAGCATCCGCAGCTTCTTTTTCTCGAGCTTGAGCTGCCTCGGCATCAGATCGGTAGACAGCCACGATTTCCTCAACATCGGCCTTAGTCGTCTCGACCTCGGATTTCGCCACTGCAAGCTCCGTGTCCAACCGAGCCTGCAGCTCCTCATTTTTCTTGGCTTGTTCCAAGTTTTTCTCTTTCATTCCTTGGAGTTGGCTTTCGATTGAGGATAACTAAGCTCGAGCGGCCTCTTTCTCTAAGGCAAGGCGGTCCATCTTTTGCTTCCGCATTGCAGTCTCCGCCTTCACCTCATCTACTTCTCCTCGGAGTTGTACAATCGTTTCGTGCAGCCGCTGGACCTGTGATATCGAATCATTAGCCATTACTCCTAAATCGAGGTCATGAGCGTCTAAGACTTTATTTACCTGCTCGTTCAGTTTGCTTTGTTCTTTCTGGGCCAGGGCCAGCTCAGCTCGGAGGCCTTTTATTTCTTTTTCTCTTTGCTCACCGAGAAGCTTGAGAACATTTTTCTCCTCGGTAAGCCCTAAATTTCAGCCTCATATCGGCTCAACTCCCTTCGAGACATAAAGAAAGCCTCATGATGAAGTACCAAGGCCTGCATAAATAGAAGGGAAAGAATTAGGCAAGGAGAGAAAAACACAAGTATAAAGATCGGCGTTAACAAAGAAAGTTAGGGCTTACCCGATTCAAAGCTTGCTGAGCCTCATTGAAGACACATGATGCTCCTACCTCGTCCATCAGAGCTTGATCTTCCTCGGTGACCAGATTTTGAAGGTAGTTGGCCATCCCTACGGGGGCGGAAAAAACTCGTGCATCCTCCGTTACCGTAATAATGATAGCCCGTTTGCACTCGGGATCAACATTGGGGGCTGGAAATTGGCTGGTCAATCTGAAGTTCGAGGAAGATTCGTCCAAGCTCCTCCTCGGTATGTCCAAGTCATTCAAGCCAACGACATCATCGACCCTGGCAAAACAACTTCGGAAAAGGTCCTCCCCTCCGAGGACGCCTTCTACCTGAGGGGCCTTCATGTCCTGAGCCGAACTTCCCCTTCCTAGAATGAAGGAAGCGGCGGGGAGTCTCCAATTTCTATTTCCCCGAGTGAATCACTTGGGGTGTTCTCTTCATTTCGAAGGGCCTCGGAGCCGGCCCCTTCGTACATACCCTCCAACTGCTCATCTCGACGAGAGGCATCTTCAATCTCAAAAAACTCGGGGACTTTGTCCGGGTTCTCTTCCAAGACCCCCTTGGTTTGAGGCTGAATTTCTCCAACCCTCACTGACTTAGAGGCCTTTGGGACCTCGGTGTTCTTCTTCTTCCTCTCTGAGCCGTCGAACTACCTCCGCAGGTAGGGCGGCGGTGTCTTTCTTCTGCCTACGAGCCTTACTTTTCTTGGGCTGTGTATCCTCGAAGGTCGAGACCCTTTTTCTGTTTTTCTCCTTCACTAGTTTCGGGGTAGGGGAGAAACCTCTTCCCCCGGACGGGGGCCTCATTACAACATCTTGTCCAAGACCTGTATGAAAGGAAATCAAGTGAGTATGAAAAGAAGCATTTTAGCAAAAATCCTCAAATACGTGAAAAGGGGCTTATCATGATTTTTGGCCTCCCATCGGCCCCTTGCCAAATCGTGCCATGAGCGCTCAGCGTACGAAGAAGTCGAAGCTAGTTTCTAAACCCAGCTCTCGAGGTTAGGAATTGCACCAGTCATCCATGAGACCGCTGCATCATAGAAAGGGATGTCGATGAGAAGGAGCAAAAGAAATAAAACAATAAATGGAAGCAATAGGTGAGATTGTACTTACAGTTCATATTCCATTTCTCGGGAAATAGCATCTTCTCGCCCGGGATTAGGTCGGAAGTCTTTACTCGAACGAACCGGCACATCCATCCTCGATCCTTGTCCTCATCTATTCTCGAGAACAACACCTTGGTTGCCGAACGCTGAAGTCTTACTAACCCGCCTCGATAGAGACAAGGGTCGTACAACCTGTTGAGATGGTCGAGAGTGAAAGACACCCCCTCGACTATTCTCGCAAAGAATCGGAGCAGAATAACAATCTGCAAAAAAAAGGATGGATTTGACCTAGGGTTATTTGATATTGACGACAAAAATCGACGATGACGGGATTGAGAGGGCCCAGCGTGAAAGGGTAAGTGTAAACACTTAGAAAACCTTCCACATGGGTAGTGATGTCTTCTTCGGGGGCCGAAATCACCACTTTTTTGCCTCCCCAATTGTTGTCTTTCTTTACCTGCTTAAGGAAACTCTCAGTTTTTGAGCATATATATCTCGACATTGGCTCGCACCGACCAGGAACTGAAGAAGCTTTCTCGACCTTGAAGTCGGAAGTAAGTTCACACCCCTCGGGAACTCACTCCTCAGGGAGCGGCTTCATCGGTATTTTACCGCCGGCCGGCTGCAATGAAGAGGTGTTTCCCTTTTGAGGAATAGTTTTTTACGTTTTTGGCATTTTTGTGTAAGTTTAAAGATAGAAGGAGATGACAGGACTAGGTGTTTGAAAGGGGATTAACAACAAACTCTGGAAACTAATGAGGAAAGGAAGAACATAAGAGATGTAAAAGCTTAAGATATTAGAAGAAAGTGAAAGTAAAAATTGGATCAATAAGAGAGGAGGCCTATTTAAGGAATTCATAGCAATGGTTCAAAGGCACTAGTGGCCGACCACCAACTGACGTTCATTAATGACTTGTGGAACTGTACCGACGGGATAATTCGATTGCTTCCATCGCTTACATCACGAGGATGATGTCATGACAGGTCGAGGTACAAAATCGAAGGCTCAATTCGTTTCTTCTCATTACACTCGAAGAAATGAGGCGACTATCTGTATACGGTTAAAATCGGGCCTATCCGATTTTAATATTTGATCGAGACCAATGAGTTGCATCGAAGGTCGGCCCCGTAATAGATCACATCGTGGCATGGGGACAAGATACCGAGTTCGAGATTCGGGGTACCTGTCGAGATCGAGGCCGGTAGTGATCGAGACCAAATAAGACAAACACCAAGTATGATGACCCGATAGGTCATTTCATGTTTTAGAACTAAATTCTACGTTCTGAATCCTTAAATATCCTATTTTATCCTTCCTCGGTTTGCGTGCACAGTTCGGGTGTTTTTCCAGAAGGCTTATATGTTAAAAATTGATAAAAATAAGAATATTTGCCTTAAAAGTTAAAATGAATTGACTTCGTTCAATGTTTTGAGCAACAGACGCAGATTCATATTTCGACGGTCTCGATGGGTCCGTATCGTAATTTGTGACCTGCGCGTATGCCCAGAATCGAATTCCGAAGTTCCTAGCTCGAGATATGGAACTTTGATGAAATTTAAAGTTTGAAAGTCTAATGATTTTAAGAATTTGATTTACGTTTGGCCTTGTTGATACCGAGTCCGTATTTTGGTTCCAAAGCACGGTACAGGTCCGTTATTATATCTAAAACTTGTCTGTGAAACTTGGTGAAAAATGGAGTTACTTTGACGTGATTAAGATGTCCGGTTGTGAAAATAAAAGTTTTGAAGTTTCTTTAACAATTTCATTTGATTTGTTGTTCAATTCGTAGTTCTAGGTGTTATTTTGGCGATTTGATCGCGCGAGCAAGTTTGTATGATGTTTTAGGACTTGTGTGCATGTTTGGTTTGGAGCCCCGAGGGCTTGGGTGAGTTTCAGATAGTCTACGTAGTGTGTTGAACTTAGAAATCATCACAACAGGTGTATCAGATCTGCAGACTTCGCATTTGCGAGGTCTGGCTCGCAAATGAGAGCCTCGCAATTGTGAAGAGACCATTGCATTTGCGAGTTATGGGTTGGGGGAGGACCTTCGCATTTGCGAAGTTATAATCGCCATTGCGGTCTTAGCTGTTCGCATTTGCGGACACTGGGTCGCATTTGCAAGGTTAGAAGGTTCAGCCATTCTTCGCATTTGCGGGGTTCGTATTTGCGAACCCCAGCTCCCAAATGCCATACCTGCAACTGAACAAATAGTTAGATAAACGGGATTTTCACTCATTCTTCAAGTTTTCAAAACAAGAAAACCTTAAGGGCGATTTTTCCAAGACTCTTTCTTTCCCAAATCATTGGTAAGTGATTCTAACCCATTTTCTTTCAAACTTTCATTACATTTCACAAATCTTTAACCTAAAATCTAGTGTTTTCATGGTGGAAATTTGGGGGTTTGGGTAGAATTAGGGGTTTTTTAGAAACTGTGATTTAGACCTCAACCTGGGTCACATTCCAAATCAAATTACACAACCAGGCTCGGGGATGAATGGGTAATCAGGTTTTGGTCCGAATTTCGGGTTTGGACCAAGCGGGCCCGGAAGTTTGACTTTTGTTGACATTTTCAATAATGACTTAAATTTAATCTTTTGCAATTGTGGGTGATTCCTAAGGCTTAAATTGAATCGTTTGATTGGTAATTTGCTAGATATTGTTGGTTCGGAGTCTAGTTTGGAAGGCAAATCCGTGGTTGAGCTTTGAGTGGTCTTTAGAGCGAGGTAAGTGTTGTGTCTAACCTTGACTTGAGGGATTTAGGAACCCTCGGACTATGCGCTATGTGATTCTCATGTGAGCGGCGTATATGCGAGGTGACGAGTACTTATAAGCTGCCGAATTATCTGTTTTCCCTGGTTTACCACTCTTTCCTCAATTGTTTCCTTTCCTGCTTTAACTATTATATGCTCTAAATGCTTTCCATGCTTAACTGCCACTTGTTAATCAATATTTTCCCCCGTTAATGATTTTGGCTCTTTCATAATTTCATGAGTCCCTGTTATTTAATTGAGTTGACTTACTTGCACCATCTAAATGTAAATTGCTGGATTGGTCCCGCGGTGTAGTATTACTCATGTAGATTTCTTCATTGTACAAGTTCCCTTTTGGTTCAGTTTGGTATTTATTGATCATAAAGGCTTTGTGATTGAATTATTTCTTTGGTTATCTTTTGAGTATTTGGTACTGATATGGTGAGATCGGACTGCACGCCTCAGCCGGTGTAATAAGGGTGGATTGATATGGTGGAATTAGGGTGAATATGTTATACACGGTGGGATCGGGTTGCACGGCGCAACAGGTGGAATAAGGGTGCGTTGATATGGCGAAATAAGGGTGAAGTGTGATACTAATATTGATATATGGTGGGATCGGGTTGTGTGCCGCAACATACATATATTATTTACTGTTCTTGATATTGATATGGTGAAACAAGGGAGGATTTCGTGTTGTCTGGTGGGATCGGGTTGCGCGCCGCATCAACTTATATGTGGTTGCTTCCGGTATATGTTTGAACTGTTAAAGATTTATAAATCTGGATGGGACTGGTTTATTCTTGAGGCTGTGGTTAACAATTTCAGTTGACTGTTTAATTCTGTTCAGTGTTTCTGTTATTCTGTCATTATTATATATACTGCATACAGGTTATAGTCTAGGTGACCCGCCTTAGCCTTGTCACTACTTCGTCGAGGTTAGGCTCGACATTTACTAGTACATGGGGTCGGTTGTACTGATACTACACTCTGCACATTGTGCAGGTTTTGGAATCGGTACCAGCGGCAGCTACTTGAGAGCTCGGATTGGACAGCCCGTGGAGACTTGAGGTACAGCTGCTCAGCGCCCGCAGCTCCTGAAATCCCCTTCCTATTTTTATTTAGCTGTAATTCTTCCTTTCAAACAGCTTTACGTTATTTCAGGCCTTTGTATGTACTATTCTAGTAGCTAGTGCACTTATGACACCAGGTTCAGGGAATGGTAATAGACGTTTGGCTGGTTTAGCTTCCGCATTCACATGTAGAACATTTATGTTATTTTAGTTCGTTATCAATGTTATCATTCAAACTGTTAAAAGGAATAAATTGTTCTAACGGTTGCTTTCCTAGCAAGTAAAATGTTAGGCGCCATCACGGTCCTGACGGTGGGAATTCCGAGTCATGACAAGTTGGTATCAGAGCACTAGGTTACATAGGTCTCATGATTCACGAGCAAACTTAGTAGAGTCGGGAGGATCGGCACGGAGACTTCTGTACTTATCTTCTAGAGGCTATGGATTTACGAACAGTTTCATTTCTATTCTTTTGTGCCGTGCGATTTTATTCTATCATTGCTGATTGAACTCTTCTATTCTGTTCTCTTGGAGATGGCGAGAACATGCAACGCATCTTCAGCTGAGCAGCAGCCAGAGCCCCAGTGGTAGCTCCTATGAGGGGAAGAGGTTGAGGTCGAGGCCGAGGCAGGGGCAGGGCTCAACCTAGAGCTCGAGCAGCAGCACCCGCAGTGGAGCCTCAAGTAGAGTTTGACGAGGAGGCTCCAGCTCAGAATATTCCTGCCGGACCAGCTCAGGTCCTGGAGGGGTTAATTACCACCCCAGTACTTCAGGACGCCTTGGTCCGTTTAGTGGGCCTTATGAAGTGTGTGGCACAGACCGGTACATTTCCTGTGGCACCAGCCATCTCTCGGCCTAGGGAGGAGCACAAACTCGCGCTACTCACACTCCGGAGCAGATGGCTCCCCAGTTTCAGACTCCGGCAGCCCAGTCAGTTGGGGTAGTTCAGCCGGGTGTTGCGGCACAGGCTGGTGATGGATCAATTATGTCTTCCGAGGGATTATGGAGGTTGGATAGGTTTACTAAGCTTTTTCCAGTTCACTTCAGTGGTGCATCTTCAGAGGACCCCCAGGACTACCTGACAACTGTCATGAAGTGCTACGGAATATGGGGATCGTGGAGACCAATGGGGTCAATTTTGCTGCATTTCAGTTGTCGGGTTCCGCCAAGAAATGGTAGAGGGATTATACATTGACCAAACCAGCCGGGTCGCCTGTTCTTACATGGAACTAGTTCAGGCAGCTATTTCTTGAGAAGTTCCTTCCAGTCACTCATAGAGAGAGCTACCGCAGGCAGTTCGAGCGCCTTTAGTAGGGTAGTATGACCGTCACCCAGTATGAGTCTCGCTTTGTGGACTTAGCCCGTCATGTTATTCTTTTGCTTCCTAGCGAGAGAGAGAGCGTGAGAAGGTTTATTCAGGGACTCGCTCATCCTATCAAGTTGTAGATGGCCAAGGAGACAGGGACTGAGATTTCTTTTCAGACGGCTGCCAATGTCGCCAGGCAGAACGAGGATGTTCTTTCATAGGAAAGAGGGCAGGGGTCAGATACGAGGCCTCTTCATTCAGGTGGTTTTAGTGGTGCCTCGTCTGGAGGCAAGGGTACTTTTGGTAGGGGTCATCCTCCCAGACCATATTAGCCAGCACTTCAGGCATCCCATAGTGCTTCAGCGGGTCGTTGTCTTTATGTGCCTCATTCTGGGCAGCCAACCTATAGTGCACCGCCAGCTCCTATCAGTGCACCTCCTATCCAAAGTTACTACCGTGGTCATCCGACCCGTTCGGGCGGGTCTTAGTTTCAGCAGCCACAGCACCAGGATGGATGTTATGAGTGCGGTGATTTTGGGCATATTAGGAGGACTTATCCGGGATTATTGGGCGGCGCGTCACAACAGAGTTCTCGTGCGATTCTGGCACCGGTTGCATCACCACCCGCTCAGCCAGATAGAGGTAGGAGTCAGGGAGCCAGAGGTAGAGGTCAGACAGCTAGAGGTTGAGGTTAGGCTGTTAGAGGTGGAGGTCAGGCCGCTAGAGGTGGAGGCCATCCAGCAGGAGGCCGTCCTAGGGATGTAGTTCAGAGTGGTGGGGCCCAACCCCAACACTATGCCTTTCCAGCCAGGCCTGAGGCTGAGTCATCTGACGCAGTTATCACATGTACAGCTTCAGTTTGCAGTTGAGATGCCTCAGTTCTATTTGATCCGGGTTCTGCTTATTCCTAAGTGTCGTCCTATTTTGCTTCAAATCTGGTTGTGCCTCATGATTCTTTGAGTGCTCATGTGTATGTGTCCACACCTGTGGGAGATTCTATTGTCGTAAATCGTGTCTATTGTTCATGTGTGGTTGTCATTGGAGGTCTTGAGACTAGGATAGATCTTCTACTTCTTGATATGGTTGTTTTTTATGTCATTTTGGATATGGATTGGCTGTCACCTTATCATGCTATATTGGACTCTCATGCCAAGACAGTGACCTTACCCTTGCCGCAGTTGCCTTGATTAGAGTGGAGAGGGACTCTTTTCCATTCTACCAGCAGGGTTATCTCTTATACGAAGGCTGGACATATGGTCGAGAAAGGGTTTCTAGCTTATTTGGCTTATGTCCGTGATTCTAGTGTGGAGGTTCCTTCCTTGGATTTTGTGCCAGTAGTTCGTGAGTTTCTAAAGGTGTTTCATACAGACCTGCCGGGATGCCACCCGACAGGGATATTGACTTCTGTATTGATTTAGCTCTGGGCACTCAGCCCATTTCTATTCCACCATACCGTATGGCCTCGCTAGAGTTGAAAGAATTGAACGAGCAGTTGCAAGATTTGCTTGATAAGGGATTTATTAGACCTAGTGTCTCGCCCTAGGGTGCGCCTGTGTTGCTTGTAAAGAAAAAGGATGGATCGATTAGGATGTGATTATCGACAGTTGAACAAAGTAACCATTAAGAACAAGTATTTATTGTTGAGGATTAATGACTTATTTGATCAGCTTCAGGGTGCCAAAGTGTTTTCAAAGAATGATTTGATTTGGCTACCATCAGTTGAGGATTAGGGCATCCGATGTCCCTAAGACGGCTTTTCGGACTCGGTATGGGCATTATGAGTTTCTAGTGATGTCATTGGGCTGACAAATGCCCTAGCAGCATTTATAGATTTGATGAATCGGGTACTCAAGCGCTATCAGGATTCCTTTGTGATTGTGTTTATTGTTGATATTTTGATCTACTCCCGCAGTCGAGAGGAGCATGAGCAGCATCTTCGGATCGTTCTTCAGACTCTGAGAGACAGCCAGTTATATGCTAAGTTTTCAAAATAAGAGTTTTGGTTGAGCTCAGTTGCCTTCTTAGGGCACGTTGTATCAGTAGAGGGTATTCAGGTGGACCCTAAAAAGATTGAGGCAGAGAAGGGAACCCTCCCATGCTCCCACATCAGCTATGGAGATCCGGAGTTTCTTGGGATTGGCGGGCTATTACTGTCGGTTTGTGGAGGGGTTCTCATCAATAGCAGCCCCGTTGACCAGGTTGACCCAAAAGGGTGCCCCGTTCAGATGGTCAGACGAGTGTGAGGCGAGCTTTCAGAAGCTCAAGACTGCTTTGACTACGGCGCTAGTGTTAATGTTGCCCGCAAGTTCAGGATGTTATATGGTGTATTGTGATGCATCTCGTATTGGACTTTGTGTGGTATTGATGCATGGTGGAAAAGTGATTGCGTATGCATCGCGGCAGATGAAGGTTCACGAGAAGAATTACCCTGTTCATGACTTAGAGTTGGTAGCCATTGTTCATGCACTGAAGATTTGGAGTCACTATCTTTATGGCGTGTCGTGTGAGGTATTCACGGTTCATCGGAGTTCACAGTATTTGTTCAAGCAAAAGGAGCTAAATTTGAGGCAGAGAAGGTGGTTGGAGCTATTAAAAGACTATGATATCACCATCTAGTATCATCCCGGAAAGGCCAATATGGTGGCCGATGCTTTGAGTAGGAAGTCAGTGAGTGTGGGCAGCCTTGCGTTCATTCCAGTCGGTGAGAGACCGCTTGCATTAGATGTTCAGGCCTTGGCCGATCAGTTCGTGAGGTTGGATGTTTTTGAGCCCAGTCATGTTCTAGCTTGTACCGTCGCTCGGTCTTCATTATTTGAGCGCATCAGGGAGCGGCAATATGATGACCCTCATTTGCTTGTCCTTAGGGACACAATGCGGCACGGAGATGCCAAGAAGGTTACGGTTGGAGATGGTGGAGTTTTGATGATGCATAGTCGTGTTTGTGTGCCTAATGTGGATGGACTTCGTGAGTTAATTCTAGAGGAGGCCTACAGTTCCCGGTATTCTATTCATCCGAGCGCCGCCAAGATGTATCAGGACTTGCAGCAGCATTATTGGTGGAGGAGAATGAACAAGAATATAGTGGCATATGTGGCTCGGTGTCTAAATTGTCAGCAAGTAAAGTATGAGCATCAGAGGCCTGGTAGTTTGCTTCAAAAGATAGAGATTCCTGAGTGGAAGTGGAAGCGTATCACCATGGATTTTGTTGTTGGACTCCCACGGACTCAGAGGAAGTTCGATGCAGTTTGGGTCATTATGGATAGGCTGACCAAGTCAGCGCATTTCATTCCTGTGGCAGTTACCTATTCTTCAAAGCAGTTGGCAGAGATTTACATCTGCGAGATCATCCGTCTTCACGGTGTGCCCGTGTCTATCATTTTTGATCGAGGTATGCAGTTCACCTCGCATTTCTAGAAGGCAGTGCAGCATGAGTTGGGCACGCAAGTTGAGTAGAGCACAGAATTTCATCCTCAGACGGATGGACAGTCCGAGCGCACTATTCAAATATTGGAAGATATGCTACGCGCTTGTGTTATTGACTTCGGAGGCTCTTTGGATCATTTCTTTCCACTTGCGGAGTTTGCCTACAACAACAGCTATTAGTCGAGTTCCCAGATGGCTCCCTCTGAGGGTTTATATGGTAGACAATGTCGATCGCCGGTCGGATGGTTTGAGCCGGGGGAGGCTCAGTTATTGGGTACAGATTTGGTACAAGATGCCTTGGATAAGGTTAAGATCATTCAGGATAGACTTCCCACAACTCAGTCCAGGCAGAAGAGTTATGCCGACCATAAGGATCATGATGTTTCATTCATGGTCGGAGAGAGAGTGTTACTCCGTGTGTCACCCATGAAGGGTGTAATGAGGTTTGAAAAGAAGGGCAAGTTGAGCCCTAGGTACATCAGACCTTTTGAGATTCTTCAAAGAGTGGGTGAGGTGATTACAAGCTCACATTGCCACCCAGTTTATCAGCAGTTCATCCGGTATTCCATGTGTCCATGCTCCGGAAGTACCACGGTGATCCGTCTCATGTGCTTTCAGCTTGGTCCAGTTGGACAAGGATTTGACTTATGAGGAGGAGCCGGTGGCTATTCTAGCCCGACAGGTTCACCAGTTGAGATCAAAGAGTTATCCTTCAGTTAGAGTGCAGTGGAGAGGTCAGCCCGTCTAGGCAGCTACTTGGGAGTCCGAGTCGGACATGCGGAGTAGATACCCATACCTTTTCACCAGCCCAGGTACTTTTCTATGTCCGTTCGAGGACGAACAATTGTTTTAGAAGTAGAGAATGTGATTACTCAATAGGTCATCTCATGTTTTAGAACTAAATTATGTGTTCTAAATCCTTAAATATCCTATTTTAGCCTTCCTCAGTTTGTGTGCGCGGTCCGGGTGTTTTTCTAGAAGGCTTATGTTAAAAACTGATAAAAATAAGAATTTTTGCCTTAAAAGTTAAATTGAGTTGACTTCAGTCAACGTTTTGAGCAAACAGACTCGGATCCGTGTTTTGACGGTCCCGATGGGTCCGTATCGTAATTTAGGACCTGGGCGTATGCCCAGAATCAAATTCTGAGGTCCTTAGCTCGAGATATGGATTTGATGAAAAATTAAAGTTTGAAAGTCTAATAATTTTAAGAATTTGATTTATTTTTGGCCTTGTTGATACCGGGTCCGTATTTTTGTTCCGAAGCCCGGTACAGGTCTGTTATGATATTAAAGACTTGTGTGAAATTTGGTGAGAAACGGAGTTAATTTGACGAGATTCGGGCGTCCGATTGTGAAAATAGAAGTTTTGAAGTTTCTTGAAATATTTCATTTGATTTGGTATTCAATTCGTAGTTCTAGGTGTTATTTTGGCGATTTGATCACGCGAGCAAGTTCATATGATGTTTTAGGACTTGTGTGCATATTTTGGTTTGGAGCCTCGAGGGCTCCTGTGAGTTTCGGATAGGCTACGGAGTGTGTTGAACTTAGAAATCATAGCAGTAGGTGTATCAGATCTGCAGACTTTGCATTTGCGAGGTCTGGCTCGCAAATGCCAGCCTCACAATTGCGAAGAGACCATCACATTTGTGAGCAGTGGGCTGGGGGAGGACCTTCGCATTTGCAAAGTTATGATCGCAATTGTGATCTTGGCTGTTCGTATTTGCGGACACTGGGTCGCATTTGCGAGGTCACCAGGTTCAGCCATTCTTTGCATTTGCGAAGCCTTTTTCTACAACTGAATAAATAGTTAGAAAAACGGGATTTTCACTCATTCTTTAAGTTTTCAAAACAAGAAAACACCAGGGGCGATTTTTCCAAGACTCTTTCTTCCCTAAATCATTGGTAAATGATTCTAACCCATTTTCTTTCAATCTTTCATTTCATTTCACAAATTTTTAACCTAAAATCTAGTGTTTTCATGGTGGAAATTTTGGGGTTTAGGTAGAATTAGGGATTTTTAAGAAATTGAGATTTAGACCTCAAACTGGGGTTGGACTCCAAAACAAATTACATAACCAGGCTCGGGGGTGAATGGGTAATCAGGTTTTGGTCCGAATTTCGGGTTTGGACCAAGCGGGCCCGGGAGTTGACTTTTGTTGACTTTTTCAATAATGACTTAAATTAAATCTTTTGCAATTGTGGGTGATTCCTAAGGCTTTTATTGAATCATTTGGTTTGTAATTTTCTAGATATTGTTGGTTTGGAGGCTAGTTTGAAAGGCCAAACTGTGGTTGAGCTTTGAGTGGTCTTTGGAGCAAGGTAAGTGTTGTGTCTAACCTTGACTTGAGGGAGTTAGGAACCCTCAGACTATGTGCTATGTGATTCTCATGTGAGCGGCGTATATGCTAGATGATGAGTACTTGTACGCTGCCGATTTATCTAGTTTCCATGATTTGCCGCTTTTTCCTTAATTGTTTCCTTACCTGCTTTGACTGTTATATTCTTTAAATGCTTTCCATGCTTAACTGCTACTTGTTAATCAATATCTTCCCATGTTAATGATGTTGGATCTTTCATAGTTTCATGATTCTCTGTTATTTGTTTAAGTTGACTTAATTGCACCATCTAAATGTAAATTGCTGGATTGGTCCTGCTGTGTAGTATTACTCGTGTAGATTTCTTCATTGTACAAGTTTCCTTTTTGTTCAGTTTGGTGTTTATTGATCGTAAAGGCTTTGTGGTTGACTTATTGCTTTGGTTATGTTTTGAGTATTTGGTACTGATATGGTGGGATCGGGCTGCACGCCGCAGCAGGTGTAATAAGGGTTGATTGATATGGTGGAATAAGGGTGAATATGTTATACACGGTGGGATCGGGTTGCACGCCGCAACAGGTGGAATAAGGGTGGATTGATATGGCGAAATAAAAGTGAACTACGATACTGACATTGATATATGGCAGGATCGGGTTGCGCACCGCAACATACATATATTATTTACTGTTGTTGATATTGATATGGTGGGATTTCGTGTTGTCTGGTGGGATCGGGTTGCGCGCCACAACAACCTATATGTTTTCCATTACTTGAGCTGTGTTGGCTTCCGGTATATGTTTGAACTACTAAAGATTTGTAAATCTAGACGGTATTGGTTATTCTTGAGGTTCCGGTTAACAATTTCAGTTGACTATTCAATTCTGTTCAGTATTTCTGTTATTCTGTCATTATTATATATACTCCGCACTGGTTATAGTGTAGGTGACCCGCCTTAGCCTCGTCACTACTTCATCGAGGTTAGGCTCGACACTTACTACTACATGGGGTCGGTTGTAGTGATACTACACTCTGCACACTATGATGATTTTTGAATCGGTCCCAGTAGCGGTTACCAGAGAGCTCGGATTGGACAGCCCGTGGAGACTTAAGGTACAGCTGCTCAGCGCCCGTAGCTCCTGAAGTCCCTTCCAGTTTTTATTTAGCTGTAATTCTTCCTTTCAGACAACTTTACATTATTTCAGACCTTTGTATGTACTATTCTAGTAGCTTGTGCACTTGTGACACTAGGTTCAGGGAATTGTAATAGACATTTGGCTGGTTTAGCTTCCACATATACGCTTAGAACATTTCTGTTATTTCAGTTCTTTATCAATGTTTTCATTTAAACCGTTAAAAGGAATAAATTGTTTTAACCTAGGCTTGCCTAGCAAGTGAAATGTTAGGCGTCATCATGGTCACGACGGTGGAAATTTTGGGTCGTGACACCGTGCAAGATCGAAGATAGCATAATAACAGAAATGCGAGATACCCGTGACTGGCCGAAGATCGTGGCGAAAATCTCGAAATGGATCAAATCAAGGGCGGTTAATTAGATAATCATGGGATTTCCTTCTATATTTAAAGTTATACCATAATTAGAATTCCTCTACTATATAAAGAGGGTTCTAATCATTGTGTAGGATCTTACATTGTTCTCACGTATCAAAGCAATACAACACTCTCTCTTTAGTTTATACTACATTGTTCATCAACTTGTCATATTTTTTACTGTTCTTGAACCAACCAGATTGTGACGACCCAAAGGGTCATCACCTGTGTTTAACTAAATTCTATGACTCCGAGGCCTTGAAAACCTCATTTAGAGTTGCCTCGATTTGCGTGCGCAGTCCGGGCGCGTAGCCAGAAAGCTTAAATATGAAGTTCTGTGAAAAATGCTAAGTTTTGATGCCAAGTTTTGGGTAAACAGACCCAGAACCGTGATTTGACGGTCCCGGAGGGTCCGTAGGAAAATATGGGATTTGGGCGTATGCCCGAAATCGAATTCCGAGGTCCCAAGCCCGAGAAATGAATTTTTTTGTAAAATTGTTTTCTGAAATTGTTTAAGGAAATTTGAAATGAAAATTGATTAGAACGTATAGGTATCGGGCCCGTATTTTGGTTTCGGCGCCCGGTACAGGTCTTATATATGATTTAAGTCATTCCTGTGAAATTTGGTTGAAAACGGACGTCGTTTGACGTGATTCGGACCTAAATTGGAAAATTTGATGTTTTATGAAGTTTGAAAGAATTCATGGATTTTGAGGTTTAATTCGATGTTTATGATGTTATTTTGGCGATTTGATCGCACGAATAAGTTCGTAGGATATTTGTGAGGTTGTGTGTATATTTGGTTTGGAGCCCCGAGGGCTCGGGTGAGTTTTGGATAGGCGACGGGGTGCATTTTGAACTTAAAAATTTGCTGGTGTGTTCAGGCCTGTAGGCTTCGCAAATGCGAAGCCTGGCTCGCAATTGCGAGCTCGCAAATGCGAAGGCTGGATCGCAAATGCGAAGCCAGCCCAGGCCACTCTTCCTCGCAATTGCGAGCTGCCATTTCGCAAATACGAAGTGGCAATTGCGACTACTGCTTCGCAAATGCGAAAGTTGGGAAATTACGAAGGGTTCGCAAATGCGAACCCTGTTTCATATTTCCCCACATCTGCAGAGGTTAGGGTTATCAATTGCGAATCCCTGTTCGCATTTCCCATATCTGAGACCTGCAATTTTTGCACTTAAACGATTTTGAGCTTCATTTTTCGTATTTTCTCAAACCCAAACACACTTAGGCGATTTTCCAAGAACAAGTCTTCTTCCAAATCAATTGTAAGTTAGTTTTTACTCATTTCTTTCAATCATTAACATCTTTTAACATGATTTCAGCCTAAAATCAAAGATTTTCATGGGGGAAATTGGGTGTTTTGGGTAGAACCTAGGTTTTTCAAAAATTGGGGATTTGGACCTCGATTTGAGGTCCGATTTCAAAACAAATTATATATTTGAGTTCGTGGGGGAATGGGTAATCGGGTTTTGGTCCGAACCTCAGGTTTTGACCACGTGGGCCTAGGGCGATTTTTGACTTTTTGGGTAAAACTTCGGAAAACTCATTTTCATACATTGGGGTTGATTCACTTAGTGTTTATTGATGTAATTAAGTAATTTGTGATTAGATACGAGTGAATTGGCGGTGGAATCAAGGGGTAAAGCTATAATTGAGGCTTGAGTTGTGTTCAAGGCATCGAGGTAAGTGTTTGGTCTAACCTTAGCTTGATGGATTAGGAGTTGAGTCATATTTGCTATGTGTTTCTTGTGGAGTACGACGTATAGGCATGATGACGAGTATCTATACGTCGGTGTCGAGCTTGACCGTGAGTCTTAAATTGATATTTGTTGTATTCTTGAATAATACTATGGTTGCAATAGTAAGTAGATCCGTGGTATTGAGTAAAGGATTAGCTTATTTTCGTAGAAGTTATTTATGAGTTGGAAATGGTGATAATGGAGATGATTAGGAGTTGAATTGAGATCGGTTATAGCTGGTTCTCCCTTGCTGGGACGAATATACTTGTACTGTTGAGTTCCCTTGCTGGGATAGAGTATTTTATGGTTAATCCCTTGCCGGAATTTTTGTCATGATTACTGTGAGCTGTATATTTGGAACGGGTTGCGCGCCGCAACATTTTTATTTACGTATACATATATGGATCGGGTTGCACGCCGCAACATATATTATATTGGATCGGGTTGCACGCCGCAACATATATTATATTGGATCGGGTTGCACGCCGCAACATATATATATTGTTGGATCGGGTTGCATGCTGCAACAAATATATTATATTTATTGGATCGGGTTGCACGCCGCAACATATATATATTATTGGATCGGGTTGCACGCCGCAACAGATATATTATATTTATTGGATCGGGTTGCACGCCGCAACAATTATTTATATAAACCTATGGATCGGGTTGCGCACCGCAACAGTAGTGTTATTATATTGTTTTAGATACTGTACTGTTCCTTCACATTTGTTTAGTTTCTGCTAAGTTGAACTGTTTCCCCGAGGCATGTACCCCCTCCCTTTTAACTGCTTATTTCTTGTTTATTTTCTGCAATATATTGTATATCTGTACAGGTTTATTTGGTAGTCTGGTCCTAGCCTCGTCACTACTTCACCGAGGTTAGGCTAGGCACTTACCAGCACATGGGGTCGGTTGTGCTGATACTACACTCTGTGCTCTTTTGCACAGATCCAGGTCCCGGAGTAGCATTTGGTCATCAGCAGTAGATTGGGAGCTATCCTTCAGTCCGAGACTCCGAGGTATCCCTGCTGGCGTTCGCAGGCCCGAGGTCTCTTCTTTCAGTTTTTTTATGTTCTGTTGTCATTTGTACTCGAGACAGACTATGTTCTTTTCTTTCAAACACTTATTTGTAGTAATCCTAGACAGTCCGTGGATGTTGTGACACCAGGTTCTAGTTAGAAGCACGTGTTGGTCTTCAGGATGTTTTGGCTTTACATTTTATTTAAGACTTCCGCTAAATTTCATATTCCGCTGTAATTTATTTATTTATTTCCGGTAATTTAATTGGTTAAAAAGGAATTTAAAACAAAATGAGTTAATGATTTCTAAGATCGTGGCTGGCCTAGCTTCTACGAGTAGGCTCCATCACGACTCCCGAGGGTGGGAAATCTAGGTCGTGACAAGGTGGTATCCGAGCTATAGGTTACATAGGTCTCACAATTCACGGACAAGCTCAGTAGAGTCTGAGGGATCGGTACGGAGACATCTGTATTTATCCCCCAGTGGCTACAGAGTTAGGAAAAGTTTCACATCTGTTCTTTCTTGTCGTGTGGTTTGGTTTCTCAAAGCTAATTGAATTTCTACTCTGTTCTTTCGCAGATGGCGAGAACACGCGCTTCCTCATCTACCGCTCAGCAGCCCGAGCCCCCAGCAGCAGCACCCACTAGGGGCAGAGGGCGAGGCCGAGGCCGTGCCAGAGGCCGAGGTAGGGGCAGAGCCCAGCCCCGAGCAGCAGCACCAGTGGCGGAGCCTCAGGTTGATTTTGACGAGGAGGTTCCGACCCCAGCAGTTCCGGTGGGCCCAGCTCAGGTCCCAGAGGGGTTTATTGCTACCCCAGTTCTTCAGGACGCTTTGGTCCGATTGGTGGGCCTCATGGAGAGTGTCACCCGTGCAGGCTTGCTTCCTGTAGCACCAGCCACTTCTCAGGCTGGAGGAGGAGTCCAGACTCCTGCTACTCGTACTCCGGAGCAGGTAGCTCCCCAGACTCAGACTCCAGCAGTTCAGCCAGTTGGAGCAGCTCAGCCGGGCGTGGTAGCCCAGGCCGGTGATGGAGCAGCTATGTCTGCCGATGCTTTGTGGAGATTGGACAGGTTCACCAAGCTCTTCACTTCTACATTCAGCGGTGCATCTACTGAGGATCCCCAGGATTATCTGGATAGTTGCCACGAGGTTCTTCGGAACATGGGTATTGTTGAGACCAATGGGGTTGATTTCGCTACATTTCGCTTGTCTGGATCCGCCAAGACTTGGTGGAGGGATTATTGCTTAGCTAGGCCAGCAGGATCACCAGCCTTGACATGGGAGCAGTTCAGACAGCTATTTCTGGAGAAGTTTCTCCCCATTACTCAGAGAGAGGCCTATCGGAGGCAGTTTGAGCACCTCCAGCAGGGTTCCATGACGGTCACCCAGTATGAGACCAGGTTCATTGACTTAGCTCGCCATACTCTAGTTATACTCCCCACCGAGAGAGAGAGGGTTAGGAGGTTTATTGACGGCCTTATCCAGCCGATTCGTCTTCAGATGGCTAGGGAGGCTGGGAGTGATATCACTTTTCAGGAGACGGCCAATGTGGCCCGGAGGATTGAGATGGTACTATCGTAGGGGGGGTGGTCATAGAGCAGACAAGAGACCCCGTCAGTCAGGCAGATTCAGTGGTGCCTCGTTTGGAGGCAGAGATTCATATGGTAGAGGCCATCTTCCTAGGCCTTATCAGTCAGCACTTCAGGTTTCTCACGGAGCTTCAGGTGGCCGTGGTCCCTAGATGCAGTATTCCGATCAACAGTCCTACAGTGCACCACCAGCTCCTATCAGTGCATCGCCGCTCCAGAGCTTTCGGGGTGGTCATTCAGGCCGCCAAAGTCAGTCTCAGTTTCCTCAGCTGCAGCATTCAGGTGGATGTTATGAGTGTGGTGAGTATGGTCATATCCGGAGGGCTTGTCCGAGGTTGGTGAGTACTCAATCGCAGCAGTAGGGTCCCCGTGCTATGATTCAGGCATCAAATGTTCTAGAGGCCGCCCAGCCAGCTAGAGGCGGGGGTAGAGGTGCTAGAGGGGGAGGTAGAGGATTTAGAGGTGGAGCTCAGACCGCCAGAGGTGGAGGCCAGCCAGCAGCAGGCCGTCCCAGAGAGGTAGATCGGAGTGGTGGGGCCCAGCCCCGATGTTATGCTCTTCAGGCCAGACCCGAGGCAGAGGCTTCAGATGCGGTTATTACAGGTATGGTTCTGGTTTGTGATAGGGATGCTTTAGTGTTGTTTGATCCGGGGTCTACGTATTCGTATGTGTCATCTTATTTTTCCCCGTATTTGGTCATGCCTAGTGATGCATTGGGTATTCCTGTTTATGTGTCTACACCGGTGGGTGATTCTATTGTGGTCGATCGAGTCTATCGTTCTTGTATTGTGGTGATTGGGGGTCTTGAGACTCGTGTAGATTTGTTGCTTCTAGACATGGTTGACTTTGATATTATATTGGGGATGGACTGGTTATCACCCTATCACGCTATCTTGGACTGTCATGCCAAGACTGTGACCTTAGCTTTACCGGGTATGCCTCGTTTAGAGTGGAGAGGGACTCCTGGTCATTCTACCCGCAATGTTATCTCGTATGTGAAGGCTCGGCGTATGGTCGAGAAGGGGTGTTTGGCCTATTTGGCATATGTTCGTGATTCTAGTGCTGAGGTCCCTTCTATTGATTCTGTGCCCGTTGTTCGTGAGTTCCCTGAGGTATTTCCTTCAGACCTGCCAGGTATGCCACCCGATAGGGATATTGACTTTTTCATTGATCTTGTACCGGGCACTCAGCCCATTTCTATTCCGTCGTATCGTATGGCGCCGCCTGAGTTGAAAGAGTTAAAGGAGCAGTTGCACGATTTGCTTGAGAAGGGTTTCATTGACCCAGTGTTTCGCCTTGGGGTGCGCCGGTGTTATTTGTCAAGAAGAAGGATGGGTCAATGAGAATGTGTATTGATTACCGGCAATTGAATAAGGTTACAGTCAAGAATAAGTATCCGCTGCCGAGGATTGATGATTTGTTCGACCAGCTTCAGGGTGCCAGGGTATTTTTCAAGATTGACTTACGATCTGGCTACATCAGTTGAGGATTAGGGTATCCGATGTCCCTAAGACAGCTTTCCGCACTCGGTACGGGCATTATGAGTTCTTGGTTATGTCATTCGGGTTGACAAATGCCCCAGCAGCTTTCATGGACTTGATGAACCGAGTGTTCAGGCCTTATTTGGACTCGTTCGTGATAGTTTTCATTGATGATATATTGATATATTCCCGCAGCCAGGAGGAGCACGAGCAGCACCTTAGAGTGGTTCTTCAGACTCTGAGGGATAGTCGGTTATATGCTAAGTTCTCGAAGTGTGAATTCTGGTTGAGTTCAGTTGCATTTTGGGTCATGTCGTATCAGCAGAGGGTATTCAGGTGGACCCAAAGAAGATTGAGGCAGTCAAGAACTGGCCTAGACCAGCATCAGCTACAGATATTTGGAGTTTCTTGGGGTTGGCAGGCTACTATCGACGGTTCGTGGAGGGGTTTTCATCTATTGCAGCCCCGATGACCAGATTTACCCAGAAGGGTGCCCAGTTCAGATGGCCGGATGAGTGTGAGGCAAGCTTTCAGAAGCTCAAGACAGCTCTGACTACGGCATCGGTGTTAGCTTTGCCCACAGGTTCAGGGCCTTATACAGTCTATTGTGATGCTTCCCGTGTTGGGCTTGTAGCAGTGTTGATGCAGGATGGCAAAGTCATTGCCTATGCTTCAAGGCAGTTGAAGATTCATGAGAAGAACTATCCGGTTCATGATTTGGAGTTGGCAGCCATAGTTCACGCATTGAAGATTTGGAGGCATTACCTGTATGGCGTGGCATGTGAGGTGTTCACGGATCACAAGAGTCTTGAGTACTAGTTCAAGAAAAAGGAGTTGAATTTGAGGCAGAGGAGGTGGTTGGAGTTGTTGAAGGATTATGATATCACCATTTTATATCATCCGGGAAAGGCCAATGTGGTGGCCGATGCTTTGAGTAGGAAGTCAGCCAGTATGGGCAGTCTTGCTTATATTCCGGTCGGTGAGAGGCCGCTTGCTTTGGATGTTCAGGCTTTAGCCAATCAGTTCGTGAGACTGGATGTTTCTGAGCCGAGTCGTGTGTTAGCTTGCACGGTTGCTCGTTCTTCATTATTGGAGCGTATCCGTGATCGGCAGTATGATGATTCCCATTTGTGTGTCCTTAGAGACACGGTGCAGCGCGGAGGTGCCAGGCAGGTTACCTTAGATGATGATGGAGTTTTGAGATTGCAGGGCCGAGTATGTGTGCCTAATGTGGATGGGCTCTGAGAGTTGATTTTGGAGGAGGCCCAAAGCTCCCGGTACTCTATTCATCCGGGCGCCGCGAAGATGTATCAGGATTTGCGGCAACATTATTGGTGGCGTAGAATGAAGAAGGATATCGTAGCATATGTGGCTCGTTGTTTGAATTGTCAGCAGGTTAAGTACGAGCATCAGAGGCCTGGTGGTTTATTTAAGAGGATTGAGCTTCCCGAGTGGAAGTGGGAGCGGATCACTATGGATTTTGTTACTGGACTTCCGCTGACTCGGAAGAAGTTCGACGCAGTATGGGTCATTGTTGATAGGCTGACCAAGTCAGCGCATTTCATTCCTGTGGCAGTCTCCTATTCTTCTGAGAGGTTAGCTGAGATCTACATTCGGGAGATTGTTCGCCTTCATGGTGTGCCCGTATCTATCATTTCGGACCGGGGTACGCAGTTTACCTCGCGTTTCTGGAGAGCAGTTCAGCGAGAGTTGGGCACACGAGTTGAGTTGAGCACAGCATTTCATCCCCAGACGGACGGTCAGTCGGAGCGGACTATTCAGATTTTGGAGGATATGCTCCGAGTTTGTGTTATTGACTTTGGAGGCTCGTGGGATCAGTTTTTGCCTTTAGCAGAGTTTGCCTACAACAACAGCTACCAGTCGAGTATCCAGATGGCTCCTTATGAGGCTTTATATGGTAGGCAGTGTCGGTCTCCGGTTGGATGGTTTGAGCCGAGAGAGGCTCGGTTGTTGGGTACGGGTCTGGTTCAGGAGGCCTTGCACAAGGTCAGGATCATTCAGGATAGGCTTCGGTCAGCTCAGTCCAGGCAAAAGAGCTATGCAGACCGCAAGGTTCGAGATGTGGCTTTTATGGTTGGTGAGCGGGTATTGCTCCGAGTGTTGCCTATGAAGGGCGTGATGAGATTTGGGAAGAGGGGCAAGCTTAGCCCTAGGTTCATTGGTCCGTTTAAGATTCTTGATCGAGCGGGAGAGGTGGCTTAAAGACTTGATTTGCCGCCGAGCTTATCAGCCGTGCATCCAGTGTTTCATGTGTCCATGCTTCGGAGGTATCACGGCGATCCAGCCCATGTGTTAGATTTCAGCACTGTCCAGTTGGACAAGGACTTGTCTTATGAGGAGGAGCCGGTAGCTATTCTAGACCGGCAGGTTCGTCAGTTGAGGTCGAAGAGTTTCCCTTCTGTTCATGTTCAATGGAGAGGTCAGCCTCCTGAGGCATCGACCTGGGAGTCCGAGTCCGATATGCGGAGCCGTTATCCTCATCTTTTCCCCGACTCAAGTTCTTCCTTCTTCTGTCCGTTCGAGGACGAACGGTTGTTTTAGAGTTGGAGAATGTGACGACCCAAAGGGTCATCACCTGTTTTTAACTAAATTCTATGACTTCGAGGCCTTGAAAACCTCCTTTAGAGTCGCTTCGATTTGCGTGCGCAGTCCGGGCGCGTAGCCGGAAAGCTTAAATATGAAATTCTATGAAAAATGCCAAGTTTTGATATTAAAATGAATAAATTTGACCTTGGTCAACGTTTTGGGTAAATGGACCCGGACCCGATATTTGACGGTCCTGGAGGGTCCGTAGGAAAATATGGGACTTGGGCATATGCCCGGAATCGAATTCCGAGGTCCCAAGCCCGAGAAATGAATTTTTTTGTAAAATTATTTTCTGAAATTGTTTAAGGAAATTTGAAATGAAAATTGATTAGAACGTGTTGGTATCGGGCCCGTATTTTGGTTGCGGCGCCCGGTACATGTCTTATATATGGTTTAAGTCATTCCTGTGAAATTTGGTTGAAAACGGACGTCGTTTGACGTAATTCGGACCTAAATTGGAAAATTTGATGTTTTATGAAGTTTGAAAGAATTCATGAATTTTGAGGTTTAATTCGATGTTTATGATGTTATTTTGGCGATTTGATCGCACGAATAAGTCCGTAGGATATTTTTGAGGTTGTGTGTATATTTGGTTTGGAGCCCCGAGGGCTCGGGTGAGTTTTGGATAGGCCACGGGGTGCATTTTGAACTTAAAAATTTGCTGGTGTGTTCAGGCCTGCAGGCTTCGCAAATGCGAAGCCTGGCTCGCAATTGCGAGCTCGCAAATGCGAAGGGTGGATCGCAAATGCGAAGCCAGCCCAGGCCACTCTTCCTCGCAAATGCGAGCGGCATTTTCGCAAATGCGAAGTCTGGGAAATTATGAAGGGTTCGCAAATGCGAACCCTGTTTCGCATTTCCCACATCTGCAGAGGTCGGGGTTCGCAATTGTGAACCCCTGTTTGCATTTTCCATATCTGAGACCTGCAATTTTTACACTTAAACGATTTTGAGCTTCATTTTTCATATTTTCTCAAACCCAAACACACTTAGGCGATTTTCCAAGAACAAGTCTTCTTCCAAATCAATTGTAAGTTAGTTTTTAGTCATTTCTTTCAATCATTAACATCTTTTAACATGATTTCAACCTAAAATCAAAGATTTTCATGGGGGAAATTGGGTGTTTTGGGTAGAACCTAGGTTTTTCAAAAATTGAGGATTTGGACCTCGATTTGAGGTCCGATTTCAAAACAAATTATATATTTGAGTTCATGGGGGAATGAATCGGGTTTTGGTTCGAACCTCGGGTTTTGACCACGTGGGCCCGGGGGCGATTTTTGACTTTTTGGGTAAAACTTTGGAAAACTCATTTTCATGCATTGGGGTTGATTCATTTAGTGTTTATTGATGTAATTAAGTAATTTGTGATTAGATACGAGCGAATTGGCAGTGGAATCGAGGGGTAAAGATATAATTGAGGCTTGAGTTGTGTTCAAGGCATCGAGGTAAGTGTTTGGTCTAACCTTAGCTTGAGGGATTAGGAGTTGAGTCATATTTGCTATGTGTTTCTTGTGGAGTACGACGTATAGGCATGGTGACGAGTATCTATATGTCGGTGTCGAGCATGACCGTGAGTCTTAAATTGATATTTGTTGTATTCTTGAATAATACTATGGTTGCAATAGTGAGTAGATCCGTGGTATTGAGTAAAGGATTAGCTTATTTTCATAGAAGTTATTTATGAGTTGGAAATGGTGATAATGGAGATGATTAATAGTTGAATTGAGATTGGTTATAGCTGGTTCTCCCTTGCCGGGACGAATATACTTATACTGTTGAGCTCCCTTGCCGGGATAGAGTATTTTATGGCTAATCCCTTGACGGAATTTTTGTCATGATTACTGTGAGCTGTATATTTGGAACGGGTTGCGCGCCGCAACATTTTTACTTACGTATACATATATGGATCGGGTTGCACGCCGCAACATATATTATATTGGATCGGGTTGCACGCCGCAACATATATTATATGGGATCGGGTTGCACGCCGCAACATATATATATTATTGGATCGGGTTGCACGCCGCAACATATATATATTATTGGATCGGGTTGCACGCCGCAACAGATATATTATATTTATTGGATCGGGTTGCACGCCGCAACAGATATATTATATTTATTGGATCGGGTTGCACGCCGCAACAGTTATATATATATACCTATGGATCGGGTTGCGCGCCGCAATAGTAGTATTATTATATTGTTTTAGATACTGTACTGTTCTTTCACATTTGTTTAGTTTCTGCTAAGTTGAACTGTTTCCCCGAGGCATGTACCCCCTCCCTTTTAACTGCTTGTTTCTTGTTTATTTTCTGCAATATATTGTATATCTGTACAGGTTTATTTGGTAGTCTGGTCCTAGCCTCGTCACTACTTCGCCAAGGTTAGGCTAGGCACTTACCAGCACATGGGGTCGGTTGTGCTGATACTACATTCTGTGCTCTTTTGCACAGATCCAGGTCCCGGAGTAGCATTTGGTCATCAGCAGTAGATTGGGAGCTATCCTTCAGTCCGAGACTCCGAGGTAGCCCTGCTGGCGTTCGCAGGCCCGGCGTCTCTTCTTTCAGTTTTTTTTATGTTCTGTTGTCATTTGTACTCGAGACAGACTATGTTCTTTTCTTTCAGACACTTATTTGTAGTAATCCTGGACAGTCCGTGGATGTTATGACACCAAGTTCTGGTTAGAGGCACGTGTTGGTCTTCAGGATGTTTTGGCTTTACATTTTATTTAAGACTTCCGCTAAATTTCATATTCCGTTGTAATTTATTTATTTATTTCCGGTAATTTAATTGGTTAAAGAGGAAATAAAAACAAAAAGAGTTAATGATTTCTAAGATCGTGGCTTGCCTAGCTTCTACGAGTAGGCACCATCACGAATCCCGATGATGGGAAATCCGGGTCGTGACACAGATCGAGGGCATCCAAGCTCAAGTACTGAATTACGTTGTAACACTGGTTTGCTTTATCTCATTGTCAATTTTCATGTTGATATTCATATTCATCAATTGGTATTAGGTGAAATCATGTGTCCTTAAAATCACATTATAAGTTTAATTGTAATACAATTTCAAGGGTAAACAACCATAATGAAAATGAACATAATCTAAAAGTACTATATAAGTCATGCTAAAAGAAATATGAGTAATAAGTACTATTAATTAAATGACAAGCACTAAAGAAAAAAATAAACTAAGTTATGCATTTTCATTATAAACCAATGTGAAACTAAAAACAATAGATATTTAACACTGTTATCATTCTCAGTGTTAAATATGTATAAGTGAAATTACTATAATTTTGCTAAAAAGTTTTAAAATGTAAAAAAGGTAATGCAACGAATTGCATCAATAATATAGAAACAAGGGGAAAACAACATGGCTGGCTGGCTGGCTTTGGTATGACATGATTAATATTACTGCATAAGGTACCGAGGTAGAATTTTGGCTACGCATTCATTTCAACTTATAACTTTTAATATAGAGTATATTAGATCTTGAATTTTAAAAATAGAATTCATTTGGCTTAAATCTTAAATCGATGCATATAATTCAAATCAAACGGTAGTCTCTTTAAACATTAATTCTTCTTTTCTTTTCTTTCTCGACGGTTTCTGTTTGAATTCGAAACACATATATAGAGAATAATATGTAGCATTACTTAGTCATCAATTAATTATTTACAAACCCATGCATGACAATTGACATCTAAAGTTGAATCCAAAGTAAATTTGCCGGGTATTCCCAGGCAAAGAATATAATGCAGGCGAATCAACCGACATTTATCCATATTCCTAAAGATCAAATCTAAGTCGTTGCCTGAATTTCTTCTTAGCCGACCAATTTCTTGAAATCTGCATTCTGTAACCTATTTGATATAATACGAGTTTTTGTTTTTCAATCTAGTCGGTGCTCATTCACTCCCTCTTACTGTTTCCTCCATCTGATTGTTAATATATTATTATTGTTTAAGTTAAGCTCGAATTGATATGTCTTCTCAAAGAAATTATAGTACTTGAAAAGAGTGACATGTTGAAAAAGTTATAATTCTTATAAAGAGAATAAAATATTTATGTATTTTTTCATAAAAAGTAAAGAATGATGCTCCCCTCAATCCTTCTTATTGCCACTTTTGTCCAGAGGTTTGTTCTAAACCCATTTGTCACTCTAGAGGATCAAGAAGACATTAATGTTTTTACGTAGTATATTTACTATTTTAACAAAGGTAAATAGACATCAGCAGGGGTGGATTGAGCAAAATTATACTGTACATATAAGGTAAAATCTATTTTGTACTTCTATATATTATATTTTAAATCTCCTTGACACAGCCCAAAAGTGTAGCTCCGTGGTCAAGAAGGTTTAAAACCTTTGTGAGGTCATTCGTTCAGTTTCTACCGGCTACATTCTCTTTTAATTTTTATGTTGAACCCCTTATCGGAAATTATGCCACCGCCAGTGGGCATCAGTCATCAAATACTCCATTATTTATGTTGTCAAATGGCTTTCTTAATAGGTTTGTCAAAATATTAAACGGTAGATACAAGGACGAGAAAAAGTTTATTTTTAATTTTCTTTGTGGTGAAGGGATCAGGAGGTATGCCAACATGTAGTCTACAGTCAGTCTTTGTAGTCCCACCCAATAAAAACATCAATCTTTGTAGATTTTCTAGCAACGATGTCCACCTTTTGATCTTCTAAATTGTTTATATGTTTTAGTATTTGTCTTCCATTAGTAGCTCAAGAACATGTTCCTTGGTCAGCAGGTTGATCAGATTCGGTTGTTGAAGTTTGAACAATTTCCATTCAAAGTCCACTAAAGATCCACAATCTTCTCAAGCAATAACTTGCTCCATTGGTTATATATTTCCGGTTTGAATTTAATTTCAATTCAAACGCACTTCAGAGTTCAGAATGATAGGTAATGTGCTTTTCTTGTACACGAATTTTCCAATTTACCCATCTAATACGAAATATATATCTAATATAAAATATATTTGTTTAACCAGAAAACTGAATATTTGGTCAAAGCTAGAATTTAATAGAGAAATCGGGTTACTGATAATCAAGAAATAAGAGATTTTGTGAACAACAATAAAGCAATGAATAAGAGTATATTTCAATATAATCGGAATGATATTTCGTCCCCTACAAATGTTGTGACTTTCTCCTTTTATAGTCAATTCTAAGAGAAAGTGTAATATCTTTGTCTTAATGAGGCAATTACGAGCAGTAAATGACATTAAAAGAAACGTTATTCAATCATTCTTATTAAATACAAATTCTCTAACGTATTTGGCATTTAATGTTGAATTTGGACTCTTTTACGCTATCAGATTCATATCTTCAATTCCTTCTGATCTTCGAGCTTTAAATGGCTCGAACAGGTACGAGTCTCGTTTCATCTGGATAGTAGCTCGTATCTTCTCTCCCGCATCTATTGTTGCTCGTGTCTTCTAACTATTTGTTATGCTTTGACTATTTGACCGGTCCACATGTCATAACATGTCATCTTCAATATTTAAATTCAGTTTTTTCCCATTACAGATAGTCCCCCCCACTTTCCATTTATTTATCAATTAATATTTGGGAAGTGGATTCTTTATTAAAAAGGGAATTTTTGCCATAATTAATGCTATGACAGTACTAACGCTTTAGTTGTCTTTTCTATTTAATGCATCGCACACGTGTCTCCTTCTCATTAGCTCTGTAATTCTGCAGCCTTTTTTCAAGGCTTCTTCAACTCCACTATTCACGAAGTGATAGTTGCCTTTATTATAGGCTTTCCATCATTACACTTCTTAATCTTTGACGGTTGCTTTTATATAGACTTAATCCTCCTTCCACAAATTTTTACCTAATATTTCACTATTTACTTCTATTCACTTCTTCCTCTGTTCAAGCCTTTCTACCATGTCATCTTCAAATCCCAACCCTAGAAGAGTCCCAATTCTTGACAGTTTCCCCAATGCTCCTGTGAGACATAGAAGGGGTAGAGGGGGTAGACTTCGTGGCCTTGGATCCATTCGTGGTGGTACCTCTGGTTCCATCACTCCTTCTTCTAGCTCTGGTATTACTTCTAGAGGTTCTTTCATTAATAGATCTTCCTCTAAAGGCAAAGAATCTTCTGAGTCGATGCAAGAACCTTTGGTCGAAGAAATAGTGCCAACTGATTTATCTCTCGAGCATGATAAAGAATCCCTTCGTGACCAAGTAATTAAATTAGAGAGAGCTGACACTTATCCTTCTTTAATTAAACCCTTAATTTCCACTGTTCGAAAAGATTGTCGTTGGAGAGATGACCTTCATATAGTTATTCCTAACCCAAACCAGAGAATATCTTCTTATAGGATTGGTTTTTCCTCTGTTTATACTTATCCCTTTACTTTGGGATTTATTCCTAATATCGACTCAGTCATACTCGATTTTTGTCGTTTTGTTAAAATTTGTTTGGCTCAAATTGGCCCTCTCGTATGGAGAGAAGTAGCTTGTTTAAGGTATGTATCGGTAAAGGCTGATGTCGATTTTACCTTCTCTCATCTGATTCATCTTTACCACCCCAAGCTGTTTCGCAATGGTGTTTTTACCCTAACCGCAAGAAGTAAAAGGGTTTTGGTAAGCCCTGAAGATGATAAAGATCGAGGCTGGTACACCCGTTATGTTGCGGTACCCACGGTTGATTTGGTGGGTGAATCAAATATTCCTTTCCCTGAGAAATGGAACCTTGCACGTAAGTATTTCTTTCTTGCCGTGTTTGTTTTATTTCAACTCCTTTTCTAATTTCATTCTTTTTTGCTTTTTTTTTGTAGCAACCATGGGAGATGTGGAACCCGTTCCTAATTTCCGTGGTTGGGTAGATTCTATTTTGAAGGCCGTGCCTATGGAGTCACGAACCTGGAAATCTATTTCAAACAAACATGGTTGGAAAGTAAAAACTCACAGTATGCGTCTCTTATTGTTTCCCGTATGTTAAATTCTTTCCCCTCTTCTAACTTTTTATCCTTCTTTCTGTCAGGATTTGCTATTCGAGGAATGTCAGCTGAAGTAGCTATTGCCCTTCGAGCTTCTTTTGGTACTCCTCTTTCTTTAGAGAGAGCACAAGCTACGCTGTCAAAGAGGAAAGTTGTTGAAGAGGATTCCAAGGACGATGAAGATGAAGACACCTCTTTGGCAGTTAGACCTAGAGTCAGGAGACGTATCATTTCTGAAGATGAAGCTGAAATTTCTCCTACCCGTGCCTCCTCTCCGGTTAATATTGTTTCTGATGGTGAAACCATCCCCAGGGACACCATTGAATCCACTCAACGTCTCTTCACTGAGGGTTTCAAAAGAGGTGATCTAGGTCCGGTTTTAGATGAGGTTCCTCTTTCCTCTTCCATTCCTATTCCTTCTATTCCTTCTTTAGTTTCAAGTACATCTTTGCCCATTTTATCTGTTCCTGCTTCTTTGTCAATTTCTGCTCCTTTACCTGCTTCGACTCCCTCGATTCCTGTTATTTTCACCTCTCTACCGTTCCTCCTTTTATAGCTCCCCCTTCCTCTGTTCAGCATGCAGAGAAGGGTTCTAGTAGCAGAAGTTTAGCTATGAGGAGTGTAACACTTGAGGTTCCTGCTACTAACAGTCTTTTAAGGAAGTCTGGTGGAGCAGATGTCCGGCTTGAGCCTTTAATTGGAGATATTGAGAAGAAAAAGATGGACAGTCACAGTTGCTTAACTTTGATGAATGACATAGTTCATTATACGTTGAAGGTATTCTCCCTTTACTTTTTAATAAGTTTTTTTTTTATTATTTCTAGATTCTTATCTTCATGAGTTATCTTTGTAGGTCAACCTTATTGGCACGGAGTTGATGGGAAGAATTTCCCTTTTAGAAAATAAGGCTCGTGAATTTGATAAGACTATTCTCGAGGCTGAGAGGGTAGCTAAGGAAGCCCAGCTGGAGGCAACTAATTGGAAGGAACAGTTTAAAAATGCTCAAGACACGATAAAAGAATTGCAAGAAAGCAACCGTAACCTGGAGCAGCAAAAGCGGACTCTGACTTCGGATTTAGCGAAGGCCAAGGCTTCTTCTAGTAAAGCCGAGAAGGACAAGGAGCGCCTCGAGTGTTCCTTTTCAGAGCAATTATCAAAGTCAAGTGAAGAAATCAGAGAACTTAAAGCACTCTTGAACAAGAAAGAAGAATATGCAGGAGAGTTAGTACAAAACTTGACTCAAGCTCAAGCTGATTTGAAGATCTCCTCTGATAAGGTTCATGCATTGGAGAGTTCTCATGCCTCCCTTGAAGCCACCCTTGATTCCACTTTAGCTGAAAATCAAGTGTTAAAGAATGATCTTGTTATGTGGGAAAGGGATTATGGGCTTCTTGAGGAGAATTTTAATATAGAAGTGAGTTGGGCTTTTCTAAACTCTCGTCGTGATGCTTTAACTGAGGCTAGACAAGAAAACTTTGATTTAGAATCGGAATTGGCCAAGGTTTTGAAAACCATTGAGATGACCCAACAATCACTTGACTTTCCTTCTCCGGCAGATGAAGCTCCCGTGACTGAAGAACCTTTAAATGAAGAAGCTGCTGCTGTGACAATTGAAGTTGAAAATGTGCTATTCCAGCTCCCGAGGGTGAAACTTCTATGAATCGGCTTGAGGAAGCTGGCGCTTCCGTGGCTCTTTCTCCCCTCGAAGAATCTACCATTTCAATCCCAGCTGAAACCGCTTCTGTTGCTGTTTCTTCAGAAGTTACCGTTCCTGAAAGTGAAGCTGATATCACAACTTCTGATGCTCCAGCCCCTCAGTGACCAGTTTATGTTTTAAAACTTTATTTTTATTTGCTTTGTTGATTGGTGGAAAAAGTCCCCAGTTATCGTAATGGGGCACTTGTTGACTAAGTTTTTACTTAGTCTTTTTAACTATATAAAGAAGTTTATTAGTACTTCAAAATGTTCTATTCTTGCCTTTTTCTTATCTATTTAGGACTTATAGAATAGTTTAGTATTTTTTAAACTTTGAAAATGCTTTATGATCCTTCTCATGACTTACTAACATGAGACTTATAAAAGAGGGCCCTTTTATATATATCGACACTTAATGAAGAAGACGTCTCAACTTCATAATGGTGTTACAATACGATGAAAGAAATAGGAACACACATGTTTCGCTTGGAACCACTTTTACAAGTTTTTATTCACGAACTTTGACAAGCTTTTGAATATTACATGCATTAAAATACATCTATAACTTTCTCGTAACTGTTTTTCTTGTAACAGATTTTTGCAAAATAAATATAATTCTAACAAGATTTTTTCTTATAACCCGTTTCAGTATATCGTCATGACCCTATCTTCATGTACTAGGAAGGGTTTGAGAGGTGACTCCATTTTTCCCATGAGTTCGAGCACGTTTGAGAGGTGACTCCATTGTTCCCATGAGTTCGAGCACTATGATGAATGTTTTATATCCTCATTTGTTTTGATGGGAAAGAACATAATGATAAATGTTGAGGTTCCGTAGCTCCTGCTCGACACTTGTCTCTTTGTTTTTCAACTTTCATCTACATATCTGTTTTCCCGCACGTATCTGTGTACAATATGTAGTCCCCCAAGTGTTTGAGCGGTGAAGTATGAAGCCTCGAGCACTTGGTAATCTTCTTCACCTGGTCCTTTTCCTGAAAAGGAAATATATACGGGACTCGAGGGTGCGATTATAGATGAAGACTGCTTAACCCGTGTATACTTCTATCAGAATAATTGTAACCCTGGGCTAGGAATTTTAGTTTATTCCCTTTTGCCTTACAGGTCGTGACTCATCATTTAGTACGGGTTAGCGTTTTGCCTATCATCTAAAATCGTTAGTAAAATTTTAACAATTCAAAAAATAAATAATTTAACGTGGTGATACCTGACCGTGGGTTTTTCCTTAGAAGTAGTATCTCTTCAAATGAATTGCATTCCAATGTGAGGGAAGCACCTTCCCGTCCATTGTTTCTAATTCGTATGCTCCTTTTCCTGCAATGTCCCGAACTCTGTAGGGTCCCTCCCAGGTTGGACTTAGTTTACCCGCGTTGGCTGCCTTTGTAGATTGAAAAACCCTTTTAAGCACGAAGTCCCCAGTTTTGAAATATCGCAATCGTGCTTTCCTGTTGTAATATCGTTCGATCACTTGCTTTTGTGCTGCCATCCTTATTAATGCGGCTTCTTTTCTTCCTTCGAGCAAATCAAGGTTTACCCGCATTTCTTCACCATTTGATTCTTCCGTTGCCTGAGCATATCGTGTGCTCGGTTCTCCTATTTCAACTGGGATTAAGGCTTCTGCACCATAAACCATTGAAAATGGTGTTTCTCCCGTGCTTGTTTTTGTCGTTGTACGATAAGCCCATAATACTCCAGGTAATACCTCATGCCAATTACCTTTTGAATCTTGTAACCTTTTCTTCAAGTTGTTAATAATGACCTTGTTCGTTGATTCTGCTTGCCATTGCCTACTGGGTGATAAGGTGTAGATGTGATTCTTTTAATTTGCCAGATCTCAAAAAACTCAGTGACTTGAGCTCCGATAAATTGAGGGCCATTGTCGCAAACAATCTCCTTTGGCACACCAAATCGACATATGATATTACGCCAAATGAAGTCTTTGACCTCCTTTTCTCGTGCCTGTTTAAATGCTCCCGCTTCTGCCCATTTAGTGAAATAATCAGTAAGTACAAGTAGAAACTTCACCTGACCTTTTGCTTGTGGTAATGGACCTACGATATCCACCCCCCATTTCATAAAGGGCCACGGAGCTATGACGGGATGCAGTAACTCAGCTGGTCTATGCATATTATTCCCGTACCTTTGACATTTATCACATTTAGACACGAAACTGTTTGCTTCCACTTCCATCTTAGGCCAATAATACCCAGCTCGAATCAATGTTTTTACCAACGACCTTCCTCCCGCATGATTTCCACAATGTCCTTCATGTATTTCTCTCATTACATATTCTGTTTCATTGTTAGTTATCGAATGGCACTTTATAGCTTGTCTAATAGTTTCACCCGCGGGTGGTACGAGAACTATTCCTAAACCTGCGCCTTTTACGTTAGATGAACCGTCAGTGAATAAAACCCAAGTCCCCGGGTTTGCACCGTTAAAAACTTGTAATTCTTTTTCAGCTTCTAATTGCATCCCCTGACTGAAATCAGCTACGAAATCAGCTAATACCTGAGATTTTATAGCAGTTCTAGGTTGATAAGTGATGTCGTACTCACTTAATTCTATAGCCCATTTCGCTAATCTACTTGATAATTCATGTTTATGTAAAATGTTTCGTAATGGAAAAGCAGTAACCACAGCAATGGGATGACATTGAAAGTAAGGTCTTAATTTTCTAGATGCCATAATCAAGGCTAGCGCTAATTTTTCTAATTGCGGGTACCGTGTTTCTGCATCTAGCAAAGACTTGCTTACATAATAGATAGGAGATTGTTTACCTTGATCCTCCCAAGCTAAAACAGCACCGCAACTTCTGACACGGCAAGATAAATGAGTAACTTCTCTCGTACCTTTGGTTTCGCCAACAACGATGGATTTGACAAATATACTTTCAGATTCTTAAGTGCTTGCTGACAATCTTTGTTCCATTCAAAATGATCCTGTTTCTTTAAAGCTGAGAAAAATTTGAAGCATTTTTCTGAAGACTTGGAAATGAATCTTCCCAAAGCTACAATTCTCCCGGTTAATCTTTGAACCTCTTTCTTGTTAGAAAGTATATCTGGAATTTCTTCAATGGCCTTAATCTGTGCAGGATTCATTTCAATTCCACGGTTAGAAACAAGAAAACCTAAAAAATTTCCTGACGCCACTCCAAATGCACATTTTTCTGGATTCAACTTCATATTATATTTTCGTAAAATTTTAAACGTATCAGATAAGTGTGATATATGATCTTCTGAATGTTGAGTTTTAACTAGCATATCATCTATATATACTTCCATGGTTTTACCTAAATGTTCTTGAAACATTTGTGTGACCAACCTTTGCTACGTTGCACCTGCATTCTTAAGACCGAAAGGCATTACCTTGTAACAGTAAGTCCCTCTGTCTATTATAAAAGAAGTTTTTTCTTCATCACCTGGATCCATCTTGATTTGATTATAGCCTGAATATGCATCTAAAAAACTTAATAGCTCATGCCCTGCAGTAACATCAATTAACTGGTCTATGTGTGGTAAAGGAAAGGAATCTTTTGGACAGGCTTTATTAAGGTCTGTGTAATCTACACAAACTCGCCACTTACGGTTCTTCTTAGGAACCACAACAGTATTAGCTAACCAGTTAGGATACTTTACCTCACGAATTGAACCAATTTTTAGCAATTTTTGAACTTCTTCTTGAATCACCTTATTTTTGAAAGTTCCTTGCTTCCTTTTCTTTTGCTTGACGGGAGGATATGATGGATCTTCATTCAACTTATGAGTCATGACTTCCGGTGGTATCCCTGTCATGTCAGAATGGGACCAAGCAAAACAATCTGCATTAGCTTTTAAAAATTCAATCAATTTACGTTTTACCTCCGGGCTAAGATTAGCTCCTATGTATACTTCTCTCGGGCCAATGTATAAACAGCACCACGGCCTCTAGCTCTTCTATCGTTGTTTTGATATTTTCGTTCTCCTCTGGTTCTTGAATGGTGTCAGGCCTCGAATCCACATCTGTTTGCTTTTGCTCAGGTGAAGTTGACTTCGTGTTACCCTCTCCTAAATTCTGTAATTGCTATTTGTCTCCACTATTAACAACTAAATCTGCAACGGAATTAATGCTTCTAGATGTTTGTTGATCGCCTCTGATTTGGCATATTCCCCATGGAGATGGGAATTTAATAACTTGATGTAGAGTTTATGGGACAGCCTCCATATCATGGATCCAAGGTCTCCCCATGATCATATTATAAGCCATTTTCATATCTACTATCTGAAATTTAGTTTCTTTAACAACACCTGCAGCAAAAGTTGTTAGAACTACCTCTCCTTTTGTTACCACACTTGAATTATCGAACCCGGACAAGGTATGCGCCTTCGGTATCATTTGGTCTTCAGCTTGCATTTCACGCAATACCCTCAGTAGTATAATATTTACGGAACTTCCTGGATCAATCAAAACTCGTTTTACATTAGTGTCATGTACAAGTAAAGATATTACCAGTGCGTCGTTGTGGGGGGTCATCACTCCTTCAGTATCCACATCATCAAAAGAAATACTTTCATTTTCCAAAACCTGTCGTACCCGTTTCCCGTGTGTAATCGTTACTTTCGAAACCTTGTTGGAAGCCGTATATGTTACACTATAAATATCTTCTCCCCCACTTATAACATTCACGGTTCTCTTGGGTGATGGGGGTTTTGGTGGCTCTTGCCTATTTTTCATATAGGCTTGTTTTCCTTTCTCACTAAAGAACTCAGTGAGATACCCTTGTTTCAATAGATGATCCACTTCACTTTGTAAGAATCTACATTCTGAAGTCTTGTGCCCGTGATCATTGTGGAATTCACACCAATGGTCTGGATTGCGCCAGTTTGGATTTGACCGCATCTCTTTTGGCCACCGTACCTTGTCTCCTATGCCTCTTAAAACAGCTACGAGCTCAGAGGTAGTAACATTGAAATTATACCCACCGAATCTCGCTTTTAAACCTCTGTCATCATCTCGCGACTCTTGTCTGTTTCGGTCACTTCTGAACCTAGATGAAGAACCAGATTCCCTGTTCCTCGATTTTTGATCATATCGTTGATTATCCTCCTTTGACCGTGAGTCTTTTCTTGCAGGTCCCATACATGGATCGTACCTGTTTTTACTTGATCTTTTTTCGGTTTCTGACCTCCTGGAATTGCTTCTTTCTTCATGATGAAACTAAGGTACGGTATCTTCCTCAATTCGCAACTTCGTACTGTACCTGTTATAAACGTCATTCCAAGTGGTTGCAGGGAACTCTCGAAGGCTTTCTTTAAGTCTTCTCGTGGCTTCTGAACTTTTATCATTTAAGTTGCTTGCAAAAGCTATTGCAGCCCAATTATCAGGTACACGGGGTGAAGTCATCCTTTCACGTTGGAATCTTTCAACAAAATCTCTGAGCAACTCTGAGTCCCCTTGTTTAATTTTGAAAATGTCTTCCATTCTTTTGTCAACCTTTTGAGCTCCCGAGTGCGCTTTAATAAAAGAATCTGCAAGCTCAGCAAAAGAGTTTATAGAATTTTCAGGTAAAAGAGAATACCAGGTTAATGCACCCTTGGTGAGTGTTTCTCCAAATTTTTTGACCAACACGGATTCGATTTCTTGCTTGGTCAAATCGTTGCCTTTTACACCTGTAGTAAATGCAGTTACGTGATCACGTGGGTCTGTTGTGCCGTCATATTTTGAGATTTCAGGCATTTTGAACTTTTTAGGGATTGGAAGGGGAGCAGCACTTGGTTTCCAAGGTTGTTGCGGATACTTATCCACATCCACTCCTTTGATCACAGGAGGAACACTAGGGATTTGCTCGATGCGCTTATTTTGTTCCTTAAGCTGTTTCTGCAAAGTTAGTACTAAATTTTGCAAATGAGAATTACTTGAATTACCTGGTTCTCCTTCCTGTGGCTCACTGGGGGTTCCTTCATTTCCAGAATTGATAAGGCCAGAACGAGGATTCTCCAGTGTGTTGTTATTAGGCGTAGGTGTGGGCGGTGCAACAGGTAATCGACTAACGAGAGTTTGAAGAGCTTTGTTAACTCGTGCATCAATTACTTTCTGTAAAGTGTCATCCGCTCCTTCAAAATATTCAGGTTGCTCTTGTTCAACAGCCCGGGATTCAGGAGTAGGAGTGCCTTCACGAGATTGACGTGGTGAATTTTGAGGGGGAGGAACCACGTTAATGTTTTGTAAATCACCTTGATTTTGATGGACTTGATGTTCATGGTTTCCCAAGGTATTCTCACTGTTATTGTTGTTGTTGTTGTTGTTGTTGTTGTTGTTGTTCGACATGATGATAATAACAGATAAAATGTAACTTAAAGATAATAGATTATCAGATTCTCGGTAACGGAACCAATTTGTTTAACCAGAAAACTGAATATAAAGCTAGAATTTAATAGAGAAATCGGGTTACTGATAATCAAGAAATAAGAGATTTTGTGAACAACAATAAAGCAATGAATAAGAGTATATTTCAGTATAATCGGAATGATATTTCGTCTCCTACAAATGCTGTGACTTTCTCCTTTTATAGTTAATTCTAAGAGAAAGTGTAATATCTTTGTCTTAATGAGGCAATTGCGAGCAGTAAATGACATTAAAAGAAACGTTATTCAATCATTCTTATTAAATACAAATTCTCTAACGTATTTGGCATTTAATGTTGAATTTGGACTCTTTTACGCTATCAGATTCATATCTTCAATTCCTTCTGATCTTCGAGCTTTAAATGGCTCGAACAGGTACGAGTCTCGTTTCATCTGGATAGTAGCTCGTATTTTCTCTCCCGCATCTATTGTTGCTCGTGTCTTCTAACTGTTTGTCATGCTTTGACTATTTGACCGGTCCACGTGTCATGACATGTCATCTTCAATATTTAAATTCAGTTTTTTCCCAATACACGTGACAGAAAGATTTTGAGATTTCATTATCAATATTCGCATCAAATTGTTACTTCTTATATATCACACGTTTCTTACGTAATTCAGATTCGATATTCATTTCAAGTGCAATTTCCTTGGTAGAAATCATGCAGTTGCAAATCCTTCTTCTCTATATTTGTTAAAGAAAGAAATCAAACTTTTTCACTTTACAAAACTCTTTTTTAAACTTATATATAGTCTATTAGGTCTAACAAAAAATGGGCCCCCCACAAATATGGAGCCTAAAGCGGTTGCTTTACTTGCTTTATGGAAAGGGCCGGCCATGCTCACAAGAAAAAGAAAGAAAAGAGATTAATTAGCGATAATTAGTGTATTATACAGGAAAAAAGGAACTATATTATTATATATAGGAGAGTAGTTATATAAGTAATATATTATTTACCCTAACTCCTAGGCTAGCTATGAAAATAGAGTAGGCACTCCTGAAGTACTATTTAAAAGCCCAAGTGAATTGAGAACCCTAATTAGAATTAAAGACTCTTAGATCTTCTATTGAGAAGACTAATTAATATTTCTGTAAGATCCTAATGAACTTTATGAAAGTATTTAAACCAAGATGTCTTGTCGAGTAGTATTTTGTGAGAAAATTAAACAAATCGGATGTTATATATGGTTCTTTTTTTTCTTCTTGCTAGTACGGTAGTTACAATAGAAACAAATAACAGTGAGGGGCAAGTCATATCAAGTTGTCTTCATTTAATAGTAAAACTCAAGATCCTTGTGTTGGCTAAGGTCTCATTAGGGTTTGCAAGTTTCTACCTATTTATTTTGGCTATTAACGTATTCTTCATATAATAGTTACGTTTCTTAAATAAATAAATGTAATTAGAAAGAGTGATTTCTTATATATAACGAGTCAAGTAATCAAGAATTACGTGGAAGATCATACACTTTCCCGAAAGAGAGTGTATAACTTATAAAAGGAGAAAAATTGGAAAATAATTTAGGCATGTTGTTGAAATTTTGCAGATTGCTAGTACTTAATCGTTCTTGGACTTTGATAATAGGCTTTCCTCCAATGTAACAAAACTAAAAATTACTAAGTTCTTGAGCTATAAATATCCATATGAACAAGTTCTTTTGATTTTAATTTACGTAAGAAATGAGTGTTTGGCGTTCTGGAATCTTTCCCTCAATAACCAGATGCATATAAGGAACCAATTAATAAGGAGTGTGGTTGGATACTCCACCTTCAATTAGAGATCTCGAGTTCGAGTTTTGGGAATGAAAAGTTTCTTAATATGAGCCTACCCAATGCAAATATGGGTTACGATATGGAATGCTTGTAGGTTTCAGATACAAGATGCCTAATACAAAAAAATTGCATATAAGCAAAGGCAGATTAAGGATATTGAAGTTTATGAATTCCTACAATGTATCGAGTTAATATACAATAATCATTTGATTCAGAGTTAAATATTTATAGATTTTTAATGGATTTAGTAATCATTTAAGGGTAATAATACCTAAAGTGTGTGATTGGAAACACTTAACATGGAGAAAACTAAAGACTAGAGTGAATTGTGTTTCTTTGTCCTCTTCAAATCACTTGCATGTTACATCTAGTGACTACATAATTCTGGCCCTGTGGTAAGCAATCTTTCAATTTCTGAAGCAGAAGGGGAAACATGTCCACTAAGGTATTCTAAAAAACATGTGGCATCTCTCCATACTGTTTTTGGACTAGGTAACACACTAACGTGATTCATTATATCTAAATTTCTTTTAGTACATTTGTATTCTCTCAAAAACCAGATTTCAACATATCAGTATTATCTTAATTTCTTTTGTCACATATAACTGCCTTTTAGTTGATTAATACTTTTTACATAATCAGTGTATGTAACTTTTTTTTTTTTGGTTTCCACCCGGTGTCCGGTACTCGCATTGGAGTCCGACTATATTCGGATTCGCGCCGCGTAGGCCCCATTCGGGGGGGGGGGGGGGGGAAGCGCTCCCTACCAAGAATTTTTCTATACCCAGGGCTCGAACTCAATATCTCTGGTTAAGGGAAGAGCAGTCTCATCCACTGCACTACAGTGATTATGTAACTTAAACTTTACTAAAATACTATTATAAGTCTTGTATTCGTGTAGAACAATTTGGAAAGTGTACCTTATAACACACGTTTAATCTATCAATCAGAAGGGAGGGGTGGGGCCTCATTTTTATATAGTATATCTGTGTGGAAGTAGTGATCAGAGGACAAAAATCTACAGGTGATAATATCAATAATGAGAGAGGGTAAAGTTAGGAGACAAGAAAATGACCGAAGTCAGTGGTTTCTTGAACTAAAGCAGATAAAAAGAAAGAGGAAGATTCTCCTTTTACTAGACAGGCACTCTTTATTTGATTATGATTTTTGAACAAACACTACTATGAGAGACACAGGAACATACATGTACAGACAACGATTGCAAACTTGCAAAGGCTAGTAATTTATTGCTGCGCAGTGAAAATTTATGGTTTTTCGTTTGTTACTATCTGGGGATTCTTGTAATTATCCCATTCTTGGGGGGTGGTCAGTTAATTCTCATAACACAGGTATTGCAAAGGGAACTGTGAACTGACCCTCATGTACAGTTTTTTTTAAGGGAAAAGATACTTATATTAATAATAATAACAGTAGCAAGCTAGGATATGAGTCCCATAGCATTGTCATTAGTACATACTAGAGAAATGCCTTCTAGGGCACATTCATTGCCTAATGCCGCTAGATTACTACACACATTCATAGAACACGACCTAACATATATATGGCCATCCTGGTCCTTGCAATAAGCATCCATTGCGCAGGTAGGAGGTGACATAAAATAACAAGTTTTATTATAACTAGGAGACATTAGGGCTTCTTTTGCTAACTGGTGTGCTACCATGTTCCCTTCACGAAAGCTATGCTTCATTTTGATCCCCCCTTGCTGCGTTGCCTTTTCCATTAACCGCCTGCATTCATGAATTAAATCATATAAGTAGGATAATCCTCATAAAGGAAGCGAATGACCTCTGTGGCATCTGTTTCAACTTCAACTGGAAATATGTTGTCCTTGATAATTAATTGAAGTGCATGCCGTAGTGCTTGGAGTTTAGCCTGGATGGGTGATGTTGTGGGATACTTCTCATAGTAGCCTAGTATCCATTCGCCTTTGTTGTTGCGTATTATTCCGGTGACACCTCCCTGTAAACAGTTATTGTTGAAGGCTCCATAAAAATTGAGCTTGTACCAATTGCTTGGAGGAGCCTGCCACTTTACTTTTAGCTTGACCTTTATATTATTAGTAGTAGGCTTGGATGTTAGTAATTTATATTCCAATGATTGGTTAATAATGTTGGTCATGTTAATGTGATTGCTAGTATGTTCACGTTATTTTCATTTCTGTTTCTCCAAATCGCCCATAATACAAATGGAAAAGTTTCTTCCCATATGATGAATTTGTTTAGTATGTTAGGATTCATATTACGTAAGAAGTCTACCCAGTGTCCATTGTCTAGTTGGTTGTTTATGGGCACCCCCATGGATTGCCAGAAGGTTTGAACCACCGTGCACTCCCAGAAGATGTGAATTGTGGATTCATTCAAGTTCTTGCATATGGGGCAATTTGTGTCTATGTTGATACCAATTTTACCAAGGTATCCTCTAGTAGGGAGATGTGAGTGATAGCATTTCCATAGGAAGAACTGGATTTTCCTTGGACATTTTGTGCCCCAAATCCAATTGAAGTTTTTATTTGGATGGAGTTGTTTGTCAATCAATTTATAACAAGAAGAGGTTGTGAATACCCCACTAGGGTTCATACTCCAGATGAGATTATTGATATGAGTGTGGTGGGTGGTTGTAGATAAGGAATGGATGCTATTAATAATGCTTTGTGGGAGATCAAAAGAAATTCTTGTTAGATCCCATCCATTGTTATTCCGGATGTCTTTCATTTTTAAGCAATGTTCATTATAGGTTAGGGGACCAACTATATTATCTCTAAGGTCGGTGATGTTTGGGATCCAGTTTGTGTCCCAAATATTCATGTTTGGTCCACTGGCCACCTTATACCTTACTTACATATGGTCCAGCCTTTTAATAGGCTTTTCCAAGCTAATAAGAACACTAGCCTAGAGGGATGACCAGTTATTAAGAATACGCCCAGCTAGGCTGGCCAGAAGGGCTACATTTTTAGATTTTGCTTTTTTAATCCCTAGACCCCCCTCGTCCTTTGGGTTTATTACCACATTCCAACCAATTAAGTGAATTTTTTTCTTTTCACTAGTAATCCCCCATAAAAATTCTCTCTGAATCTTATCAATTTCCTTCAGTATTTTACTAGGAAGTAAGGATGATTGCATTTGGTGATTTGGGATTGTGTTAAGAGTGGATGTTATTAAAGTGTACCTTCCTGCCATGCTAAGCCACTTAGCATTCCAATTATTTAACCTTGCCCACATTTATCAATTACGGGTTGGTAGTCTTTATGCTTAGGGTGGTTATAAAGCATGGGAAAACCTAGGTAAGTACCAAATGATTTGTTAAGTTTTATGTCAAACGTGTTTGTGGCCATTGTGATATTATCTTTAGTGCAAGACTTTGACACCAATAATTTGGATTTACCTTTGTTTATATTGAGCCTGGAGAGGTAACAGAAACTTTCCATACTATTCCACATAGTAGTGATTGTTTTATTGTTTGCATGACCTATTAAAGTTAGGTCGTCTGCAAAAAACAAGTGGGACAAGGGAGGACATCTTTTGTTAAGTCTAATGGGGTCCCAATTATGGATATCAACTTGATGTTCAATATTTTTGGACAACATGTCCATACATAAGATGAAAAGATAGGTGCATTGGGTCACCCTGTCTAATTCCTCTAGAAGGGTAGAATTCCTCCATTTTATTTCCATTTACTAAAATGGAGACAGTACTAGTTGATATACAATTAAGAATTAGGGAAGATATATTAGGAAGAAAGTTAAAAATTTTTAGAGTTCTGTAAACATATGACCACTCTAATTTATCAAAAGCTTTTTTTAGATCGAGCTTTAGTATGCAATTCTCTTTTCCTTTATGCGTGTTAAAACGTTTTAACACTTCTTGGATAATGATAGCATTATTACTAACTCGCCTATTTTAACAAAGCTACCTTGCTGATCATTAATAAGATGTTTTAGGAAAGGCTTGATGCGATTGGCAATAATTTAGTGACCACTTTATACAAAGTGTTACAAAGGCTGATTGGCCTAAAATTTTTTAATTGGTTTGCATTAATGAATTTAGGGATCAAACATAAGTAAGTTTTGTTAATTTGATGAGGCTTAACCTTTGTGTCAAAGATATTTTGGCACAAATTTATGACCTTACTGCCTAGAATTGGCCAGAACTTCTGGAAGAAGAAAGGGGTGTAGACCATCAGTTCCAGGTGCCTTGTTTGGCTTGAAGGAGAAGATAGCTCTTCTAATCTCATGATTCTTTAATTTACTATCAAGGATAGATAGGTCAACTTTGTTGTAGGTAGTGTTGTCTGATTGAATGGCTTTCCAGTTAGTATTATCATGAGACGTAGTAAAGATACTATGGAAGTGATTAGAAACATATTTTATTAGGGCAGTTTGATTTTCGATCCAATTTCCAGAGTTATCTTTAAAAAAGATAATATTATTTCTTCGTCTACGTTTAGTGGGTTGAATATAAAAGAATTTTGTATTTGCATCCCCTTCATTTAGCCAATTAACCCTAGAGCGTAATTTACAGTAGTCCTCTTCTAATTTAAGCATTATGTCATAATCTTCAATAAGATTTATTTCTAGATCTCTAAGGTATTGACTAGTTTGGTAGCTAGGAGAGATTCGAAGACCATTAATACGTTTTAATAATCTTCTTTTCCTAGCAAAAGTATTTCCAAAGGTAACTTGTTTCCATTCTAATACATTTTGGTGGAAAGACTCCGTTCCATCAATTATATCCTTATTTGCCCAACTATCAGAAACCACTCTAGGAAAATCTGGGTGGGAGCACCAGAAGGTTTCAAGTCTAAAAGGCCTATCATGGTTATATTAATTTTATTATTAAGGTTGACCAAAATGGGGTTATGGTCCGAGTGTAATTTAGGAAGATGTGTTACTGTAACATTGGTGAACTCTTGTAACCACTCAGAATTGGAGTATACCCTATCTAGTATTTCCATGATTAGGCCTCCTTTTCTCCTACGATGGTTGGACCATGTGTATTTACACCCTTTAAACCCCGGTCTTAAACTTAAAGGAACACAAATTAGTTGCTGAAAGTGATACTTTTCCACTGCCTTTGCTGCGTACATTTATACAGTAGATTTTTGAATCCAAATCTAAGTAGATAAGTACAATATATATTTACACGAGAGTTAGAATGTCACAAAAGCTAGGACTCTAATTGATAGCAATTTAAACTAATTGAATCACGTGGATAGTGAGAAGCTGTTATGCTTTTGAATCCCTTTACCGGGCAAGATGGGCTGGATGGAAAGAAGACCAATCTTGTTGACTTATTGGAGGAACTGCCGCTTAGGTAGGGCCTTGATAAATGGATCTGCTAATTGTTCACCTGTTGGTATATATCACACAACAATTTCTCCCTTGGAAACTTGGTCTCGAACAAAATGAAGTCAATGGTTACATGCTTTATCCTACTATGGAAAACAAGATTTTTACAAAGATAAGTAGCACCAATATTGTCACAATATATAACTAGTAACTTGAGCTGCTTTAGAGAGAGTTCACGTAGAAGATTAGAGAGCCAGTTCACTTCAGCCACTACAGTAGCCACTGCTTTACATTCTGCTTCAGTAGATTATCTAGCAATTGTACGCTGCTTTTTGGATGACCAACTGACCGGATTAGAGCCAACAAAAATTAAGTGGGCTGATGTAGACATGCCATCATCATGGTTGTCGGCCCAATCATCATCAGAGAATGCTGTCAGGGACAAAAAAGAAGACTTCTTGAAGTGTACGCCATAAGTTATAGTGTGTTTCAGGTTTTGAAGAAGCCTTTTGACAGCCTGCCAATGCTTAACAGCTGAAGAGTGCATGAATTGAGCTAGCTTGTTTACCGCAAAGCAAGTATCTAGACGAGTGAGCCACAGGTATTTTAAAGCACCAATATCTTTTCCATACTCTTTTGCATCTGTTGGAGCAGAGCCATCATTGAGAGACAGCACTGATGAAGTAGATAGTAGAGTAGACACCCCTTTAGCATCTAACATGTTGTGGCGTTCTAATATATCAGATATATATTTGTGTTGCGTCAGAAGTAAGCCACCATTGTACGGATTTAACTTCTACACCGAGGAGTATTGTAGGCTGCCCAAATCTTTAAGAGAAAACCGAGAGTCCAATCTAGTAATAATAGACTGAACAACAGACCTCGAGTTACCTGTGACAATAATATCGTCTACATACACTAGAAAAAATAGCAGAGAGTCACCACAATGATAGATGAACAAAGAGTTATCAGAATGAGCATTAGTAAAACCACACGAAAGCAAGTAAGAACGAAGCTCCAAATACCAAGCACGGGGAGCTTGGCGTAGACCATAAATAGCTTTCTTCAAGAGGCAGACATGATCTGGAAATCGAGAATCCACAAAGCCTTGAGGTTGTTTCATAAAAACAATGTCATGCAAAGTACCTTGTAAAAAGGCACTGTTGATGTCCAACAGGTGGATAGGCCAACCGAAGGTGACGGGATGGAGATAATAACACGAATTATGGTATATTTTGCTGCGGGGCTAAATGTGGAATCGAAGTCAAGGCCTGGTCGTTGGGTATATCCTTTGGAGACAAGGCGCGCTTTATAACGCTCCGTAGTGCCATCAGGATTGCGTTTGATTTTGAAGATCCATTTGCATCCAATGACATTATGATGAGGGGATGGGGTACCAAGGACCGAGTTTTATTGCGTTGTAGAGCATCAAAGTCTACTTGCATTGCATTACACCAGTGAGGATGTTGGCAAGCTTGACGATATGAACTAGGAGCTAATAGAAGAGGAGATTATCCTGTTGTGACTAAATAATCAAAGAACTCTTTTGGTTTGAAAATATTGTTCATTGACGTATTACTGGTCGATTTTGGTTGGGTGATAAAGCAGACTGGTTAGTTGACATTTGTGGAGTTGTGGTTATTTCAAAAGAAGTGGTTTGAGCATGAGTTGAGTATTGAGGTTGAGATGGGCAGGTGTAGTTTCCAGTAGTGTTAACAGTAAGTGTTTGAATGGGTTGTGCAGGGAGTGAAACAGGTAAAGGAGAAGAGAAAGGTTAAGTAGTTACATGGGATGGTGATACAGAAGGCTCATCACTGATCAAGGCAGAGCAATGAGAATCTCTGTTCATCGGCGCCATTTGTGTTTCATCAGATAGGAGATCTTTGGAAGGAATTTGAACTTCTCCAGTAAGTGGAGAAAATTCTGCACGATGAATTACCTAGGGATCTAGTTGTGTAGGATTGACACGAGGTAGAGTAGTTTGATAGTTTTTGAAGGGGAATACTGACACTACAAAAATGACATGGCGAGAAGAGTAAAATTTCTGATTTTGAGGATTGTAACAAATGTAACTTCTTGACATTTTTTCATACCCCATAAATACACATGGTTTTGACTTATTGTCTAACTTGTCACTTGTGTATGGCCTAAGCCATGGATAACATAAACAACCGAGACACAGAGTTTCGAGTAGTTGGGAGCAATGTTAAAAAAATATTTGATAAGGTGAGTTATTTTTTAGAATCGGTGAGGGCATGTGATTGATTAAGTATATGGCTTCTTGACATGCTAGTGACCAAAAATGAAGTGGAACAGATGCATGGTGTAGCAGAGTAAAAGTCGTCTCTATGATATGAAAATGCTTTCGTTCAGCCGTCCCAACATGTTAGGGAGTGTATGGTGGGATGATGAAATGTTGAATGCCCAGGCGATTAAGTAAAGAACATAGACCAATGTATTCGCCACCACCATTACTATAGACAGAACGAATTGATGTATTAAAGTATCGTTCCACCTGATTTTTAAAGTTATCAAAGATGTCCATGATATCAGATTTTTGTTTAACTATGAAAAGCAAAGAATACTTCGTATAGTGGTCGACAAAAATAATGTAGTAGCGAGACTTATCAAAGGAAGGAATAAGAGAGGGTCCCCACACATCTGAATACAAAATGTCAAGAGGTCTATTGCAAAGTATTTATTCCAAATGAGAGACGATGACTCTTATTACATAAGCAAGAATCACAAAAGGTTAAAGACTTGGATGTAGACATCAAAATATTCAACAACGAGACCATTGACGTTGTGACGCAAGGTTGAGGATGACCAAAACGAGTATACCACAAATGTAGTGGTGGATGACTAGTTGACGTTGCAAACAGAGTGGAAGGTGGTGACTGTTTGGCGACACGATCAAATTATGGCCATTCGTACAGATCCCCATTATTATGGCCTTGAAGAAGTGATCCCCCCCTTCTCAGATCCTTCATGTTATGACCCAAAAACCAACCCTGTCGAGATGACACCTATCGTGGTACTAGGCAAGCCGACACATCACCAAAACAAAATGAGATTTTCATTTTCAAGTAAATTCCCAAAACTATTTAATATAAAGCCTTCATAAGGAGTGTAAAACAAAACAAAAGTGCGGAAAATAAAGCCCAACATCGGGATGTCACTATACATGAGCATCTACTACAACCGTCTGGAAATATGAAGACTAACATAGTCCAGGAAATATTGAATACAACTAAGGGAAGATAAAGATGGAAGAAAGCAAGGCTGCGATCGCCAGGCAGCTACCTTGCTAACTCCGATAGATCTGCAACTGAATAATCAACACCCGCTATCGGGTCCAGAAATACCTGAATCTGCGCACATGTTGCAGATAGTAACGTGAGTACGCCAACTCAGTTAAGTAACCAAAGTAAATAAAGGCTGAAAAGCAGTGACGAGCAATAAAACATATCAAGTTCATATCATGAAATCTCAGTAAAATACAACAGGTTTTTAAAAGCAGAGTTTGAATCAAATCATTTCGTTTAAACTCAGTTTCTAAAAAATCATTTGAAGATATTTTTCAACAGTTCTCAAACAGAGGCTCAGTGCTGTAGACATGTGATTTTTGACCCTCCCCAAGATTTTTTATATTTTAGCACCTATATATTTAATTTAGGCCTAACATAGCTATTTCAACTCATTTTGACTCTTTTACTTTATTTTATTACAAGAAAAATGAAAATTACAAAAAAAACATTTAGTTCATGTACTTTTCATAATTTTTTTAAAAAAAAATAAAAAAATAGTACCTTATTTTTATCTTTATATAATTTCGAAAACACAAAAATAGTTTCATGTTTAGTTTAATTAATTAGGATCAGTTTTGGCATTGTGTAGTATTCCTATCTTATTTTAAAAGACATTGTGTAGTCTAGGGACCCTTCTAGACTATTCTTTGGAACAAAAAATAAATAAATAAAAAGACCCTAAGAACTTAACACAAAAAGACCTAGGGACTAATTGGCAAAATACACAAAATAAACCCTAGACCTAAGACTCTACATATACACTAATCAGAAAAATGAAGCGCAACTTTGGGAGGGACAAAAAAAAATACGCCTGGAAAACAGAAAGCTTGCGCCGCAGTTCAGCAAGAACACGACCCCCCTCCCTTTGAGCCATCATCTTCTTCATTAGAGCCAACACCTAAAAACGAGCTGATCTTCTTCGAAAAGACTTTAGACAAAAACCATAAATGGGAGACTAGTGAATCTTCGAAGTTGGAGCTCCAACTCCATGGAAGCAAGACAAAAACGCTAACTCCTTTTACCACTAAAAATCTCCGCTGCGTCTCCTTCAACCCAAAAACCCGCCGGAAAACGAGCAACTCTGCCATTCCTTCACCACCAAAGGCGTCTTTCAAAACCAGATCAGTACAACCCCAAATCAGTCCCAAAGAAACTCAAAATCCAAGCGTAAGTTTAGTTTTTTGTCATTCTGATCTAGTTCGATAATTCCAGCGAGCTTCAAGGTTGTCTGTGGTCGTTGTTCATGGGTTCCGTTTCAGCTCCGTCCCTGGTTTGTCGTGTCTGAGTTTAACGTTGCCTCACAACTAATGTGTTGATCCATTTTGAGGTTTGGTTTCTCACTTTTCATACTCTATTTTGCTGAATAGTGTACTTCCGTCAACTTTGTTGTTCACTGTTACATGAAATGTTTGGACTAATGTTATATTGTTTTAATTTGAGAGTGTTGGTAGTAATTGATAGATTGTTGGCCAATTCTTGTTCAGATTATTAATTGGGTCGCACGCATTTTTGTTGGAATCAAGTCGGATTAAGTTGTTTTCTGCCCGAATATAGGTCAACCGCATTGTTTTGGCACGCCAATCCAATAAACGCCAAATAAGGCCAAGATTGCCATGTTTTCCTTCATAGATAATCGATTTTTAAGGCAATTGAAAAGGGATGTCCTACATTGAGGTTTTAGGTTGAGACAAAATTTCAGCATTCGCTGGATTGCATTCATGAACTAAGAGATGAAAAAGCATAAAGATTTATTTATTATCTTCTGTGTGCACCACTTGCAGTAGCGTTGGTTTTTGTTCTTGCATATTTTACTTGTGGACAATTTTCATACATGGTTGTTAATTGTATTACTTTCATATTCTGTAGTAAAAGGGAGATTGAATAACGTGATATCTATTTTTCTTTTTTTATTGAACATAGGTAACCTATAGCTATAAAATAAGCAACTAATGAGCTTGGTGATATGTTTTAGGCGCGTTATTTTAATAAATTACCTTCCTAAATTCGGGTGCACATTTATATGACCCAAATCCAAATCTCAACGTTAGATAAAATGTGTTATGGGCTACGGGTGCATTTATGTGACGTGGCTCGAAGCATATTTTAAATAGTGTTGCAATCTTTCTTAAAATAATTAAATAAAAGCGGTCAAAAGATAAAATTGCCCATAGGTTTAAAATGTATTAAAATCAGATAATAGGCCAGTTATAACAGTTGAGCGACCGTGCTAGAACCACGGAACTCGGGAATGCCTAACACCTTCTCCCGGGTTAACAGAATTCCTTACCCGGATTTCTGGATCGCGGACTATAATACAGAGTCAACCCTTTCCTCGATTCGGGATTTGAACCGGTGACTTGGGACACCAAATAAACTATCCCAAGTGGCGACTCTGAATCTCTTAATAAACAATCCCGTTTCGATTGTCCTTTAATTGGAAAAACTCCCTTATACCCCTTCCGGAGGTGTAGGAAAAAGGGAGGTGTGACAGCTCTGGCGACTCCGCTGGGGAAACAAACTCAGAACTTCGGTTCAGAGTTCAGAATTCGAGCTTATATATATTGTTGTATTTGGCTTTATGTGATTTTCCTACATGTTTCATGCTAAATGTGCTAAATGCTTTACCGCTTTGATATTATTTGAATTGTATATAAACTGTGACGAAACCCTTCTCTTCTCATCTCCGGGGATGTGCTTACTGGTTGAGACTCTCTATTCTGTTAGTGTCATACCTTAAAATAAGAAAGAGGCCGGACAAGTTACTAAGCCGGATGGCCTTTTGGTTCTTGGTACGTAGCCCCCTCCTCGACTCGAGTTGTCCGCTCGGGTACACAGTCTAGAACATATACCTAGGTTTTGAACCTAGAATAACTCAGCCTCATGCCAGATCCCTTGTAGGAACGCTTATCTGCATCATGTGCATTTTGACTTGGGGGACTCAACACAGGGATTGGGTTCGTCTGGGACAGGTGTACCCGGAATAATAGACCATCCTGATGCATCTTCCTTGTGCACTTATTTGTTGTGGATTCGCATGCTGACCGGCTTTTAAAGGAAATAGCGATATGAGGGTTAAAGAGAGATAATTACCTATTTGGGAAAAACCAATGTCCTAATAGCGTCGAAACTCTGCCGAATTTTGAGAAAAATAGAAAAAGAAAGAAAAAAAGAAGAAGAGTCTTGTTTTTAAAAAAAATAATCTGTTTTATTTTCCAATGGAAAATGAAAAAAAGGAAAAAAAGAGAATCTTGTTTTCAAAAATTGTTTGTTTTATCTATCAATGAAAAAGAAAAAAAAGAGAGGTTTGTTTTCAAAAATAGCTTATTTTATTTGCCTGAACTACGCATACCTGATTCTCGTCTTTTGGGGCGTGATATGTAGGCAACCCACATAGGGTCTGGTCTTCCTAGTAAAGCTTAGGTTTTTTGGCTTTGCGGGGTCTTAGCCAAATTTTACACTTCTAGCCACCTTTTGGCTAAATAAGTCATTTTGCAAAAATAATGGCAACCATGTCTTGCATGTGTCTAATAGGGAATGTTATTGCCTCACATAGTGTTGGTTTAAGTTTTCTCATACAGGTGTGAATTTACTAACCGGGGTTTGAGCAGGACAGATACCCCAGGACCGCTGCATTCAGGAGTTGCTTAAGGAGATTTACTCTTATTTTTATTTTTAGTTATTTTTGGGTATTTTTTTTATCGTCTTTTACTTTCTAAGTTTTGTACAGAGATGTCAAGTTTTTGTCATTGTACTTTTTATTTATATTTGACAAGGTGTGGTGTAATTCAAAAATCCAAAAAAAAGGGAGATGTTGCATTTTATATTTCCGTTATAAGTTTTCTTTAGAATACTAGTTCTAGAAATGAAAAAATTTGAGGTTGTTCTTCCTTTAGACAATTAATATCTAGGACTTAAAATAAATTATTTTTATGTTTCCTTTAGTATATTAGGACCAAAATTCAAAAAAAAAATGAAAGAGAATTTTCTTTTAGTACTTCTTTAAAAGTTTTCTTTAAGGTGTTAATTCCAAAATCCAAAAAGATTTTCTTTTGAGGTGTTTCTTTGTTTATCATTAGAATTTCTTCTTGGGGGCAATCAAAGTTGAAATCCAAAACATTTTGTTGCTTGTTTCGAAATATTGCGTCAGGATATCAAATGAAAATTCAAAATATGTTTCTGTGGTTTATTCTTTAGATTTCCTTCTTTTCTAAAAAAAAATGTCAGTTTGTTTACTCTATTCTCGATCTTCCATAACTACGCAAAGATCTGATTCATGCGGGGTCATGATACGTAGGCAATCTACATAGGGTTCGATCGAATCATTTTTTTATTTATTAAAAGAAAAAAAAAGGAAAAATGGGAAAAAGAGAAAAGGAAAGGAAAAAAGAGGCAGAATTGTGGGATGTGAGAAATGAGAAGGAAGAAAAAGAATGATAATTAGAAAGAAAAAGAAAGAAAATGAGCAAGCTAAGAAGTGTGAGGGAAGAAAAAGAGAGGTTGACATAAACAATTGGGATGATGCCAACTGACCTTTGTACCCTCGAAGTCATTTTTAGAACTGATAACTGTGGCTAGGTGCATAGCACGTAAACTGAAATTATCTTATGTTAAATGCCCTAACGCTAACGTGATGGTTTCATTTTGTCATATCATTTAAGAAAGGTGGTTGGTTTTCTTGTTTTTAAAGTAACTCTTCCATACAACACAAAGGCAAAATGCAATGGCAGAGAACAGCAGAACTGAGTGGGTTGATACGGGTGCCCAAAAGTAATTTTTCAGACCCATATGCGAAAGGCTTTGATCCTGATGTTCGATGCATGTACCACTCTAAAGTCCGGGGGCATAGCATTGAAGATTGTCGCTCTTTGAAAAGGGGAATAGAAAGAATGATTCAAGAAGGGGTAGTTGTGGTCAATGACAGTGACAGGGAGCATGCGAATCCTCTTGGGAACTTGGTGATTAAAGTTGATAATGGTCTTGGCAGTATTGATGCACAACTCAGTGGCTAAGATGCCGTGCTTGGTAATTGGGAAGACGCTCCATTTCTTGGTCAGCCAGAGTGGAGTTTTTGGTGGTTTATTTTGTTGTCATTTCTGTTGTTCGGGTTATTTCAGGGTTGTAATCCGGATATTATCTTGTGACTCAAACCCTTCTATCCTTTAATTTTGCTTGGTTTGTTTAGTCGTAGTAGCTCGTTTAGTGCTGTCTAGGTTTGTTCCAGGGTTGTAACCCCAGTCTAGTTTGCCTGTCTTGTTGTTCGAACCGTTTCACCGTCTGTCTAATACGATTTCCTGTTTTCTGTTATTTCTAGTCATTTTCTTTTGCTTACTTCTCTTTTGTTTCCACAGTTCTTTTCCTGTTGGCTCTAGTGACATAACATGCATGCGTAATTCTCGGCCTGGGCTCAAAAAGTTAGTCATGAAGCACTGAAACAATTTTGAAGATGACAGGGGCACTTGAGGGAAATAAGAACAGATTTGGACACTTTGAGATCATTTCGAGCCCGAATTGTGTGAAACCGGGGCAGATAGAACATAAAGAAACCCTATTGAAATGGATCCTGCCGCATCAGGTTGAAGCTAAAGGCAAGTTTACCCCTAATTGGCAGGGGCCGCTCGTGGTAATGAGAGTGTTGTCCAATGGTGCTTTTGTAGTTAACAAATGTAGAAGGCGAATGTGTGGATATGGTTATCAAGTCTGGTACAATCAAAAGATGTTACAAATATTTTCCTTGGTTTGTTTAATTGTGTTGTTTGTACTTGGCATGTTTTGAAGATTGGAATGACGAAGGCATTTTGTTCTGCTAACCAAACACTTTATCCTTTGTTACCCCTTTGAGCCTCAGTTATTTTCTTGCATACCCCTCTTTCGGAATCAATAACAAAACTCAGAAACGCAAGCGCAAAGAAAGTAAAGAAAAAGAGAAAAAGAGAAGGAAAAAGAGAAAAGAGAAAGAAAAGTGAAAAGAGAAAGAAAAATGAAAAGGGAAAGAAAAAAAAGAGAAAGAGAAGAAAAACAACAAAAGAACAACAAAAAGAGGAAAAAGAAAAAAANCTCCTCCTCGACTCGAGTTGTCCGCTCGGGTACACAATCTAAAACATATACCCAGGTTTTGAACCTAGAATAACTCAGCCTTATGCCGGATCCCTAGTAGGAACGCTTGTTTGCATCATGTGCATTTGACTTAGGGGACTCAAAACAGGGTTTGGGTCCGTCTAGGACAGGTGTACCCAAAATAACAGACCATCCTGATGCATCCTACTTCTGCATTTATCTGCTTCAGATTTGCATGCTGACCGGCTTTTTGAATAAAAGGAGAGAGTTTGGAAAAGAAAATAGCAGTGTGAGGGTTAAGAGGGGTAATCACCTGTTTTGAAAGAAAAAAAAAACCAATGTCCAAATGGTACTGAAACTCTGCCGAATTTTTGGGAAAAATGAAATTGAAAAAAAAAAGGAGAAAGTTTTGTTTTCAAAAAAGTTGGTTTGTTTTATCTGCAGAACTACGTGGGTCTGATTCTCACCGGATGTGAGATACCTAGGCAAACCTCATCGGTTCCGGCCCCAATTTTCAAAAATCCACAAAATTCTTTACTTCCTTCTTTAGAAAGTTTTTCTTTGAGACCCAATTTTTAAAAATCAAAAAAAATATTTTCTTTAAGTTGCTTCTCAAAATCAAAAATACAAAATAATTTTCATTCTTCTTTCGAAAATTGAAAAGAAAATTCAAGATTCAAAATACTTCTTTTTTTAGTAGTACTCTTCTAACTTCAGATAAAATACCATAAATAGCAAAA
>NC_031989.1:100605587-100611109 GCF_001879085.1 Nicotiana attenuata | reverse complement strand
GCATGGAGGGAAACAAAGGCAGAAAGGTAATTTCACGCCCATCGGAGAATCATATACAAGCTTGTTTGAAAAGTTAAAGCATTTTGGCCTGATTGAGCCGCTCCTCGGCTATACGCCGGACCCATATGCAAAAGGATTTGATCCTACTGTCCGGTGCATGTACCACTCTAATGTCTAGGGGCATAGCATTGAAGATTGCCGCTCTTTGAAAAAGGAAATAGAGAGAATGATTCAAGAAGGGGTAGTTGTGGTCAATGACAGTGACAGGGAGCATGCGAATCCTCTTGGGAACTCGTTGATTAAAGTTGATAATGGTCTGGGCAGTATTGATGCAAAACTCAGTGGCTAAGATGCCGTGCTTGGTAATTGGGAAGACGCTCCATTTCCTGGTCAGCCGGGTTGGAGTTTGGTGGTTTATTTTGTTGTCATTTCTGTTGTCCGGGTTATTTCAGGGTTGTAATCCGGATATTGTCTTGTGACTCAAACCTTTGTATCTTTTCATTTTTGCCTGGTTTGTTTAGTCGTAATAGCTTGTTTAGTGCTGTCTAGGTTTGTTCAAGGGTTGTAACCCCAGTTTAGTTTGCTTGCTTTGTTGTTCAACCCTTTCACCATCCGTCTAATGCAATTTTCTGTTTTCTGTTATTTCTAGTCATTTTTGTTTAGTTCTTTTTTCCTTTTACAGCCCTTTTCCTGTTGACTCTAGTGACATGACATGCACTCGTAATTTTCAGCCCGGTTTTAAAAGTTAGTTTATTCATGAAGCAGTGGAACAATTTTGAAGATGATAGGGACATTTGAGGGAAATAAGTACAGATTTGGACACTTTGAGATCATTTGAGGCCCGAACCATGTGAAACTGGGGCAAATGGAACATAGAGAAACCCTATTGAAATGCATCATGTTGTATCAGGTTGAAACCAAAGGCAAGTTTGCCCCATTGTCAGGGGCCGTCCATGGTAAGGAAAGTGAGAGTGTTGTCCAATGGTGCTTTGTATTCAACAGATGTAGAAGGCGGATGTGTGGATATGGTTACCGAGTCTGGTACAATCAAAAGATGTTGCGAATGTTTTCTGTGGTTTGTTTAACTGTGTTATTTGTACTTGGCATGTTTTGAAGATTGGAATGATGAAGGCGTTTTGTTCTGCTATCTAAACACTTTATCCTTTGTTATCCCTTTGAGTCTTATGTATTTTCTTTCATACCCCTCTTTTGGAATCAATGACAAAGTTCGTAAACACAAGCATGGAAAGTAAGTGAAGGAAAAGGAGAAGGGAACAGTGAAAAGAGAGAGAAGAAAAATGAAAAAAAAAGGAAAAGAAAAGGAAAAGAAAAAGAAAAAGAAAAAGAAAAGAAAAGAAAAGAAAAGGAAAAGAAAAAGAAAAAGAAAAGAAAAGAAAAAGGAAAAGAAAAGAAAAGGAAAAGAAGAAAAAGAGAAGAGAGAAAATGGAAGAAAAGAAAAATCGCAACAACAAGGTAATTTATATGACCTGAACTACGTTCGACTTGATTCCGAAAGGATACGTAGGCAGCCTCTCTCTGAGGTTTAGTCACACCAAAATAAAAATCAAAATGTCCCCAAAGAAAGAAACTAGGGCAGTAGTTGTGCTTGTTGTGAGAAATCTAATTCCGAAAGTTGTAATTTTGAACCCATGTTGAATTGTTTTGAGCCTTTGATACCCTTTCTTTATAACCCTATCCAAAAGCCCACATTACGGTCCAAAGAAAGACCTTCCGATCAGTCTTCGAGAGATGCCAAATCAAGCGAGTAGAGGTGAATCATATCAGAGGCAACACTCCGGTCTAAACAAGGGAAATGAAGAATGAGAGAGTCTTGTTGATGAGAACCCTCACGAGTACCACAGGGCGATGAAAGCTGAGAGAAGTCAAAAATGAGAGAGTCTTATTGGTGAAAACCTTCACGGGAACCATAAGGCGACGGAGAGATGAGAGAAAGACCAAAATGAGAGAGGCTTGATGGTGAAAACCCTTCGGGCAATACAAGTCGAAAAAGGATTGTGATTCAAATTGGATATGCAGAGCATCGAAGCCCAGTTTCACGGCAAAAAGGTACGACAATAGCTGAGCATCAGATTTGCTTAACAGAATAGGTCACAGGTGCATGTCATGGTCAGTAGAGTTGGTATCCACATCCGATAGGTTTCTACTTTGTGATTTTCTTGTTAGGAATCATCTCTTTCCTTTGTCCTTTACTCTGTTCCTTTTGTTGTGTTTTCTTCCTCCTCCTGAGTCTGTTTGGTCATAACAAGTGAGAAATGACTTCAAAATCTGCCACCAAGCTTCCCAATTGGACAAAACGGGATCTGGTGAACACATCAAAGCGTCATAAGTCAGAAAAGAACAGCAGGCAGCTGAGTTGGCAACAATCAACATGCTTTGGGGTCCTTGTGAAATGCAAAGGCTTGGTATATGTCAATTCATGCAACAAATGAAGGGTTAGGGTGAACAGATCAAAGGTATTCCCTGTGATAAGCTTGATAAAAGGGTGTTAAACCAGTGACGAGCAAGACCTTCCAAGCAGAAGTCAAAGTTATCATGGCAAATGGGGGAGCTATAGACCTCAAGGACCGGACCAGGGGTTTAAGTCAAGAAAGAACAACATACATTTTGAGTGGGTGGCAATTGACGTGCTTTGGGATTCGTATGAAATACAAGGGTTTGGTACATATCAATTCATGAACAATGAAACAAGATGGAGGGTGTTTGGTGAACAGATCAGAGATATTTTCTGTGTTAAGGGTAACAAAGAAAGTGGTTAGTCAATAAACAAGCAAGGTCTTCGAGTGGGACTCATTTATCATGGCAAGTGAAGGAATAACATATCTTGAGGCCAAGGCCAGTGATTTAAATCAGGAAAGAACAACATGTGCGCTGAGTTGGTAACAATCAATATGCTTGGGAGTCCATGTGAAACACAATGGTTTGGTAAATTTCGGTATGAGCGGTGCCACAGATAGAGGGTATTGGGTCTGAACGAGAAGAAGTATTTTCTGGGATAAGGTTTACAAAGGAAATGGTTAGCCCAGAAACAAGCAGGGTCTTTGAATGTAAATCAGTTATCATGACAAGCGAAGGAGCAACAGACCTCAAGGTTAAGGCCGGTTTCAAGAAAGAGCAGCATACACACAGAGTGGGGGCAATGGACGTGCTTTGGGATTCGTGTGAGACACAAAGGTTGGGTAGATGTCAGTTCATGAGCAGTGCAACAAATAGAGGATATTAGGTCTGAACGGAGAAAAGGTATTTTCAGTGATACGGATGACAGAGAAAGTGGTTAGTCAATAAACAGGCAAGGCCTTCAAGTGGAAATCAGTTATCGTGGGAAGTGAAGGAGCAATCGCCCTCAAAGTCAAGGCCACAAACCAACCACCACATTTTCAAACTGACAAGATTTTTCTTTGATTGAAACTGGGGCAAAGGTTTTATTTCACTTTTGAAGAGTCGATTCCAAGAGTTGTAAGTCCATAACCCCTCATTTTTTAGTCTACTTTGAGCCTTCATGCCGACCTTTCTTTTCAACCCTATCCAAAAACCTTCCCAATAAGACCTCCCGATAAGCCTTCAAGAATGCCAAGAAAAACATGCAAAGAGCAACGGTTGTCACGCGACATAGAACACTGTCAAGTTCTCACACAAGAAGCAAAAGAAAAGGAAAATAAAAGAAAAAATGAGAGAGTCTTACTAGTTAAAACCCTCACGGGCACTGTAAGACGACGGTAAGTAGAGATGAATAAATGAGAGAGACTTGTTGGTGAAAACCCCTCGGGGCACCGCTAGTCGGATGTGAGTCATGAAGCTGATGCAAAGGATTGGCACAAACAAGCCCGACTTCAAAGTCATAAGAATGGTAAAAGGGAAGGTTTGGTCAGTTTGATAGAGCGTCTGTTAAGTCCAAAATGCATGTCATGATCATTAAGGCTAGTTATTGAAAAAAAGAAAAAAAGAAAAAAAAATTCCTTGTGTCCTTCCGACGGGGGGCATTTCTTGTTAATATTCGTTTCTTTGCATCATTGTGTCCTTCACTCTGAATCAGTCCTTATCAAAACAAGTAAGAAAAGATTTCAAAATCTGCTACCAGCTTTTCAGTTGCACAAAGTAAATTTGGCAACACAGTCGGTTGTTACTGTCAACGTGCCTTGAGGATTCATGCAAAGGCTTCCCCAAAAGACTCTTGTCAGCCTACTTGGCATAAGCAAAGACACCTTCAGGAAGTCGTTCAAGATGTCAGAAAAGGTCACATAAGCAAAGATCTCCAGTTGGGATAAGGCTGATTGAGCCACAAATACAAATGGTACTGGGTGTGAAACAATCAGAGTTGGTGCAGACCAAAAGTCGCTTGAGACCGACTCAGGCTGATCGAGCAAAAGCCAAGCTGCTCAAGACTCAAGGCCACAAACTGACCACCACCTTTTAAAACTGACAAAGTTTTCTTTGTTTGAAATAGGAACAAAGCAGTGCAAGGAAAGTGGTTAAAAAAATCAAAAAGAAAAGAGAAAAAGAAAACAAAAAAAAAAAGAGAAAAGAAGAGAAGAGCCGGCAAAGGGAAGTTTCTCAAATCTTTGCCTTTATTTGTCTGCATGTGCATAAAATTTTGCCATTGCTGTTCACATTTTCCTCCTAGGATAAAAGTCCTAGTCTGATGGATTTTATCGCAATCAAAATCCTAGTCTGATGAATTTTCTCCTAGGATAAACGTCTTAGTCTGATGAATCTTTCTTCTAAGATAAGAAAACCTAGTCTGATGAATCTTTCTCCTAGGATAAATATCTTAGTCTGATGAATCTTTCTCCTAAGATAGAAGACCTAGTCTGATGAACTTTCTCCTAGGATAATAATTTTTTTTTAAAAAAGGGGGAAGTTTGAAAAAAGAGAGAGAGAGAGAGAGAGAAGAAGGGAAGTCTGGATTTGAAAAATGAGGGTCAATTTTTAGTTGTCTTGAAATCAGGGGTCCCGCCTGGAGAATAGGGTCAGTTTTTATTTTAGTCAAGCTTAGTCTATAGTTTTACGCAAGCTCAATCACTTTTAGAAGACGCACATCCTAGTCGAGTCATTAATTTTACTCTCATCATTGCATCCTTCATCAGCAACGCATGTGATTTATAGTTTTTGTTAACACTCACAGATATTCCCAATATCAAACTGGGGCAGGAAAATTTCTTTTGTTTTGTCTGTTTTATTGTAATCAGGCGCCCACCTGGAGAACAAGGGAAGACAACTCAAGTTTCAAAGGAAAGCAGTTTCGAAGGAAGAACACTCAAGTTTCAAAGGAAAGCACTTTCGAAGGAAGACAACTCAACTTTCAAGGGAAAGCAGTTTCGAAGGGAGAGTCTCAATCCAGAATAAAGAAAAAAGAAGAAAAAGAAAAGAAAAAGAAGTGAACTCAAAGTGCAGAAGCGGAGAAAAGATGTGAGCTGCTCAAGACATGGCTGAGGTCACAAGCTCTGCATGTCCCGTCTTGATTTGAAAAAGCTAAAGAAGATTGAACCAACACCTGCAGCTAACAA